>NC_054070.1:1621995-1946394 GCF_017639655.2 Falco naumanni
CCCTCATTTGTATCTTTCCCACAGTTATGTGTCCTTGAAGATTTAATCTTGCTGAGCATGGAAGCTGTTGCCTATCCAGGATTGTACTTGGCCCCTTTCTTGGTGCTCTCCAAGCTTGCCTTTGTCTCAGGAAAGCCTTTTGAGGGACGTCTGTGAGGCATCCCCAGCGCAGGGCCACATCCCCTTCTCTCACCTAACACCAGGACATCTCTCCCTTACACTGCTGGGATGCGGAACGCTGCAGCTCTACCTGAGCTTTTACAACGTCTTCTTCCCCATCAGGGTGGGTGGAGCTGTGACATCCAGAGCAACACTTTCCAGATTAAGGAAACTTTGCGTGCAGTTTGTCAGGATGTGGACCCACTCCCGGATGCTCACACAGACCGTTCTCTCTTCCAGCTGAGCCCCAACAATGCTTTTCTAGCTCTGGCTCCCACAACAGCACTCTGCAACTTGATAAACTCATGGAGGAAAGGCTTTGACAAGAGGGTAATTATCTCCCTGCTACCACCCTCCGGCACACTCATTCTGTGCTGAACACACTGTGCTCAGTAGCAGAGGTGAGATCCTCGGTGCTCCCAGCCTCCTCAGCCCAGCAGCTGATGATGAGCAAGAGAGCATCCCAGCACGAGGAAGAGCACTGCAGGAATCTTCACTGGGTCCAAGGGGACTGCACCGGGAAGGCAGAATTGCTGGCAGTAATTTTTAGGTAGCAGATCTGGTCCCAGTTAACACTTTGGTCAATACTCCAGGTCTTGGTGGAGATCTCAGATGCCCCAAAGCTGACAGATGATCAGATCTGAACATTGCTTCCTCAGTGGCTCCAGAGCTCGACACTGTCATACAGAGCTTGCAGACCCTCCTGACCCTGGCTTCTCCCTTACCCTTCTGCCAGTGGAGCTGCCTGCATTCCTGCAAATGAGGTGCAAAGCAGCTAAAATACCCCCAGCCTGCACAGCAGCAAATTGCCCTGATGTTTCACAGCTGAAATACCCTAGCCTGGGCAGCAGTGAATTGACCCCCTCACTGCACAGGTGTGCCTGGCTTCCCAGTGTGAATGGGGGCAAAAAAGCAGGTAGAAATTTCCAAAAGCTATTTTCAAAACTGGTAAAGTTCCTGGCACTGCAAAACTGAAACGCTTTCTCAGAGAACCAGAGTTCCTCCCTCCTTTCCCTGTCGCCTCTCTCCACAGAAAACCTTACAAGAGCACTGCAGGATCCGACCTAACAGACCTGAGCTCAGGCAATAACTGTAATGCTCGTGGGTCCTGAGGCCAAGTTTCAGTCTGACAGATGACCCAGACTGGGTGCTGTACAGTGAAACGCAGCAGAGATTTGCTTTGTGCATCTTATTGCTTTCTTCCTTATGTTTTCTGTTCTTTCCCCAAGAACCTTCTTTATCTCACAGTACAGGTAACTCCTGCTTCAATCAACAAGGTTCTCTCCTGGCAGAACAGGAAAATCAGTCTCACATCAGCAGGGCTGAAAGAAGTGCTCAAAAAATGTAAAGGAAAAAATCTGAGATTAACTGAGTGACTTTGAGTTCCACCCTGAGCTTTTCTTCAGCACATTTTATCCATGACTAAAACAGATTCTTGTTTCCTTTTGGGGAGGAGAAACAGCCGGGAGAGGGAAGGGTACGGATTTAGCATCAGAGCGGGACCATGGGCAGGATCACAGTGAGACTCTGGATTTCCTGGGCAGCAGCACGTCTCCTAAATTGCTTCTGTCATTTCTGTCTGTGCAATGAAAAACTGGCTGTGCCTATCCCAATTTATTTTTTTTCCAAGGGTAACCCAGAAGCAATGTACAAACTATTTCCTGTGGGATGCAGAGAAGCAGAGGGTTAAATAGCCAGGAGAAAGGGGAGAAGGAGATGGCTCAGGCAAGTGTTTATACTATTCGAAGCGATGACTCCTTGGTACATGGAGCAAAACCCACACCCGTTACCTTTGTACCCCTGGAGCCTGCCCACCGCAAGCTCCTGGGTGAAGCAGCAACATCACTGCAGGGCTCAGCCACCGTGGGAAAGTCAGTGGAGCCACGTCGAGTCCTGCTGCACGGCGAGACCCAGATGCAGGTGAGTCAGAGCCCCACCTCGCTTTGAACAGGAGGAAGCAGAGCCCGCGGAGAGGCACCCAAAAAAAGACAGAGCATGAGAGGGTGGTTCCTACCCACGGAGGTCCCGGGAACCCACCCCCACAGCCGGGCACTGCAGCCTGCAAAGCTGCAGTTAGAACAAGGATGAAGCTGTGTGCCCAATTAGCCAGCGTGGCAGCCAGTGGGATAACGAGAATGGATGGAGGAGCTTTTCCTCCAGCGATGGAAGCATACCAGGGAAAGACTGACAGCAACTGGCAGGTCTCCAGCAGGCAAGAAGGGAATGGGATGAGCATCACCATTACTCATGGGCAGGCAGCTAACTGCTCAGCTTTGTGCTGGGAAGGGTCAAACAGCCCAGTGCTGAAAGAGTCGAGGCCACGGTATGTGTGTGGGAATATCTTCTCGATGACTCTCCTCTAAGCTGTGTCCTTGCCACCACCCTCCTGCCATGGACCACATCCCTGCAGGGGGAAGTTCCAGCACAAACAGGCTGCACAGTCCCCAGAAACCCAGGCTGGGGCTTTGGTCCACACGTCTGGGGTCTGGCAGAGGGATGGACCGTTTTCACCTCCATCCTGAGCTGGGGGTGCAATGCCATGGAGCCCCACGGCTGTGCTAAGGAGACGGTTGTGAGTGTGATCCAGCAGCCACAGAGCTGCAGGTCCCTTCCATAAACTATCCAAAGGGGAATGCAGCCTTCCTGGGAGTGGTTCGAGGGCAGCACCTCCATACCCTCCAGTGCAAAGCCAGACTGCTCACCACAGGAGCACCAGTTTGGCACAACCTGAGGCCAAACCCTGAGGAGGAACCAGGCCAAAATAGCTGGTGTCTCCAGGTTTCATATGGCAAGCTGCTGCAGGGGCAATCCCCGTGTGGGAGCACTGTGGCTCTTTCTATTCGTGCTTATGGATGTGCCACTGGGCTGCTCTTCCTTCCCAGAGTGTCTGGGAAGATGAGGATCCCCTACCCAGACTGTTGTCACCACCCTGTCATCCTCCTTTGGGACCACAGAAAGCAGAGGAGCTCCACAGAGCAGAGATACCAGTGCTGGCGCTGTGAGAGTCTCCCTCTGAGGCTCCATCCTGGCTGGGACATGTGCCTCCTCACTTTCTCCTGCAACATCTTAGACCCAGCCAGGCGTGAGTTCATCTCACCCACAGGGGCATATTTTGGCCCTTGGGTATTGTTCTGCCGGCTTTTGAGAGGGTCCCAGGCCATTAACGTGAGGTTCCTGCTTCAGCGCTGAGCTGGCGTCACCACACCGTGCAGGCACGGCAGACCACGATGCTGCGCCTCTCCCTGCCCAGAAATCCTGGCACAGAGCTCCTCACATAACCTCAGGTGCTCTGAGAGCACCCCAGATACCTGCTGGCTGCAAGACGGGCTCAGCACTCAGGTGCACATCACTGCTCAGGAATCTGCCTCCAGCACAGAGCTCAGGCTGTGTCCCTGGGAGAGACCCCAAAACCTGAGCCTTCGCGCCTGAACCCAGACTCTTGGTTCAGCATCCTGCAGAGCAGCCAGGCTGCTGGCTTCGGGCAGACCCTGCACCGGCTGGAGCCAGACCGTACATTTGGGGCCAGAAATTCCCCTCGCCAGGGAAGGGCTGTCCAAAGCCAGCGGTGATTTTGCATCGTCTTCTCTTCCAAGCTGCAAACTGGAAATGCTTTACTGGGACCCTAAGGTGTTCAAAAAGGATGAGTGAATTGAGAGGATTCCAATGCTTACATGTTTTTAAAGATGTCTTGGGGGTTTCCAAGCATAATTTGTTAAACACAAGGTGGTGCAGGGAGGGGTACCCTGTGCCAGGCTGCCGGCAGTGTGGAAGGAGGGGCTCTACCATTGCCTCCCCCCACCTCTAGCCGTGGGTGGGTATAATTTGTCCACAACTACCTGTCTTCTCAGTTGCATGGCTTTGCAGGGCTAGCAGGACAGCTTGCTTGCATTCCTTTTTTTTTAAGCTGCCAAACACCATCTCTCCATAAACTGAGCCATCTCCATAAACAACCACATCTAAAAAAGTTTCCCTACCACCCTGGCCTTTATTGCTCATTGCCTGTTAGGAGAAATCTCTTAGGATCAATCCACCCTCGCCTAGGCAGCTTAAAATTAGACACTGAAGTCTAAGATAGGTGCTCCTGGGTTCCCTTCATAGCTAGTGGAGAGCAGTAGCCTGCCCAGCATGTGGTTCACCCCATCGTCAGACAGAGGTGGAAGGAGGGGCAAATTAATAATTTTCTCTTTCCACTGCTGATTAAGGAAGTCGAGATGAAGATAAGTGATGCTCAGACATAGCTAGGTGGCCTGAACCTCACCTTTATCTTTTGTGAGTGCACATACACAGGAACACCCACTCTAATGCTAGACTGCAAAGGGACGGTCTTCTTTCTAGGATGTCAGACCAGATCTACCCAGGCAGGACGGGATAATAAACATTTGTTGTGACTTTCCAACATGAGTGTGAAAGTGGTGTCAGACCAACAAAGAGGGTGAAACCAGGCTGAAGCTTTGCAACACTCCTGCAACCCCATGCAGCACCCGTGGGCACATTAGCGTTCCCAGTTCTTGTCTTGCCATCACCACTTTTCTGGAAAACCCACCTCCTGGAGTCATTAAGCTATCTAGGACATTCGCTTGCCTCTATTAGCAAGCAAAAGTCTTCAGAGAAAAGCTTGATGGGCTCAGCACTGCCCATGTGCTGCAGGGTAACACATCTTTATGGTTAGGATTAAGAGGACTTCACTGTAAATAGCTGAGCTCTATGACTCATGTCCATAGCTTGGTTCATTTTGTTCATCCTTGGATGGAAATCCTTCTAATTGGATTTCCTTTGCAATTTGTGGCTGCTTTCACTCTGTCTGGTTGGACGTAGAGCAATGCAAAGAAAGCTTCACCTGATTGTCCAGCCTTGCCTTTTCTGGTGGTGCTCTGACCCAACAGTGACATGAGGGCTGGAAATCATGTGACTGGTGCCAGTAGCCTGCAAGGGCAATGAAAATGAGACATCTTATTCCCAAAACAGGGATATCACGAATTCATTGTTTGTGTCCAGCAACACAAGGAAGCAAAACTCATGTCACAGACTTTTGCAAAGGTGAGTGCTGGAAGTCTGGTTGCTCAGCGAGGGGAGATGCTATCAGCTGAAACCTGAAGTTAGGAAGCGAGCACCCAGTGAAAGCAGTTAGGTATTTAATTTACATTTGTGTCATGGAAGATCTTCTCTCACACATGCACGTGTGTGTGTGTGTGTGCAGGCACATGCACGTGCCCAAGGGATGGGGCTCATTGCTCAGCCTGGCCTTTTCCCACAGACTCGGAGCTTGTGATTCCGCTGGAGCACATCCAGGTCAAGCCGGAGACTCAGGCTGGAGGTCTGCAGGGCGATCAGGGCAGCCCACGTGCAACAACTCCCTAAGAAACAGGTGGATATTTACGCTCAGGGATGGTCCTGGATTCAATAAAAGGCTCAGTTTAGCATGTGAGGCCATTGCCACAAGGCCACGAGGCCAAAAGAGGTCAAGCACCCAATTATGAGGGCATATTTCCTTGCAGCAGACCACATCACTGCACACACCAGCTTTTGAAATGCCCCTGGCAAGATCCCCAGATTGCCTTGTACACCACTGGTGACCAGCTGTGTAGATGGAGCTGTTGGATCTGCTGTGCTCCACAGGGCACGGCAGCTGATTGGCCGGCATGTCCTTTGCAGACACAAAAATAATACTTTTAATATTACTTCTTCCCTTTGAATGTAACCAAACACACATGCGCTGCTTTGCACAGGTGGATGCTAATTCATCTCATTCATAACCTTCTGGGCTCTTTAATTTTACTCCTCTCTATAAAGATTTCAGGTTCTCATATGCTGAGCTTGACCCCTAACACACCCACATCAGGGTATAAATTATAAAAAAATCCATCGGCCTCATTCCCTGCTTTTGCATCCAGGTGGAAACTAGTAGAAAGAAGTTTGAAATTAATGGTCCAAATTCCAAATTTTCAAGTGTTCTGTCAGAGAAAGGCTAAAGCTTAAAGCCACTGCCCATTAGCTGTGCAGTGATGCCAAGCCAGGCTGTTCTGCCCGGGTGGCGTTAAGGAGCTTCAGCCTAAAGAGGTGCCGAGCTTTGGCAAAGGGCTGTGCTGAAATAAGGACAGAGCTGGGTGTGTGGACAGTTCACTTTTTAGTGCTGTTAAGCATCTTAGGCTGAGCCTGGACTTCATCGCTCTGTCACAAAAAAAAGATTGCAGATAATGAGCTAATAACACTTCACTTTCCCAGCCTGCTTTGCATCTTCAAAGCGCTCCACAAGAACAAACTAATTAACTGTCCAGAGAAGAAGCTCATGACTAAGAGCTGAGAAACCATGTGAGTCAATCTGCTTGCAACAGCTCTTTGCAGATTTCAGTAAAAACTCATTTTGGAGGAAGGTCTGTTTACTGGCCTGACTGGTCACACCAATCCCCGGCCACATTCCAGGGGTGTGAGCGGTGCGGATGGACCCAGCCTGGGAGAAGCCCCACCAACTTCAAAAGAGCGACACCTTGACAGGAATGCCCCAAAACCAACCGTGTGGCTTCCTCCTTTTAATCTGCACCCTCACCCGGCGCGAGTTGAAACTGCTGAGCTAAGAGACCCGCTGCAAACCTCGGGAGGCCAGGGCGCATCCCGCTCTGCAGGGGAAGGCTTTACTTGCAAACAGCTTTTATCCAAGACCATTAATTCTGAAAGAACACACTGTACCAGGGTCTGTTCGTGGAGAATTAGCTTTCCTTAACATAACCTTGGGTGCTAAGAACCTGGCCCCAGAGCTGTGTCTTCAGCTTGAGGAGCTGTGCTGAAGTCCCAGCTCTCTTATTCCTTGCTTTGGGCAAATTATTAAGCTTCCACAAGAATGAGACTTCTCTTGCAGGTCCCTGTCTTTGGGGGAAATGTGGGTCACATTTACCTAAGCAAAATAGAGATGAGAACGTCATTTTTTTTTTCCTTCTGTGGGTAAATTAATTCAGACACCCAGCCCTACAAAAGAATTTAGACATTCCAGGCCAAGAATTTTGTCTTGGAAACTCCTGCCTAGCCATGTGTATTTCCACCAGGAAACATCCCTGGGCTGCCTCTGAAGCAGAACCTCTAAATGACGGATCAAATTAAATAAATTTCCCCGATTCCTCAGCAAATTTCAGCCCACAGGTTGCGGGGGACTGCTGGGGAGGAAACGCAGCTGTGGGCTTGTGAAGGAGTAGGCACCTTTCCAAGGGAGACACTGAATCCCAGGACACATTGCAGGGGTGCCAGCCCCATCTCCCAACACCTCAGTCCCAGGGATGCTGGAGTTCAGCATCCAACCTCCCTGCTGCAGCATGGGCACCCACCCCGGCCAGCGCGGGCTGCCGAGGGCCCTGTGACGTGCTCGCTGCCGCTCCGTTCCACCTGAGGCATCGCTAAGCCCGACTCAAAAGTGCAGCTTCCACCAACGCATTCAGGTGCCTTAGAGGAGCTTTTCTGTAGCTGTAACCCTCACACCTGCGAGGCAGGTCTCATGAACCAAGGGGAACACCCTTCCACAGAGCGCAGGGTCAGATTTCTGAAATACCTGTCTTGGGACCCAGAATCCAGAAAAAAATCCATGGAGGGGTTTTTTCCCATGAGAGACTGTGTCTTCATGAAGCACTCAGGGCTGGTATTTACGCTGTAGCCCACCTCCAAGGAGCCACCCCCAGCTGGGACCCGTAACAGATGGTGATTGCTCCCCCTCGGTTAGTGGGTGGCAGCTCTGGGGGGTTTTGCATCACTTTTCCTTCTTCCTGAAATTCTCTTTTTCCTTCTGGGTTGTTTATTGGTTTGCCTGCCGGCAGGTTGTCCTGCCTTTAGCCCAAAGGCTTGCAAGGTGCAACTGGGATTTTTCTGCATCCGCTAAGAAATGCCAACAATTTCCAGAGCCCTTTAGTTATTCTTCCTTCCCAGTGACAATGTTTGGATGGCTGCAGTTAATCACAGGGCTTAGGAATTTACAGGACTAATTGCCCCATTGAGCAAATAACCAGGAGCTGGTTCCCATCCTGCCGTAGTGTGCTCCTTCCAGCCAGGACCCCATCCTCCTGGCTTTGCCCTGCCAGGTCACACAACACTAAATCACCCCCTGGAGATATTTATCTCTGCCCATTGCCAGGAGACCTGGAATTGAAATCAGGCCATGAGTACATCTGCCAAGCGTCGCTCTGAGCCGGGATGAATCTGGACCTATGGTGCCTGATTTACCTCGTGCGGCTGGAGGAACAGCAAGTTGATGGTCTCCAAAGGTCCTACAGAGACATCTGGAGCCCAGCAATGCTGACATCTCCTCCACGCTGTGGCTGCTCCACCATGGAGCACTTGATACAGCCAACTCAGCTTGGCAGCCGCAGAGGATGTGGTCTGGGCAGTGAGGAGGGTGGTGGGGAGATCTGTGGGATGCTCAGCCCAAGGAAGGAGACCTGTCCTCCTGACGGGGTCCTTGGGCACCTTTTCCAGCACCCAGAAATGCTTCTTAGTCTTTGCCAGGACGATTCTGCTTGTAATTATATCAAGATGTTCAAAACATTGGCCTTAACAAAAATCCTGGGGTGGAAAGCCTCTCAGAGTCAGATGTTCCCTTTCCAGAACATGTTGGTCCAAAACACCAGCAGTGTCTGAGAACTGCAGAACTTCACTGAATTCCATATTCTGACAGTTTTATTGCCAGGGGTGGCATGGCACCCAGCTGACACACAGACAGGTCATAGTGTAGCACTGCAACACCACCTGGAAACTAACAATAATTGCTCTATTTTTACAGCTAATCAACAGCATCTGGTTCACAGTGAAAGATCAAAGGGTTTCCCTGGATCAAAGAGCTCCGTCTTTGTCATGATATCAAAGTCCTTTATTGCCCTGCAAAGTCACAACTGTGTTTGTTTACAGGTGGAGATAAAAGGTGCCAGCAGCTCACGGCGCTTCCGAAACCAGGAGAGCGGTGTCAGTAGAGTAATTTCAGTATTGCACTGTGCCACAATCGAACACATCAGTGTAGCGCTAGCGTTGTAACCCAGCATCATACAAAGCCAGTACCGAGCGTTCCAGCTCAGCTGGGGTTAAGAACCAGAGCTGGAAGCCAGGCTGCTGTCAGGCTGAGGAGGGGAACTTGAATCCTCCACCTCACCAGCAAGGGCTGTAACCTCTGAGCTGTCAGATAAGGGATGTCTTGCCCTCCTCTGCTGCTCTTCCCTCCTCCTCTGTGTCTTTTGTTGAAGGCTCAGCCTCAGAGGCAAGCTGGGCAGAAACACCATCTGCTTTGTGCAGGTGCTGAGCTGCTCAGTGGCGCTGGGCTTCAGCAGCGTGAGCCCCAGCAGCCGCAGCATGCAGGCTGGCAGCAGAGCAGGCAGGGGTTGGGGAAGGTGTGGTGGCATCTCAGGGCAGGGGGCAGGCACCCCTGGGTCTGGCGGAGCACTTAAATAATCCGCAGCAGACCAGGTTCTTGCATATTTATTCCATGCAGGGAGATACAAAGAGAACTGCTGTGTGGTGAGGATTTTCCCAGGCACGGGTCACGCTGGGCCCGAAGGCAAAGCCCCCAGTTCACACTGCAGCAGGCATTTCCATCTCTTTCTAACAGGCCCAAATCGGAGCTTATGAGGAACCGGGCACGTACGATGTGCTGGGTTCATGCTGTGAGAGTACAGGGTGCAGGACCTCGCTCTTGGCAAAGGTGACGGCACTTTGTGAACAAAATCGCATCCCTCATTAAACGTGCTCGTGACTGGGCCTTTGGCCTTCAGCAGCTTTCAGACCTGAACGCTGCCATCGGAGAGAATAAAACTAAAACTCAGCACTGCATCCACATCCCCTTCAGAGCACTCTACCTGCTTCTCTGATGAGGGTTGTCCAGTGCACTTGGGTTCCTCTGGTCCAGCTCCCTGCTGCCAGCACAGCTCCTGAGCCCCTGCTGCCAGAGCACAGGCTCAGGCCACTGAAGATGAGCGATGCCCTGAAATGCATCCTGTGCTGCTGGGCACCCATGTCCTGGGACAGCCCATCCACTCTCGGACCACCTCGGGGATGCTGCGGGCACAGTTCCTCTGCACCCACTGCTGCTGTTTCACTTCCCTCTGGAGGTGTGTTGCAGCACCTGGCACAGCACCCTTGGTGTGTGTGCATACAGGTGCCTGTGCCTGTGTGTGTGTGCACAGCACCTGGCACAGCACCCTTGGTGTGTGTGCATACAGGTGCCTGTGCCTGTGTGTGTGTGCACGCGTGCCCGGGACTCTGCATGTGCCTATGTGTGTGTTTGTACACAAGGGAGCGCCCAGCCCCCTTCCTCTGTGGGGAGCAGGACCAGGTCAGTAGAGAGTAGCAGGGGCAGGAATATCCTGCAGATACCTGGCCTCCAAACTGCAACCATAGGGCTCTGAGACCCACCTGCCGGGGGTTTACCTAGAGGTGATATCAGGCAAGACACTGCTAAAGGCTTTGACATTTGTCTCACAGAGCTCTGTGCACCAGCGAAGCATGGGTGAGTTTGGTCTCCACGTGCACTTGGAGAGATGGGGGGAGATGGGTCAGGATCTGTGCAGCTGAGGCTGACAGCAGGGTGCAAGAGCAGGTGACCAATTCCCTCCAGTGCTCCAAACCTCCCTGAGATCGGTGCCATCCGCTGACCTAGGCACTGCCTGTGACCGCCAAAGCCGCCTTCGCAGGGACTGCTGTTCCTGCAAACCGTCACAGCAGCTTTGGTGCTCAGCACCACTCCAGGTCAGGGTACATGCTGTACCAGTCATGAACCGTATGGATCCAACACCTGGGCGAAGGGCTGATCCCAGCTCCTGCCGGGTCTCAGCACCTCAGTGCTTCTGCCGGTGGCTGCTGCCCTGCACCAAAGAGCACAGTTTACACCCAGGACCTCAGCTGAAACCTGGGCATGAAAGCACATGCAAAAGCCATGATTCAGCTATCACCAGGAAGCTTATTTTCCTTCCACTAAGCACCAATAAAATGCTGCTTCCAGACACAGGTTAAGCCTCTTCCTTTCCGTCCCAGAGCGTCGTTGCCTGCTCTGTCAGCAGGACTTGTCTCACGGACATGGGTCATTGCGTAGATGCTAAACTTGCGGTGCATTAAAGACTTCATTGATGGTTTAAGACATCTGTCGAATCAGCATAAACCTCTGGTGACTTTAACCAATTAAAGGCGATTAATTGATACCTATGAACTAACTGCTATAGGCAGTGATTTACAGGGCTAAGATATTAAACGAAGTAGTTTTATAAGGCATTTAAAAATAATCATTAAAAATTTGCAAACATCAGATGCTTGCACAAACAAATGGACCTGCCCTGCAGGGGAGTGTGCTGAGGAGGGCCATTGCACAGCAGCACGGTGGCTTGGGACTCTGAAGATGAGAGACAACTGATGGCACCAGTGAGAGGTTCCACACCCTCATCTGGTAAGAGACACCGGGCCTGGGAAGCATTTCAGCTTCTAGAGCTGCCGCCACTGTCCCACACTGCAGCTACATCACGGACCACAATGCTGGTAGTGCAGCCACATGCATGACCCTGGCTCCTTGGACATGAGTTGGCCAGGTGGCCCCAGGACAGCAGTCCCAGGCTCTCCCGTGCTGTCCAGAGCATGCCTGGCTAATGTGACCTGATCAGGACATGAGCAGGCTGTTTCCATCTGTAGCTGCAGGTGCAAGACCAGGCTGTTGCTCTACAACATCTGTATTGCTCTGTGGCTTTGCCTCTGGGAGTGGTCCCAGGTCTTGAGTAGGCAGAGCAGAGCATGAGGCTGCCTTACACACAGCTCTGGTTTAGCACAACCACAGCCCAAAACATCAGCTCAGTGTTTTACCAGCACCTTCTTGGTAACAAATGCATCCTCTTCTGCATCCTTTCTGCTGCCCGGGGACAGTGGTACCCTGGGGAGGACCCTGGCAGGGGGCTGCATTGACAGACCATGAGGTGCACATGCTGGTGGGACCTGGGCACAGGTCTGCTGCAGCCTGGGCTCATGCAGCAGTGCTGGGACACCCGTGCTGAACACCAGAGGCGGTGGTCTTGCACCCCAGGCTGGCAGCAGCATCTGGAGCTTTGAACTCTGGCCAGCACATTGGCACCACGCCGGGGAAGGCAGAGGCCCCCTGTGCCACCCTGCACTATAGGACACGAGCCCTGCATCGCACCCATCAGCACGCCCCCCTCACTGCAGCACCTGCCAGCGTCTCCGCAGAGGAGCCGAAAGACCTGGCAGGCTGCACTGCGCAGGCTGTGCGGGACACGGCCTGACCCCTGTCCTGCACTTTGGCGGAGACACCACAATGCACTTAAGCAGACGCTGTTTTCACGTGCTGCGCTGCACAGGGGGCTGCTCCTCAAAGGATCACAACATGCAGGATGTGTACGTGCTATGGCAGGAGATGCTGTTCCTCTGCCACATGCTAGAGGATGCTACACCTCATCACTCCTGGGAAGATGCCCTGCTAGGAGAGGGCAGAGCTCTCTACCATGCTCCAGAGGATACTGGTGCTTTCATCTGGCATGCAGAGCTCCTACTGCCCATGGGGACACCGAGACCACACAGCAGTGCTGCAGGACACTAGTAGACTGCAAATCTCCACAACGACATGACACTGCCAGGCTGTTAACCCTGCACAGCCCTCCAAAATTTGCTGCCAGGGGTCCCTCACTCTGCACTGCGCAGCAGCGTGGCTGGTCCCTGCCTGCTGCACCAACCTAAGGCTCATCCACTTGCAAAACACGTGCTACGCGTGGCAGGATGGGGACAGCACGCCTGCCCACCAGAGCTGCCCTCCCAACCCACAGCACCCACAACACCGTGCCATTGCAATCGTCACTCAGCCCATGCAACACTTGGGATGATGCCAGCACCCTGTAAGGTCCCAGAGTGCTCCACCACGTCCCAGAGGGTTTCTGCACCCTGCACCACACGCTGCCATGCCCGCTCACAGTGGGAAGCCACGGACACCGGTGGGAGAGGGAGCAGGGGAGGGTCAGTGGCAGGGCTGGGCGCTGACTCAGCTGTTCTGGCATGGCTGTGCCACTGAGCACCGGGTGCAGGGAGGGAGGTGCTGGGTGGGGAGGCAGCGGGCAGGTTTCGGCCCCGGCGCGCAGGGAACCGGGCTGGCGGGGGGCCAGCACGCTGCCGAGACAGGCAGCACTGTGGGAAGCAGGGAGTGCCTCCGTACCCCCACCCTGGGCGCTGCCAGCCCCGCAGGGACAGGCAGAACGGCTGCAGTGCCTCTGCGGCACCGGGCACCAGCACTGGCAGGGCCCTGCCTTTGCCTGCCAGGAAGGTTTTGAGGGTGGACCTTCAGAGCCTGGGAAAAGGCATTTCCAGGCCAGATGTAGTTTTCTGCCCCAAGTGCTCCTCTCACTTGGGGCCACACGTCAGGCATGCTGGAAATGTCATTTGCTGGACCTTCGCTCAGCCAGCCTTGGGATATTTCATGTCCCGGCACTGCCACCCTCCCCAGCTCTCCCTCTTTGTCCCAATAAGGGACCACATTCATCCTTCCACGCCTTGTTTTTCAGGAGGTGAGCGATAAGGGGCTGGTTGCCCACCACTTACTGCCTCACAGAAGCTGATGCTTCCCAGAGCCTTGTTCACCAAAGCCTGATGGCATCTGTTGAAGCAGGCAAAATAAATCGCCATCCAACAGGCAGTACAAGAGAGAAACCTGCAGGGTGCCCCTACACCACTGGGGCTGCTGCACAGACAGGCAGCCCCAGCAAGAGAGGAGACAAAATGCCTTGCCAAGGAACAAAAAGCCTTTGAAGATCCATCATCCTGTGCATCCATCCTCCCTCACTGCTCTGACGCTGTTTAACAGTAGCACGGGACAGCTTGCCCCAGGAAATTGTAGTGCAAGCCTAGTGTCTTCTGCTGGCTGACAGTCCAGATCCACGAACCAGGAATGCCTGGGATTATGCAGCTGACGTGTCCCCATGGGCATTGCCTGTGGGACTGTGCTACGGAGATGCCTACAGCCAGATAAAAAAGATCTGCACCCCTGAAAGGACAAATAAAAGGTCTGTCCATACTGACTTATGTCTTCATTTCATGCTGTCAGAAACACACAGAGAAGGCAATCACAGTTGGTCTTGGCCCTTTAGGAAGAGGTGGAAATAAAAGTGAAAATGGCCTGGAAGCAGAGTTTGTGACTGTTTGTCATGGACCCAGAGGCTTGGAAGCAGTGCCCCTAGCCATGCTGTCCCACAGGACCAACCCTGACACTGAGAGGGGGACTCTGGTACAGCAAAAGCAGGAACTAAACCGGCCATAACTAGGATTGCCCCAAACTGCAGGAGGAAAAGCAGGTCTGTTACAAAACCTCCCTAGGACTGCAGGTGTAAAACGCTGTGAGGTAAGGGAACATGTTATTCGGGAGGTCCTGGTGGTTGCTGCATCCTCTTGTACCCCAGGGAGCAGGCACACAATTGCACTTGCTCAGCCGAGCTCTGCTGAGACTTTCCTGTGCCTGCTTCCTCTGGGCTTAGAGCTTCAGGATGGAGACAACACCCGCACCCCCTCACCGTTCTCTTTATTTACAGACACAACATCACCTGGTGGTGTGGAGATGAGAAACGGCACCTTGCGAAGCATCTGCCCACCCAGACAGCACTGTGCCTGCAGCAAGGTCTTTGCAAGCTCCATGCGGTGGGAGGGCAGGTGGGTGCACGGTGTGGGCTCCACGACGTGGGGAAGCCATCTGGTCGACCGAAAGGCAACACACTTCCCCGTGGCTGAGCCTCCTTTCCCTTCTGAGTCATCTATTTCCACCGGCCCCCCACCATGGTCTTCCCACGGGCAGCCTTTGACCTAGAAGAGAAGTAGAAAAAGCATTAGTGACCATGAAAAGAGGGACAAGGTGGGTGCCATCAGCAGCCCTGCAAAGAGGACTAAGCTGTCTCTGGTTGATGCTCACTGCCCTGGCAGGAAGGTCTTCAGTGGCTCCAGGAAAAAACCTGGGACCTGAGTCAGCCTGTGTGTTTTGGGACTCTATGGGAACAGGCTCATGCAGTTTGCCAGGTGTTTCTAAGGACCCCCAATCCCTTTCCCCTTTCTCCCTCCTAAGGATCCTTCAAAGAAGCATCGACGAGTTGGATCTCCAGTCGCAGAGGGTGAAAAACAGCTGCAGGATCCTTTTCCCAAGAACCAGAAGCTGTGAAGCTGTTAGCCAGGACCCCCCACATCACTCTCCTCAACCAGCATCAGGGGAACAGGCACTGCTCTGGCCGTGGGTGAGCAGAGAGGAGGCTGTAGCGGCTCGAGGAGGACAGTGAAGGGCATTTCTGGCACATGATTCTGAGAGTCACCAGCGCAGCTTTGGCTGCCAGTCCTTGGCATTGCCCCCTGCCTCAGCCCTGCTGCTAGCCTGATGTCAGCCCCGGCGCCCATGCAGCACACATGCAGTGGGAGACACAGCACTCAGGGGATGCCTGTACTCACCCTTTGCTGCAGTAACAGGCCATGTTGGGGCAGAAGAGAAGAAAGGTTTGGTGTAAGCGGGTGGGAGATGCTGCTACCCTACACACGGGGCAGGCTGAGCACCTCTCATTTGAGATGGCAGCGTGGGATAGGGATGTGAGAGCAGCATGGTGCTCCTGAGAGTGCTGGTTAAACACCCACTGCCACCCTCCCACAAAGGGTCCTCCAGTCCTGTGCAGGGAACATGGGCATGGGGACAGGCTCCCTGGACCCTGCGGGGCTGCACAGCTCCCACAGCCCATGGGATTTCCCCTCCTACACAAGCTGGGATCTCCAGCACCTTCCCTGAGATGCTGGGCAGAGCCACTGCAGGGGTGGGGGCAGCTGAGCTGGCAGGACCCTGCAGGACACAGGCCTCTTGCAGAGGGGGGATCTCCCTGGGCTCCATCCCCATCCAGGGTCTCTGGGGCAGGGGGAATCTGGTGGAGGCGGGAGGCAATGGGAGCAGGGCAGTGTGGACTGGCATCCCCGGGCCAGACCTGCAGGTCCATGACCACCAGCTGCCAGTGAGACCAGAGGCAGGAGTGGGAAGGGCAGGAGGTGGCTCTGCCAGTGTGCAGAGGAGCCAGGAGATACACAGGGAGGGAACTGGGGACAGGGAGCTGGAAGGGCAGGAGGCATCAAGGAAGGATGCTCAGCCTGCTCGGGGACTTACACTTTCTGGTGGTCACTAACGCGGTTTCGGAGGACGTTGATCTGCAAGAGAAACACAGGCAGATGGTGAAACTTGGCAATATTCCCTATGCCTGGCCAGGGATGAGGGTCAGGGCGAAGATGTGTCACTGCTCTCTCTTGCCAGGCTTTTAGCACCGGGCTGTGATGTGCAGCACAGCAGGAAGCCTATTGCAGTGCAAAGCACCTGTCCCCAGGAGCAGGGAGGTCACAGGGCCACCACACAGCCCCTGTCACCAGCTGCCACATCTTCCAGCACTTCACAGCTGTGTGCTCAGCCTCGCCAGTGTGGCTGGGAGAGATGGTTTGATCCTGGTGCATCTCCAAAAGGGAGGCAGATGTGGCTTTGCTTTTAGTGGTTCTGCAGAGCCTCCTGAGCGTTCGTCACCCCAGGTACCGTGTGGGGCAGAGCCCTGTCCTGACGCAGCCACAGCCTCCCCAGCACAGCCCCCACAGCCCCCTGCATCTCGCAGCGGGGAGCAGGAGCAGCCAGGCACGTGGCGGGTGGGCAAGCTCAGGGAGGACCTCACAGCTCACCTCATACTTCTGCCGCTTGAACTTCTCCTGCAGGTCAAATTTCTCAGCCTCCAGGTCACGGATGGTTTGCCACAGCTCCCTGGCCTTGTCCCTGCGGGCAGAGCAGCTGCTGTCAGTGCAGGGGCGGGACGTGGCTGATGGGGACCCCGCTGCGGGGGACAGGGCGGTGTTGCCACCACCTCGCCCGCTGCCCCAGGATGGGACTCTGCCGGCTCCGTGCCAGGCGGGATGCCACAGCCGGCGGCGATGCCAGCCCACGCGTGGACCAGGGACACGCAGGTGCCACACCTGTGAGCGTGGCTCCCCCTGACGGCCGTGCCGCCTGGCAGCGGTGGCCCGGCAGAGCCCGTGTCCCCGCGGGGCATCACAGCCCCCTCCCAGCCGTGCCATCGCCACCCGCCAGCCCCCGGGCAAGGGCCCTGCCCGGCAGGGGGGACCCAAAGCAGAGCTCCCACCCTGGACACCCCTCCTGCAGCCTGTGCTCACCTCAGCTTGTCTTCGTTGAGGTGGTCGATGTTCAGGGGCTTCCGCCGTTCGCTGAGGATCTTCTTCTTCTTTTCCCGCTCTGTTTGCTTCTTCCCACCCTTTTTCTCTGACTGAGGACACCGTCAGTCCGCCGGAGGGAAGGAAAGCTGCCCAGCCTTTGCTCCACCCCTACCCCCAGTTCAGCACCCTCAGCTTTTGGGACTCCAGAACCACATGAGGTCCCCGAGGAAAGTCTGGCAATAGCAGACAAGACCCCCCCGCAGCTCCTGCCCCTGCGGTGGGGCTGGACCAGCCCTGGCCAGCACCTGCAAAGCAGAGCTCTGGGCTCACTTCGGCCCTCCGACCGCCGCTGCGGCCCAGGGCACTGCCCTGCCTCCTGCTCACAGGAGCCACGTCTGCCAGCACCGGGGACACGCTGTGCTGGGAGGCCAGCCCGAGGCCGAGCCCTTCCCGGGAGCACCAGCGGCTTCGTTGCATCCACCCGGGGTAGGATCACACCTTCTGCATGTAGCCTCCAAAATGCAGCATGTTGGACAAAGCTTTTTTCTTCCGCGCTTCCTCCTCGGCCTTCTTCCTTGCCTCCTCTTCCTCTTTGCGAGCTCTTTCTTCCTGCCGGGGTCAGAAGCGGGTCAGGAGCGGACAGTCAGAGACCTCACGGACCGGCTCGCACGCCACACACAGCTCGTGCTCCCACGTGCTCCGCGGCCGGGCTCGTGCCAGCCGAGCCAGCCCCAGCGCCCCGTCCCTGGGGACACTCACGGCCATGCGGGCTTGGCGCTCCTTCTCTCTCTCGCTGCGAATCCGCTGCTGCTCTGCCCTCTCCGCTCGCCGCTGCTCCTGCACAAGGAGAGGATGTTGGCTTGGACACTCCAGGGAATCTGCCTCCTCTCTGGCCCTAGGGACGCATCCCTGACCCCAAAAGCCCTGAGAGCCCCAAGGGCAGATCTGCTGCTCCCGTGTCTCCCGAGGGAGCTTGTGGAACAGTGACCTGGGGGAAGGTGCCTCTCCGTCAGGCACCGCAGCAGCCAGACCAGACCAGGCTTTCCCCAGGCACGGGGGTACAAAATCTGGCTCAACGTCCCGGGCTCTGTCCTGCAGGGACATGGGATGTCTCAGGTTTTCCTGTCAGGACTGTGGGGAAAGGATGCAGCTGCGTGCCCACAGGGGAGAGGGTGGCAATAGCGATGGAAGGGGAAGGCTGCAGACGTACAATCCTGTCCTTGAGGGACATGAGCTCCTCTTCCTCCTTCTTCCTGCTCTCAAAGTGGGCTTCGATAAGGGCCTGCAGCTCATTCAGGTCCTTCTCCATGCGCTTGCGGTGGATGTCCTGTACCAGATAGGAAGAGCAGCAACAGCTGCACTCCCCACGGGTGAAGCCCTCCAGGGATGCAGAGCTGCTGGGCACAGACTTGAGCAGCAGTGTGGGGGGGTCCCCCACCAGGGATGGACACCGAGTGCACTACTTACATCAAAATCCAGTCTCTCACCATCTGGGATTTTGGGAGGCACCAGGTTTGGCATGAAGACCCTGCAAGTGAAGGTGAGCAGGAGGATGGTGAGCCTGCAGCAGGTACCTGGGACAAGACAGCACCTTTTGGCCATGCACTGATCTACCCAGACCTCCTCTCCAAGCCTCACAGTCCCCAGGGATGCAGAGTGAGCACATTTTGAGGGCAGGGAAGTGTAATGCTGCTTGCTGGAGGTTGCCAGCTGGACAGCCTCAGAGGAAGACCTCTGGCATTCCCGGGAAGTACTCCAAGGCGCCCACATGGTTGGAATAACTCTGTAAGCTGCAGGCAATTTGGCCACAACCGTTTGCCAGGTACCCTGGGACTGGCAGCCACCCCATTGCTCACCCAAAAGAGCACAGAAGAACTGTGTGCTCCAGTGTGATCTGGCACAGGGAGCTGGAAACCAGCCTCTCATCCTCTGTGAGCTTGGGGGAGGCCAGGAGATGCTCAGTAGGGGCACATAAAGATGTAAAGGGATGTAGAGGTTGCAGCTGAGGACAGATCTGCCTCCCACACCTCAGCATCCCTGGGGTCCACGAGGACCCGCAGGTTCCCGGCAGTGGATCATTGCCTCATTCTTTCAGACAGGTGCTCCTGTCCCTGGGGTGCTGGCACTCATGCAAATGCATGTCTTATGCCAGCCATGGCCAGGACCATACTGCAGAAGAAAGGCCCTGGCTGTGCCATGGACTACATACCCCCGACTAGGGTGCACACAATTTTTTTCCAGCTGCAGGGCTACAGGGCAGCTAGGCTTCCCCCAGGGAGCACACAAAATGCTTCAAAACTGCCAAAAGACCTCATTCTCAGGATCCCCTTCATATTCCATGTTTATCTGCCTGTTTCTCTCCCTTCTTCTCTCCATGTCCCAGTCCCACCCTGCCTTCATGCTTCTGAGGCCTCACTGTCCCATGCCCTTTCTGGATCATGGTGTTAAGCCCATCACATGGAGCCTCTGCCCTGGCACAGCTCCTAGGTCAGACCTTGCACCAGAGAAAATGCACTGACACTTACTTGGGTTTTGGCTTCGATTCACCTGCAGGTCCACAGGAGCAGGAGAGAAGGACAATGTTAGTGTTGCAGGGGCATTTGCTTTCACGCCTTGACCCAAAAGCCACAACACTAAGCCAAGCTACCCCTCTACCCCAGCAACACAGGCTGCATTGTGGATCATCCTCCAGCAAGAAGGTGTGCAATGGGGTGTCTGTCTGTGTACCAAAACCCAAGATGCATGTTGATGCTCCTGGCTGAGCAGAAAAGCATTTGGTGCCTCCTTACACAGGTGAAGGGGACAGTCCCTCCCACCCCAGAGAGGACTGAGGATGGATACTTCACCTTCCCCAGGCTCCTGCTCTCGGTCCCCCTCTCCACCTGCAGAAAACACAAAGTTTTGGCTCCCAGAGGCCAGCCCTGCCGCGCACCCTGCCCATGGACACAGCGGGGTGGTTCAGCCAGGCTGTTCCCCTCTGCCTCACGTTATCCCCACTGCAAAACCCAGCCTCATCCCTCCAGGATGAACAGGGAGAGAGCAGGTCCCTTACAGACATCCCTCGCTCACAGACAGACCAGGAGAGCCCCAGGTCCTCTCTGGGAGGAACCCAGCAAGTTTTGCAAGAGCTCAGGCTGCAAAAGCAGTAGTACTACCCTCTCCTTCTCTATTTTGGGTGCATTTCTTACCTAGGCAGCACAAAGCCATCCCTCCCACAGGTCTCCTGCTGCCCCAGCCCTGGCAGAGGACAGGGCCAGGGCAGCTCTGCACCATTTACAGCAGATTCTCTCTCTTCAGCAGCAAAACACCAAAAACCCCGTTACAAGGACCCAGTGTCTTGGGGGACTGGGGATCAGGACTGAAATGGCCCAGACCATCTCTCCTCTGTTCCTGCTTTACCTTCTCCTGGTCCTTTCGTTTCATCTTCTTGTTCTGTTTCAAAAGCAATGGGGAGAATATGAGCATCCACGGGTGAGGGCAGCCATGTGCCCCCAGCACAGAGGGTCCCAGCATCCTCCTAACTCAGGCAGCACGGCTGGGATCTGAGCCTGCCCTACCAGCCACGACAGCACAGGGACACACATCAGGCAGCCCTCCAGAGAGGTCCCATGAGGTCCAGTGCCCTTTCAACAGTAAGACACATCAAAGCATGACCCCCGCTCTGGAAATCCCCCCTCTAGGGCAACAGGGACCTCTTGGTGGAACAGGCTGAACTCATTTCTGGCATTATTTCAGAGTGCTGGACACAGGCTGATCAGCACCCAGCAGAAAACACCATTATCCTCATGCTTGCAGGGCCAAGGCACTCAGTAGATCTGGAAAGGGCAGTTCAGTTTTGACGCTTTCTTACTGGAAACCACAGAGACGGGGCAGAGCTGCCCCTCTGTGCTGCTGGCCCACGGCCATAGACCTTGCTGGGGCACCCCAGACCCTGCTGGGCACCTCAGCGAAGCAGAGCATAGCTCCAGCCGAGCCACGGCAGCTCACTGGTGAAGCCACCACTCACCTTCTGCCTTCGTTTCCTCTGTCTTCTCCTCCTCCTCCTCTACTTGTTCTTCCTGACCTGTGGGATAATGGGCAGCGTGAGTCGGGCACCTGCCACTCCCGCTGGCTCCCCACGGACCCCGGATCAGGACAACTGTGGCACGGAGCCGGCCGAGAGAGAGACCCGAGGAGATGTGACCGCAGGAGAGAAGCAGCGGCTCGGGACTTCACTCTAACCTTTACCTGAGGGCTGGTCTCTGCTTGGGCAGAGCAAAAATAAAATTAAAGGCTTTATAGCCACCTCCAGGTTTGTCCCTCATGCACTCCCATGCTATCATGCTCTTACACCCCACGATGGGGGCAGTGATTTCTATTGCTCTCCTCTAACCAGTGAAGAATAAGTCTGGCTGGCATTAGAGAAAGTGCCTCCGGCACCTGCAGCCTTGTTTATGGCACTGCTGGAGCATTTTTCCACTGGAGGGAGCAGTATCCCCACGAGAGTCCTCCACTGGAGTCAGAGCGATGCTGGGATCCACAGGTCCTGGGAAGACTTGTGGTCCCACAGCAAGACAGAAGGAAAGAAAAAGAAGATAGCAAACCACGAGTGCATGTGGCTGGTAGATGTAAGGAGAGAAGCCACAGACAGAGGAGCAGATACGCAGAGCGCAGCAGGGCGGGAAGGGGGGAGTGCAAGAAGCAAGAGAGAGAAGTGGAAGAATGAAAGAAAACCATTTCCCAACCAGGGAGAGGCAAAAGACACACCGACCCACGACATATTCACAGCAGCAGTGGAGAGATGAAATAAAGAAAGGTGCAATAACTACCGTCGTCTTCCTCTATCCATTCTTCCTCTTCTGGGCCAGGGAGGAGGGAAAGGAATAAGTGCAGAAGTTAGTGGGACGCCATAAAGCTGTGGAGTGTAGCTATGGGCTGCATGAGATGAGGACTAGCACGGCAGTGGCTTCCCCTTTGTTCTCTCTTTGCTTTTAATGTCCAGGGTGTTTTGCCGTGCAGCAGCCCGGGCAGTGCCCAGAAGCAACAAGAGGCTCAGCAAAACCCAGCTCCCCAGCCCAGCCCCAAATGCGCAGCCCAGCTGCGTCCCAGGGTGCCTGCACACGCCATGGGGCTTGCTCCTCCGCCAGCCTGAGGCAGCTGGAGGTTTGTGCCTGAGCATCATTAATGTACATAATTCAGCTGAGGCTCCAGCTCCCGTCGAGTTACTGGGCTCACACCTCTGCCAGCACCCGAGTCCAGCATTTCCACCTACTTGGAGTCAAGGGATCACTGGCAAAAGAGACCCTCAGAAAGTTCAGACTGGTTTTGATCCTACTGATGTTTCAGGGGGAGAAATCTAGACGCAGTCTCATCTGCCTTTCCTGGTCATGATTTGCCCATTGCTGTCGAGGAGCTTATCACCACAACCCACCAAGCAAAACACTGAGCCAACAGCACTCGTCTCTAGGTCCTTGCAACAGCCGGTGAGACACCTACCTTCCTCCACGTACTCCTCTTCACAGCGCACACGTGTGCATGGGGGAGAGGGAAGGGAAAGAAGACACAGGTTATTGAAGTTGCTCTGGTGATTTTTTAGCTTCATCCTCAGGGCAGCCGCAGGTGCTCTGCATCCTCTTACCTTCCTGCTCCCTGCAAACCAAAACATAGGTTTGCAGAGTTACAGCGGTGCGCTGCAACGGGGCACGTGTGTCCACCAGAGAGGGCAAAGGGGAACTGGGAACCTCCTCAGGACTGGCCCCCTTTTCTCTAGCAATGGGCAATGACTGCTGGGCAGCGTGCCATAAGGTGGCAGTGGGGATGGGACAGGACCCTAACGCAA
Source organism: Falco naumanni (assembly GCF_017639655.2). Lineage (NCBI taxonomy): Eukaryota > Metazoa > Chordata > Aves > Falconiformes > Falconidae > Falco > Falco naumanni. Next base: position 1,645,130 of record NC_054070.1, read on the forward strand.
AACTCCCCACTGCTGGGGGTCTCGGCACTATGGCAGCAGTGGTGGCAGGGTGGGGGACCTCATGCTGGGATAATGACAAGAGCCAGTGACCCCTGAACAGCACCTCTAAAGAATACCACAACCCTGTGGGGAAAGTAGGAATAAAAGGGAAAGAAAGGGTGTTTACAAACACACCACTTACTGGTCATATTCTTCAATGACCTCTTCAGAGTCCGACATCCCTGGTTATCTAGCAGAATTCAAGGCAGATTGGAAAAAGCGAGTTAGGAGCTGAGATAAGGGCAAGCACAGCCTGTCCTCCAGAACCCACAGAGATGCTGCGCCTCTCCAAAGCACTTGGAGCTTCGAGCTGGCCCCAGCCATGCTGTGACAGCATTATCTCAGCAGAGATAAGGCCCCCGCCTCCCCTCCTGTCCCAGGATCACAGCTCGCCCCAAATAGGAGACAGGAGATTAGGCACAGCCTCATGCAACACCGATAACTGCTGCCAGGAGCCATGTCCAGGACACGCAGCTCCCCTCACCTCAGCCATCTCAGGGCGCTGCGTTTGCTCAGGACACAGGAAAACAGCCCAATTATAACGCTCAGCCTGTATTGCTTCCTGACTATTCTTAGCTTGGTTGGGATATAGAAACTTGCAGGGATGTCCCGTTATCTCAGATTTGCAGCCCTGCACAAGCCACAGCACGAGATCTCAGTGAAACCTCCCAGCCCAGCCCTCCAAGTGCGGAGCGTGCTCTGGAAAGGGGCATTTCTCTCCTGGTCCTGGCCCTGAGACAGAGGTTAGTTAAAAGGAATGGAAAAAAAAAAAAAAAAAAAAAAAAAAAAAAAAAAAAAAGGAAAAAAAAAAAAGCCTGATTTAGCAATAGGGCTAATAACTCTGCAGAAATGGCTATGCTCACCTTCCCAGCACACCCGTGTCTCTCCCAGCTGTGGTCAGGAGGACCTCACTCAGCATCCCACCCATCCAGCTTCCACCCACTGCTCCGCAGCAAGGTCTGCACAGACTAGCCCCATGATCAGCCTCAGCTCTGGGCATCCCGGAGCAGCCCTGAGCATCAGCCCCAGCCCCTGTACAGCCTGTCCATTGCTCGTGTTCACGCCAGACCTCAGCAAAGCTGAGATGCAGCAGGACAACGCAAGGCAGCTCTAGAAATAACCCCCATGTGCTAAACCACCTGTTCCCAGAGCAGCGCCGCTTCACTTCTCCTCCTGCCCGATGTCTGGGAACAACTGGTCCTTGTTACATCTGTTGAGCATTTATTACCCAGGAAGGGTAGGACAGGCTTCGGGATGGCTTATTCAAGATGCTGAATCCAGGACTGGAATCCACAGGCGTGGGGAGGACACGTTACAGGAGGGATGCCTCCACATACCAGTGGCTCCCAGGGGCTGTCAAATCTCACTTCTGAGCAATGACTCAGAAGGTGCTTTTTGGAGACAAATGAAGTCAGAACTCAGCCCCCTCTGCCTCAGGTTCACTGCCTGCTTCTGCCGTCATTGTTCCCTTCCCTCTAATGTTCCCTCCTTTGGCAGCCCCCCAGCACCATCCCCTTGATCCCCACTCCCCCTCGAACATCAGTTCTTAGCCCGACTTTTCCCCAAGGTCAGCATGGTCCTGCTACCTCGAGTTTGGTCAAAGCATTTACGTGGCCTCTGAGCACCAGAGATTTCACATGATCCTCTCACAACACAAGAGCGAAGGCTCCCTCCTGGCCATGAGAGTGCAAACATGCACTTGTGGAAGCTTATTTCCACATTTCCATCTACCTCCTCTCTCATACATCACTAGCTCCCACAGAGTATTTGCTGAGGAGCAGCATCAAAACCAGGACTGTTAGGGGGGGTACACAATGAAAAAAAGTGCCCCTAGGAAATATTTATCCATCCTGTGCACAGAAACAGATAAACCTTTATCACTAAAACTTTGAAATCTTGTTTTGAAAGAATTTAGAGAACGCAGCAGATTTATTACAGTTACAGAAGAAACATTGCGCGTATTACTGACTGCAAAACAACTTCCATCATTTGCTGTGTCTTAAATAATCCAGATATCCCTCCCAGTCCTTAAAATCCCCCTGTCCATTAGCCCAGGCCTAGCTGGTCACACCTCTGGGGCTGAGTTACTCCTCCACACTTCACAGGCTCTGCTTTCCTCCAGACTACACACACACGGAGCTCTCATTTCCCAGCATTTGCTCCGGTGTGGGTCATGTTGCTGCTCCCTTCTTGCCTGGCAAGGCCAGACCACGCACAGGAGCATCCCACCTCTAACTCCTCCATGGGCTGCCAGGCTGGCCCGACTCTCCCACAGGCATCGCATCCCTCCCATCCCCTCCAGAGGCTCAGGAAACAGGGATTGATGAGATGCCCCTGGAACCAGGGCAGCCAAAATCTTTCTCAGCTGCCTTGGCACACATCGGGATGGTCCAAAAGGCATCGGGCAAGTTGCAAACACAACCCCCCTGGAGAGGGTCCTGATGCTTTATCCGTGGGAATGCCTTCATGACAGAAATACATCCCAGCACAAGCAGCTGTGGGGGACCAGCAACCGAGCCAAATCACTTCTGGGTCCTTAACAACTGCCCTTCCACAGAGCATCCTACGCCCCAGCGTGCATCCTGCCGCCCCAGCCTTACCTCTGCCGCGGGTGCCGGTGAGATCCGGGGGAGCGGAGGGGAAGGCAGCGGGCGTCTGGGAAATGCTCTTTGTGGGCAGGAGGATTTAAGGGGGCTCCAGCGCCCACCCCGGGGCGGGCAGCGCCAGGAGGAATGTGCCCGGCGCCCAGCGAGGAATGCAACACTTGTGAGCTGCTATTTCGGCAGCCACAGCCCCGGCCCCTCCACCGCTCCCCCTTCCCCCCCCAGGAGCCCATATAAGCCCAAGCTATTGTGTGGCCTCAGAGATTTGCTATTTTAAACCCTCCGGACTGAGATACACAAGTGCCCGAGGGGCTGACACAAGCCAGCCAGCTGTCACTTTCTAGGTCTGGGGACGCTGATATGGCAGCACTGCCAGGAGCAGAGGACCTGACCCTCCATCGCAGCCCCCAGCCCAGGCTCACTCAGCTACTGCGCCGAGCCCAAGATGCTGTAATGAGAAGGGAGGAGTCTCAAGCTGCTTTTAGCTGTCCTTTTTGGTTTTTTAATGTGTCCTCAGGACACGTTTGTCTAGGAATTTTGCCTTTTTTCCCCTTGTCAGAAGAAGGGAAGCAGACCATTCCCGGTCCCAGCCCAGGAGCAGGTGAGTGGGATGTCTTAGAAAGAGCAACTTTTATTAGAAAAGAAAAAAAAAAAAAAAAGCCACAGAGAAAACCAAGTCCTTTCCAAAGCCCGACAAGCAAGATCAGATCCAGAGCCAGCAATAGAGTCCCACACCGAGTTTGGACACCACAACATTTGCTCAAGGCACAGCCCTAGCCCATTGAATGGCCCTGGCACAAGGATTTGAGCATCATTTTATGGGCTGCCCATGGCACCCTAAAGCCGGCCTCAAGAGAGCACCGTGCATCCCTGCTGGGTGTGCTGAGCAACCCGGGCAGTGCAGGACCAAGGGTCTGCTCAGGCACAGGCAAACGGCTCCAGGAAAAAGGGCATTGCAGAAGGGGCCCAGCCCAGGGCACTCAGCTCCATGCAACCTCAAAAACAGGGCTGTGGTCAGCCCACCCTTCCCTAAGCGAAAGGGGCCACTGCTTGCACGGGACGGTAAGGGCAGGGTAGAGAAGGCCAAGTCTCTGGCTCTGCCTCAGCTTCGTGCTGGAGGGAAGCACCAGGGCCATCAGGTCCACCCTTCTCCCACGAGGCATCTCCATGTTACACCGGCGCACGTGTGACTGCGCAAACACCATTTGCCTTTGGTTAGGTCCCTCCAGCAATGACAGCCTGGGGGAGGGGTGACATCTACCTCACCCAACACGAGCCAGGCAGCAGGGATGGACACGGTCCGCAGATATGCAGCTGAAACTCCCTTGGCCAGGCAGCTTCTTGCCCCACTGACATCATCCAGCTGCAAGGGAGACACATGGGATGATCTTCTTTACAAGCACAGTTATGGGACACAGGCAGAGATTAAAAGCAAAACATAAAAACTTTGTGGGAAAACAAGGCAAGAGTCTGCCTTCAGCATCCGCAATGAGCCTCCAGGTCTGGACACTCCTGGACAGGCAGTGAGCGAGGGCTGGGGGCTCAGGGATAATCTTCCAGCCTTCTTCCTTCGCATCCCACAAGCGGAGGACCCTGGCGACCTGAGGTGCACCCACACGTGGCTGGGGAACTCTCGTGGCAGTGGGCTGCTGGATGGTTGGGTAGGGCTGGGCTTTGACCTTCAGAACAAAACACTTTTTCCCAGGTCACCTGGTGATATGATTACAACTGGAAAAGAAAGTGAGAAACCGTGAGGCCGGGCCTGAGGCTGCAAATGCCCCAAAGACAGCTACTGTAACCAGGACTGTACTTGTCCCGAACGGGGGATGGGGCAGGCAGGCACCCCCTAAATCCCACCGCATGCCACTTCCCTTCTTTGACCAGACCAGACTCCTTCTCACCCCCACCACTGCCTGCAGTTGCCCCCTCCTGTCGATGCCCCAAGTCACAGGGTCTTGGGTGTCCCACGCGACCCCTGTCCCCACCAGAGCTGGGTTCTCTCACACCTGCCCTGTGGGTGATGCATCAGCAGCAGGTCCCACCTCCACCCCTAGCTCAGAGCATGCACCCACTTTCAGAGCAGCTCCATGTCTACCTTGGTGTCTCCAGGGGTGTCTCCAGGCTGCTTTACCCAGACATCACGGTTTGACAGGCTGTTGACTTTCCTGATGTCCTGCAAAGAGAAGAGTCATAAGTGGCATAAAGTTTTCCTCATGGATCATGTGCAGTGTTGCCTTGGTCTGACTTTAACCCAACCTTGAAGCATACACGATCCAGGTAAAACCAGCCGGCTTTGAGTTCCTGCACTTGGTACACCCTCCGAACCAAGCGCAGCTCCAGCCCACAGAGGTGGAGGGCAGCAGGCGTCACTATAGGGAAAAATGATAAAGGAGCTGCAAGCTTTACCCCAGGAGCAAACCTTTTCCTGGCAGACAGGGAGCCAGCACAGCCTCCTGGTACAGACACGTTTGGGCAGCGTTAATCCCTGCTGCTCAGCGCCACGGGTGCCCGGGCTTGCCTGCCCAGGCTGCAGGGCTGGGCTGGAGCTGCCCCTCCTGGTCCCGTACCCAGGCGGCTGCTGGGAGCGATGGCAAAGCACCTTATTGCTGCAAACAGTGTCACCTCCCAGGGCTTGCTGAACCTCTCCTTTCCAGGTACAGTCCAGGTACCCCGAGACCAACAGGTGTCCTGTCTGTCTCCCTCACATCCGTATCCCTGGAGCAGCCGCAGCGGCAAAGTGATGACCTCTGAGTCGCCTTAGCTGGGCACTTTGCCCCACGGCAACAAGACACCCTGCTTCGGGGGGCTGAGATGCACGGAGGGCTGCAGCTCACTGCAGACCCCACATGCAGCAGGACCTCTCGGTACACACGGGTCTCCCAGCTCCACAGAACAGGGCTGAAGGAGCGAGCATATGTCTCATCTCCCAGTGGCCTCCAGGTCAGAGCTAGTCCTCCAGACACTGGCAGAGATGGGATGGTGCTGGGGTGATCTCTCTCACTGGCGTTAGGGTCAGGTCCCCCTGCATGTCCCCTGGGACACGGTGCTCGCTCCCTCCTCACCCCACCAAGGGCTGGGAGCAGCTGCCTTGGGCATTTTGGGCTCGTGATCAGGACGCAGTGACAAGTAGAGCCCTGACATCTCACTGTGGTGGTCCTGCAGCACCCAAACCTCCAGCCCTTGTTAAATTCCTCTCCAACGCTTTAATGGGTTCAGCCGAGGGTTCATCAGCCCCTTAAGCCCCACCACCCCAGGTGCAGGGACATGTCCCACCAGGCTGCCTGGTCTCAGGGCTCTAGCCTGAGGTGTCAACACAAGCTGGTACCTTGCTCTTTTCCTCCTTGGCAGGCTCCTGAGCTCGGCTGATCCACAGATTAATGCGGGACGTCACCGAACCTGTGATCTTCAGGTTGTCCTGTGGCACAGAGGGGGACACCAGGGTTACAGCACCAGTTGTCCCACTGCACAAACATAACCCAGGACCCTCCACAGGGCACAGGGAGACTGAGAAAAACTGACAGGCAGAGACCAGCCTACACCTTGGCTCCATCCCAGCTCCTCAAATAACAGCACATCGGCACAAACCCACACACTGCCAGAGCACAGTTTCGGTGGCAGCTGGTGCCCGAGCCCAGCCCTGGCTGGTACTGCTCAACAAGCACCAAACCCCCACCAAACTGCATCCAGGCAGCAGCCTGCTGCACTGCGTGCTGGTATCCAGAGCCAGGAAGATCTGTCCAAAAGGTTGGCGCCTGCCCCAGTACAAGACCCCACTGGAAGGTCCTCGCTCGGGCCAGCTCCTGCCCTTACCTTCCTGACAGCAAGTGGCTCAGCCTTGCTGGGAACGCTTGCCTCGAAGAAGTTGCGTTTGCTGGCCACCCCCTCCGAGGACAGCAAGCGGCTCTTCTGAATATTCAGGGACGATTTCACCACCTCTGAGCGCTGGGAGGAGAGAAGGGCATCAGCAGAGGTAGTGTTGCACCCCAAGCAGTAAAAAGCAAAGTCCTGCTTTTGGCTCACGCCCCAAGCCCAGCAGGGTCTGCTCCCTCCCTGCCCATCACCAGCTCACGGGCTTGCTCCGCTGCTGCCCCAAGCTGGACTGATCAGCATCCCCATGGCCCTGTCCAATGGATATCCCCTCCCTGCTCCTCAAACCCTGAGGTGGATCCCTCTTTCTTCCTGGGATCACCTACATCAACCCCATTAGCACTGGTTGTTCGGTGCAGCTCAGTTCTCTCCCCATTCAGGTCCAGCACCCCACCCCCCCCCTCCCATGCCAGCCTGGTACCTGGACGGCTGAGGTGTACTTTTCCAGCTTCTCCCCAATGGTGGTGCTGCTACCTGGGATCCTCAGACTCGCGCTGGTGAGGAAGAGGAGAAAAAGTTGAAGGCAGCCAACTCAGGGTCTCCCAGGACTCAGTCCATGTCCTGGGGGACTCTGCTCAGTAGGAGAACAGCCCGTCCCACCCAGGCACTCCTGCTCCATCTGGCTGCCAAGTGAACCAGGGCAGCTCATTCCCTGCTGGTGACCGAGAGCTCTGGGTCTCACCCTCTTACTAAGGCCACACTGTATATTGACAAACAGCTCTGAGCTCCCCAGTTTGCCCTGTCCTCACTGCTGCCTCTTCTGTGTGAGATGCGTCACTGAAGCGCATCTTCACCAATATCAGCATGAGTTTGCCTAGAGTACGCAGAGGCGCGAGCCCAGGTGCCCATAAAGCCCTGCACTCAGAGGTGGGACAGGGCATCCCATCAACTCCCAGCATTCAGACTTGAGCCCTTGGCTCCTCAAGAGCTTTTAAGCAACCTGTCCAAACCTTGTGATGAAGATGTGGAGGATCACTTGATCTGGCCACCAAAGCCAGACCAGGTTGCTCATGGACCTGTAAGTGGGTTTTGATATCTCCAAGGGTGGGACGCTGTAATGATGCTGCACTGCTCAACACTTAACCACTCCTGTGCAGACACAGGCACCGATGAGAAACTACATCAGCCAAGCAAGGGCTGGCTGGGGCGATCTGTGCAGATGCAAGCTGTACGTTGGACATTGTCCCGTCCTCTGCTAAGCCTCGCTGCCCAGTTAGCCAGGCACCCCGGGGACCAATGTTCAGCAGACCTGTACCAGGGCACTCACTAGCTGGTACCAGGTCCCATCACCTTCTCCTCCCTTGGAAGACAAAGGAGGACAGTTCCTGCCCAGCAAGACCAAAGTAACATGAAGAGAGGTGCTGACCTCCTTGTGAGAGGGCTTTGGCTTTCTTCTTTCTGATTTCTTGAAATCACCTGGAAGACACAAGGAGAGAAGATACTGGAGACATCTTTGGTTATCAAAGGTAAACACAGCAGAAATGGTCTCAGACCCATCTCCCATTTTCAAGCAAGCTCTGTTTTCACCCACACCAGAGCTTATTTCATATCTCAAAGCTCTGAAGACTAAAGACACTTTGCAGTGTTAACAATTTTATTCCAAATAAAGCACCATGAAAGCCAACGAAGCCTAGCCAGTTAGCCCGGATTCACAGCACTTCATTCCAGATATCTTTTTTGGAAGGCTAGAATTCAAGGCATTCTCAGGGATGTAACAAGGGACAAGAAGAAGGATGGATTTTATTGTTGTCCTGTGTTCTCAAAGAAGACTGGAAATGCCAGAGGGCGGATGGTCATTCCGGTGACTCTGGAAAATCTGAGGACAATGAGCTCCCTGTTTTCTCAACACTCTCCACAAGTTTCCATGCCAGCACAAAGCGCATGAACATGGGCATGTTCGTCATCACCGGCCTTCGGTCAGACAAGGAGAAGGAAAGTGGAGGAAAGACAGAAGCAGAGCTGCAATGCCCCCCAAGATCAAGGGTAGATTTTGAATGCACTTTCAGGAACAGGCTCTGCCAACATAAACCGGAGACCAAAGCAACCCTTCCTTCCCCCACCCTCCACCACCTAAAAGGGGGTCTTTCTTCCCCCTTTGCTTTAGCTCTTACTCGAAAGGAGACAGTTCTTGGGCTGGTTCGTCTGATGGAGCTGCTGTAGGTGACAAGAGCTGGAGAAGTATCTGACTTTTCTGCAGGTTCATCTCGGGTGGGAGATGGCTGTATTACCTCCTTTGAGGGATTCCTGGATGGCTGCTGAGGAAAAAGCAGATATCTGATGCATCCCTGCAGAGAAGGCTGAAGTGCAGGGAGCAGAGCAGCCAGGGTGGGAACCAGTTTGGAGGCAGGAGTCCAGACCTTGGCTGTCTCCCTTGGATATGCAAAGACCCAGACACCTCTTCAGTGAAATTGTGATGGCAATCAGTAGGGGCTTGCCAGAGAAGGTGATCAGAATAGTACATCCAAGGGATGGAAAGGAGGTGGTGGGACCCTGTCCACCACCTCATGGTTTGCAGCTCTCAGTAAAACCATCCCCCAAAGCCCACAGGTCTCATTTCCCTCCTGGTACTTTTGAGTTCCCCATTTCTCTGTTGTCCTCTCAGTACCTAGGACCTCACACCCCAAGGGCTGGTGCCTTGTCCATCCCTGCTCACCTGCTGGTCCAGAGATGAGGTCACCACCAAGGCTGCCTTCTCCTCCATGCTGCGGCTTCCCTGTCTGGTCAGGATCTTCACTTCACGGAGCCGGCAGCCCCCCAGCTCTGGCTGCTGCTGTGGCTCCCCCACCTCTTTCCTTGGCTCCCCCCGAGGAGTCTCCACACCTTGTCTCTCTTTGTCTTGGAGCCGTCCCCTGAGCACCACCTTCCTCTCCGAGGCCAGCTCTGGGTGCTGTTCTCTCGGTGGGTCCCCTCTGCCCTTGGCCACATCCTGATCCTGCTCTCTAGCCTGGATGCTCTGCTGCCCTGCACGCAGCTGCATCCCTGCCTCCACGCGGCTTGCTCCCACCCCTGGCTCCTGCTGCTCCTTCTCCTGCCTCAGCTTTTCAGAAACAGCCATCGTGGACCTTGTCCGTCTCCCTTCTTGTGTCTTCAGCACCTCCGAGAGCTTTCGCTCTTCCCTGTCCTCTGGAGACACTGGCTTCACCAGGGATGGAGGTCTACAGACAGAGACAAAATAGGGGGCAAACCTCAGCACCCAGCTGGTTTGTTGAGGAGGCAAACCTCAGCACCCCAACCAGGCAAAACCCAGGTCAGTGGGCTGGCTTTTATGCTGCAGGTGCAGTTAACCCAGGTGAAAGCCTAAGGGGGTTGGAGGTGTGTGTAAAAATCTCACCAACATCCTGGAGTCATCCCTGCAGACCAGCACTTGTGGCCACCCTGGCCCCACCACCCCGGCTGGGCTCCCTGAGGCTCTGCATGGCTGGGTGCCTGATCTTACCTGCTCAGCGGTCCCACTAGGGCAGGGCCAGCATCCACCCAAGCCCCCCTTGGCACCAACCCTCACATGGCACACCATGTGCCATGGGACACACGTTGAAGCGCGTGACTGAGCCCACCAGAGAGATACCCCTCTTCTTGCGCTCCTCCTGTGAAGCCCACTCTGCTGCCCAAAGGCCCCTGGGACCCCTGCTCTGCCCACAGCTCAGCCCCTCTCACCCAGAAGAGACCCCCACCAACTGCAGTGGCTTCGGCTCAGGGTTGAGAGAAACAAGGCAGCAAGCTCAAGCCATCGGCATCGTGAGTGAGACTGAAAGTAGCAGGACCCCCACACACCTGCTGGAAGCTGGACTAGTGTCTTTCCTAGGGCTAGAAGGTTCTTCATCTGTCGACGTGGAGGACAGCAGGCTCCGGTGCCTTCGCCGGCGCTCTCTTTGCTGCTCTTCTTCATCCTCAAGGGTCCTCTGCCTGGCCAGGCTGTTTGGGATGAAACACAAGGATGTGGCGAGGCTGTGTCCTGCATGAGGAGCTCGTAGCCCTGAGCCCAGCCAAGAAGGAGGCTGAAGCACCCTCAGGGAAGGGCGAATGGGGTGATGGAGCTCGTCTTCCCCAGCTGCTGCATGGGGCTGGAGGAGAGGGGTGCCAACGTGAGCCAGGTGACACAAAGCGCTCTTGCTCCACCCAGCTGGTGCAGGCATTTCCCAATGTGAGCACCCGAGTTACAACTCCTAATTTCTTCTGTTGGAGGGAGCACTCATTTAAAAGAAATCCCTACATTAAGTAATCCTTCCAGGGCAAGGATATTTAACCTGTAACTCAGCAAGACCAGGACCCTAGAGCCACCACATAGATCTCAACCACATAAACTGGAAGGGTAACCACTAGTGGCAGAAGTATCAGAGGCTGAAGGCAACTGCTGACAAGCTCCGCCTGGAAACAGGGATGGCAGGAGCTCCTCTTCCTCCCTGCGTGTGGCTGGGACTGGGAATTGTTTATAATCACAGATTTTACCAAAATCTTGTAATCAACTGCGAAGAGTCATCTTCAAAGATTTTATTTTGCACAAGGCAAGTGTATAATTTTTCTTTTAGAAAATGCCACCCTGAATAAAAAGCTTCTTGGAAAACACCAGCTTTCCCTCCCTTTCTCTGTGCAAAACCTGTCTACCCTCTCTGCTGCTGCATGAGCTGTGTTGGAAAATGTTTTTATTGACTGGACAGAGCTTTTCCCAACCATGTTCGTTTACCTACAGCAGTCATCCTCGATCAGCTGCAAACACTTGCGGGGCTCCCAGCACCCCCAACAGCCCAACGGGGCAGAGCCCTCCCTGCACAGGATCCATCCCATCGCAGCATCCCAGCTCCGCAGTTGGCACTCCAGTTTCACCCAGACCCAGGGTTTACTTTGAATTTGACTTTTAAGAACATGAAAGTCAGAGCAGGTCCGGGCCTGTGGTATCACTAACGTCGTTGCGGACATGGTGACTCGCAGCATGGATTACAAGTTACTGTGTAATGAAAACTGGGTCATAAATTAAACCACATTACCCCCCGCAACTATTTGCAGCTTCTGTTCTTCCTGGTCAAGGGAGGCAGGGGAGCACGGAAGGGGCAGCCGAGCAGAACGGAGAGCAAAGGGAGGACGGGTCCTGGCTGAGAGCTCAGCACCCGTTTGGGCACCGGGCAATGCCAGGGGGTGTGCTGCCCTTGCCTCCCGCTGCCTCCATCCTCATTGTCCCTTGCACCCCCAAACAGCCTTCACACCCCAACAGCAATCAGACCCGCTGCTGGGGGGCTCCAGGTGGTCCCTGATGCTGTGCCTGGCACCAGGACAGACAGGGATAGAGAAGGCTGGGACCTGCTCCGTGAGCATCCCCAGCCAGCTCTCACCCTGCTCCCTACTGCTCCCCTCCACGGGCACGACCCTGCAAATATTTGTGCACAGCTTAGCCGCCCCGCAAAGGCAGCCCGGCTCGGTTTGCACGGCACGGTGTGATCTCAGCATTCCCACGCGGCAAGGTCAGCACGTGCATGGGGTCGTACGCAAGCAGGTGCCTCTCTGAGTGCTCTCGTCCCTCAAGCAGTGACAGCGTGGAGCACTAATGCCAGTTTAAATCCGCGTGAGAGCTGGTTAGTTCTTCGGTGTTGCCTGCACAGAGTCCTTCAAAAAGAGCATGGGATTCTCCTGCCTTGCATTTGCTTGGCTCCTTCAGAGGCAGCACGTAACCTGGCATTATCAACATGCAGCTTCTCGTTATTTGTAATTAAGTAATCCACCCATTAGGCTATGGATTTGCTTTGCCAATCTTTCCCTCTTCTTTTCAAAGAGGGATTTATTTTTCACCATCTTACCTTTTATAATCTCAAAGAGATGAATAAAAAAAAAAGATTGGCGAGTGTCCCCCTGCCTTGTCCTCTCCTGCCCTGTTAATCATTAGTGGTGAGATATCTGACATTTATGCTGTTTCAGTGAATGTGTCTCATCTAATGAGAGAGGAGAAATTGCCTTCCTGGGTTGTGAAATAACCTGGGTGCAGGACCCCGCTGGGCTTGCGTTTGGGCAGGTCTGTGGCTCAGAGGAGGTGGGTGGGACGGGGCTGGGATGTCCTCTGGATCTGTCCCACCCGTGGTGGAGGCAGGGTGTGAACTGGCAGCCTCCGAGCAACGGGGTCTCGATCTCCTTTCCTGGGCTGGCCATAGTGGGTGTCTTACCCAAAGTACAAGGGTTTGTAATTAAGTTTAAGAGCCATCACATCACACGCTTAAACCAGGGGTTCTGCTCCATTTTGTGGGAAAGCATGGCTGCGTTTGAGTCACCGTCACCCCGCCTGCGCAGCCAAGGTCGGCGATGCTTGTCCTGGCATCTGCGGAGGTCAGAAGCGATCCCCACGTCACCCAGGCTTCATGCGAGCCCCTGACTCACCCCGCGATGCCCATCTGCCTCATCAGCCCAGCTCCCATGGGAGCCAAAATCACTCTTTAGGAACAACCAAGCAGAGCGGCCAACGCCACGGGGCTGCGGGCATCGTTCAGCAAGTGCTGATGAATCAGGACTTGCTCAGTGCTGGGTGGGGAGAGGCTGCAACCTCCCATGGCAGAGCCGGGACACGCACCCAGGGGCTGTATGGGTACAGGGCGGGCGAAAACCCCACAGCCGGCTCCAGAGCAGGTCTGGAGGCACAGCCCAGCCAGACTGTACCCCAAAGAAAGGCAAACCAGACCAAAAATATATCCAGTGTGAGGCACGGATGCATTTCCAGAGCCATTTTCCTACGGAGCGCTCAGCGCGCCCAGGCAGCAGAAACAAAAATGCCTCTGAACTTGCCCACCCACAAGAAGCTCCAGCAGCGCCGAGCTCTCGACGGGGCTGGCACCACCGGTGCAAGCAGCACCCTCACGGCAGCTGCCCCCTCTTCCACAGCACCCCTCGGCCGAGGCTCGCCATGCCAGCTGCCCACCCTCACCACTCCCTCCTGCCCGTGGAAAGGATTAAGCACGAAACCACAGCACCTACCTGGAGAGATCAGACCAGTTCCTTCTGCTGAAAGACATTCCTGCTTTCTGTGAGTCTCAGAGAGCCCCCGAAAGCTGTGCAGGCATCAAGGCCAAGGTGCTGTTGGACCCGCGGGGATCTGCACTGCCCAGAGACTGTGCTCCCCGAGGAGGGAGGATCTCCCTGCAAGGTTATTTCCCTGTGCACCTTTACCCTGCCTGCAACCCGTTTACCACCACGCTGCATCACATGGTTTCTTATCTACCTTGACAGAGGCAAGGCTGTAATTTGTCTACTAGCGGCGCCGTGCAAAAGCCGCCCTGCCTAGCAGTGCCACGCAAAAGCAAATCACTCCCCGCTGCCTGCTGTGCCAGGGTTCGAGCAGAGACCCGCGCTCCCGGCTCGATCCATCCAGGTCTCCCAGGGTTTCGGAGACAACTCCCTGCAGAGAACCTGTTTTACCAGCCGCTCTCCACCAGTCAACAACTCCTCCAACACCAGTGGAGGAGGTGAATTACCTTGGGCTGAGTGGGAGGAGGCTGGCTCCCAGCGATCCAAAACAGTCATTAAAACACCTCCGTCTGGGTGCAGTCCGGCCCTTTCCAAAGAGCATGGGAGGGTGCCCTGCTCCTTTCAGCTTTTTCTGGGCATCTTGGATTGAGCTGTCACGGCCACCCTGTCATTACGAGCTCCGCTGCAGTTGGCAGCACTCATGAAGTCTCAGAGGAAGTGGCTGAAGCGCAGGGGAGGTCCAGTTTTTGGGTGCTAAAGCCCCGTGCCGGAGGGGGACTGTGTGCCCAGGCTCATCCCATGCCTGGACCCAGTCCTCCAAACCCATCGTCTGCCCCAGGCTGGTCCTGAAACCCCATCCCCCCACGCTCACACAGGGCAGCACTCTCCTTCAATGGGCAGGTGTGAGGGTGGGGGTGGGGAGGGGGCTCTTATCGGGGTGACAGGGGCACCCAGAGGCAGCAGAGCCAGGTCTGAGCCTGGTTTTTCCTGGGGCCAGCCCAGGCGCACAGCACAGCCAGGACCCGGTGCTGGGGCAGCCGGGCATCTGTCACCGCGATGGCTGCAGGAAAACCCCCCTGGGACCCGTGAGTACAAGTTCAGTCTCTGATCCCAGCCAGATCCATCTCTCTGCCAGCCCGAGGGACTGGTTATAAGGCTGGGCTCGCCACACATTCCTCCAGCCCACAGGGGTGTGCCGAGGGCCTGAGCAACCAAAGGAACTATTTTAATCACAGGTTCCTAATTAAAATCCCATTTATAAAAGATAGCCCTGTCAAATGAGCTGTCCGCTCCAAGCAGGGTTCCTTCTCTGTTTTTCTTTCTTCTTGCAGTAACAGGTTGTCTTTTAAGTGTTTTCATACATACAGAAAATTCAGTGAGTTGTGGCATAAGGGGAAAAAAATTACTTAAATAACCTTGCAAGCGTCCTGCTAATTGCTGACAAACTATATATAGCAGTTCAGCATCAGCAAGCTACTATAAAGCAATAAACCTTTCTGATTAATGCACAGGGAGCACTTTACTTGCAAAACTCATTGCCAAAGGATACCACTGAAGTATAGGACTTAACAGGATTTTAAAAAGGATTAGACTGAACATAGTGAGAGAACACCCCCAGCTAGGATCTACACGGCAAAGGAATATAAAACCTGACAGTTTATGACTCCTCTTTTTTTAAGATGAAGAAATTCTAGACAAGCTTTTAGCGGCTGGGGACCAGGCAGAGAACGAAGCTTGAAGACACTCACACCTCACACTGCCCAGGTCTTTATTTTCAGCTCAGAGACCTTTTGAGCCGAACAGAGTTTCCTCTTTATTTAGCCCCTTCAATGGCTTTTTCCCCCATGCATTTGCCAAATTTCCCCCAAACCCAGGAAAACTGTTAGTATAAAAAACATCCTTCAGCGAGGAGTTCCCCAGGTCCATTCCCCGCTGCTGGAAAAGCTCCCTCCGTTCATCTGGGCAAGGTCTTGCTGAGCTGTTTTGGCAGCACAAAGCATTCGTCTCTCATGGTCCGAGATTTTTGCTGCTGTGGAGCATTTAGCTCATGTTTTCCCTGATGTTCTTCATGCTTTTTCATGGTCACCATAATTAGAGGCAGGCAATGGCCAGAGCATTTAGCTCATGTTTTCCCTGATGTTCTTCATGCTTTTTCATGGTCACCATAATTAGAGGCAGGCAATGGCCAGCCCAGAGCCCATCACCTGTCTCCTGTATGAAGTCACGTTGGACTTTTCCCTCTGTGGGTCACTTTATCCTCCTGCAAACATCCCTTGCCATTTTATCCTCAAACCCTAAGTCCTGCAAGATCCTTCTGATCTTCATCTCTGCTATGCCAAATACACAAGAACTATCAGCAGTTTGCTACCTCATTACCGTTTCCTATCTGCTAATTGGTTATTTACCTCTACTTGGACTTTCTCTTAGCCGTGGCTGACCTAAAGATCTTTGTTTCTGGAAATCCAAGGGAACTCTTATCTACCAGGATAAAAGCCTTTATCCAGCAGCTCATTGATGCCTTCAGGGAATGCCAGTTGCTTCCTGAGAATGGACCTCCCTTGGCCACCCTGAGGTCATCACTGAAGCCCAGACCAAACTGCATGCCCACCAAGCTGAAGGTGATGTAATTAGGCAGGGTCATGAGTCCGTGCAGGGAATGGATGCTCAGGGGAACCAGTCTGATGTTTGTGCAGAGGCACCCTGTGCACCGGGCTGCCCGTCCTGCCACCCCAGGTCTGCAGCCGGGAGAGCAGCGCTGTGTGCTCTTGGCTGAGGGAGTTGTGCCGCAGGACCCTGCGTGCGGGCAAGGCTCTGGTGTAAAACCGCATTTCTCTCCAGGTACCCGCTGTGCCCAGGGG
Organism: Falco naumanni; assembly: GCF_017639655.2. NCBI lineage: Eukaryota > Metazoa > Chordata > Aves > Falconiformes > Falconidae > Falco > Falco naumanni. The sequence continues at coordinate 1,661,436 of NC_054070.1, forward strand.
TGGCAGAACTCTGCCAGCAGACCTGCACCTGCCCGAGGAGCTCAGGAAGGGCAGATCTTCATCTGATGCAGATCAGCAGCAGACACCTATTTATACCCACTAAGGAGCTAGACCAGTACCAGCAGGGTTTTTTTCTCTTGGGAACAGTGTCCTGTGTCTCATCCCGAAGCAGAGCCTGTTTCTGTGGCTGCAGGGCAGTGGAGAGCTTCCAGTTTCCACAGCTGTGCTCCAGTTAGGGCATTCCCCCACCTCGCCCGGGGCGCAGTGGTGCACCCTCCACCCCTTTCCCCGTGCTGGTCCCCCAGCATCAGCCACAGCTCAGCTCCTCCCGTGGTTCCCCAGGCTCGTCCCTGCCACACAGCCGGCAGAGGACCCGCATCCTCCACCCAGGCTTCCCCACGGGGCTGGGGCATGGGGCTCCGTGGGCGGGAAAAGGGCTCTGGAACCCTTGTTCCACTGCTGCCCCATCACTGTGGCGGTGCAATCAGCAAATGTTTTAGAAAGCCCCGCTCCCCCCACACATGGAGGCCTCCCAGAATCCTGCACTGGTGCTCTGCCAGTGCTGGGGTGGTCCTGAGCTGCCCTTCCCCAGATACAACTACTTCAGCTTTTAGGAAGGTGTGTGCGATGCCCTGGGAGCTGACGGTGCAGAAATGCTGCTGTGCAGAGAAAGCCAGAAAGTGTCTGAAACTGGGGGCCGAGCGCTCAGAAACAGAGCAAAACCCGACCACAAACTTTTCTGTTCTCTGTAGGAAAGGAATAACCGTTGTGCAAACAGCCTTGCACCTTTGTTTCATTTGTAGTCTAACTTTAAAAAAAAATATTTTAGACAAATATTGATTCAGAAATGTCATCACGGTGCCCCACAGATACTATAGTGTCCTTCAGGTTCCCATTCTCTTCTGCGGATTGGATTCCTCATTAGATGCCATCTCCTGTGATGCCCCAGGTCTAACGACGGAGAACCATGGATGTGTCCCAAAAGTGGGCTCAGCGGAAATTTTTCAGGTCATGGAGAGAATGTGTGACTCATTGCCAGCAGACGTATGGCAGACTGCATCCCTCAGAGTGCACGAAATTAGTTGCAATTAATGAGAAGTCCCCTCTGATGCGAGCAGCAAAAGGGCTCAGGCCACAGCAAGGGAGGATGGAGAAGACAGATGAGATGACCCCACTCACGTCAAGCACCGTACCCCAGCCCAGCCCCATTCCTCCCCAGGCTGCAGGAGGTGAAAATGTGGGTGCAGAAACCCATTTCTTCCTGGTTTATGGTGCGGGGGGATACAGGACTCACGGTGACAACTCCCAGCGTGGTGGGTGGTTAAGCCATGACCGTGCCAATACGGCACAGCTGCAGCCGCAGGGTTTGATCCTGCACCGGCAGCACCGCAGATGCCACGGGGGCTGCAGGGGTAATGTTTAACCTCTACAACCAAGGGCTGCAGCCTGGCCTTAACCCCTGCGCAGGGCAGGGTGCTGCAGTGTCTGCAGGGGCCACTTTACCTCTTCCCACGCCAGGGCTGCCCATCACTGTTGACCCTTCCCCTTTGGCAGGTCCAGCTGAGCTGCAAATACACTCAGGGAAACATCTGGGCACAGTTCAAATGTCTCTAGGCATGGGTGCTGAGCGAGGAGGTCACAGAGCATCCTAGGAAAGGTAGGGACCATTTTAAAGCCAGCTAGGAGGGATATTTTTGAAAGGCCATGTCAGGCCAAGCCTTTTGCATCTCCCTCACTGCAGTTTTGCTAGAAAAACCTTTCCAGTAGAAAATCGTTGGGTTGATTCATATTTTTCCTACAGTTCAATTTAATTTGCAGCTTCTGCAATTTCAAGCTTCCAGTGTTTTGTTTTGCTTTGCTTTGCTTTGCTTTGCTTTGCTTTGCTTTGCTTTGCTTTGCTTTGCTTTGGGGGCTCTTGGGACAACCTGGAGGGTGGTGGGACCGGGCCTCTGCTCAGTTCAGGGAGACAGGACTGCCTCATGCAGTTCTTCTGGAAATAAATACAATTTCATTGGCAACTTCTCCAGCATCAGCTTCTCTCCCTGGGAAGAGGTGGGCACACCCCGGCCGGCTCTCACTGTGCCTGCAGACGCAGTGGTGAGCCCTGGGGCTCTGCTCTGCAGCAGTGCCAGGCGTCTTGGTGCACAGGATCTGGCGATGAGCTGGGGACAGGCACAGGCTGGCTGCCGAGCATCCACCAGAGCCTGGTCCCGCAGCACCCGTCACCCATATTGCCTTACATCTCACTGCCATCCCTCCCTGGCCCATAATAAACGCCACCTTTTCTTTTTTTTTTTTTTTTTTTTGGTAATACTTAATTAGCATAATTGCACTAAGCTCAGAGTGGTTGTTCTCAGCCTAGACTCGGCTTGCCATTTTCTGCTGTTCCAGGTCTGAAGAAGGCTTTGTTTCCATGAAACCTCTCTTGCATTTTCCAGCTATACCAGTTGGTCAGGTAACAGTTATTACGTCTCCTACAGATCTTTCTTCCTCTGCCAGGATCGCTGCTGAGTGTGTGAGTTCCCTCTGGGGATAGCGTCCGCCGCGAGATCCCAGGACGCCACCTCGGCTTGGCTCCCGCTCGGGCAGTGAGCTCGGAAGGGCAGGAGGGTACCTGAAACCTTTTGGCTCCAGCGGTGGGGCAGAGCGGGCCACGGCAGTGCCCTGGGACCTCGCCACGCCTGGTCCCCCAGCGCCTCCACCAGCAGAGTCGCTCAGGTTGGCCAAGACAGGGGTTCGCTTCCCAGGTCTGCACCCGCTGGGAGCCCATCCCAAGGTGCGCAGGGTGAGGGTGAGGGGTCAGCGAGTCCTGGTGCTGTGCCGGGCTGTGGCTGCTCGGCTGAATTAAGCTTGGAAAGGAAAAAATGTGTGGAAAAGGCTCTGTGTGCTGTGCAACTGCTCCAGTCATGCTGGCTGCGGTCCTGGCCCCAGTTAGGGGATGCTGATGGGGATGCAGGACCAGGTGGAAGGACGAAGACTGACCATCTGTGCTTGCTAAGGGAGAGAATGTGTATTTTCCAGCTGACAACACCTCTGACCTAACCCTAAATTTGAGAAGAATTTTTATAGAGTCTCAAATTCTCTGTGAAGAGCCGCTGGGTGTTGTGGCAGCCCGAGTGCTAATGTCCACGCTAGAAATACGTGTTTCTGTCGGTCACCACCTGCCCCAACCCTCTGCACTTTGCTCCAGGTTTATAGCATTTTCTGTCCCTTACAAGCTCACTACACAGGGACAGGGGTGTGCTGCGAACAGCGCGCGGGGTGGCTCAGGTTTGAAACCATGGATGCTGCGATTCCTCTGGATACCTTGGGAGCATGGACAAGGAACTGGTACAGCCACCAGGAGCACCCTGTGGGGGCTGAGCCTCAGCGTCTCCTGCAGCACAGCCAGGCGGAAGACCCGATTTGGTGTGAATTCTCCCCAAGTCTCCCCTCCAGCCCTGCTCTGGGGATGAGCTGGCACATCACCAGCTGCCTGTGCTCAACCAGCTGCAGTCTGGGGGGCTGTGATATAGTGGGGAAGCACAAGCTGTTTGGCCTGAAAGATGGATTCATCCCATGCTCTCCTGAAACACTGCTGGAATTAAGCCTTGACATGAGGCTGCCCAGTTCCCACAGCTCCAGTGCCTGTGATGGGGCAGCTGGTGAGAGAGCTGGTGCCTGGCTGAGCAAGCTCCAAAGGCGTTTCCAGAGCCAGAGGAGGAGGAGGGGTACAGGGAGCTGGCAGATACTTCTCTGCACTGAGACCCAAGCCTTGCTGCATGGGAGGCTGGTGCATCCTGAAGCCTGGCAAGGGCTGCAGTGCATGGGACAGGAGGAGGATGACACGTGCACAGGGCCAGGGGGTCTCAGCAGAGCTGGTGGAGCACTATAAAGCAGCCTGGGGGGCTGGAAGGGATAAACCCAAAGCAAATCTGATCCCAGGGCATGCTGCTGGCCTGAGTGCTGCCACAGGGACATTGCAGGGTGACAGGAAAGGACCAGGGCATCTTCCCCGCCAGGCTGTGGACCAGCACTTGCCCCTGGCCAGTGCTCCCACAGTGATGAGCCCACGCAGTGCTCTGCCCGGGAGATCGTCCTTTAATACACGTGCAGCCGCATGGGTGCACCTCAGGCTGCACCCGCCGGAGGTCGGGGGAGTGGGAGGACCAGCAGCCATCTCCAGGGCCTCTCTGCAGTGGTGGGAGGGGAGCGATGGCCAGTGGCCCCTTGGAGACAGCATGGCCCGTGCAGGTGATACCGGGGAGCTGCTGTGCCGGGGCCGTGCGGGAGCAGGGCTGATGGCAGCGCTGAAAGAAGGAAGCTCAGATCTCCTTCCCAGACAGTTGTCTGTGTGTTTCAGCTCAGTGGTGAATTCAGGCTAAGGGCACAAAAAAGCACGGAGGGGCAGCGAGGGAAAGGGAGGCAGCAGGGGTGGTGAGGCTCCTCTTCCCGATGCTCCTGCAGGAAGGAAAGAGAGCAGAGCAGTGGGCAGAAGAGGAGTTTTCAGGCTGCTTTCAGCAGCCCAGAGCTGGTGCCAGCGATGCCCATGCTGTGCAGGATGAGTGTGGCGTGGGCAGCAGACGCCGGAGCACCAGGAAGGGCAACCTGGGAGAGGAGGAGAACCGCCGGCAGCGGCTCCATGGCAGGGCCGTGCGGGACCGGCACCCGTCCCAAGTGTGGGGTGTGAGATGGGGCATGTGGAGCCTTTTTCTCTAACAAGTGGGGGCGGTTTCTGCATCTGCCCAGCCACAAGCACAGCCCAGGGATGCTACAGGGAGCAGGGGGCAATTGCAGGGGAAGGAGGACCCGTCCCCTACCTCTCACTGGCCCGTGGGGGACTTGGCAGCATCAAACATCTTCTTTCGCCCCTCCATCCCCGACATGGCCTCCACATTCTTGCGCCAGTCGCCAACTTCCACAGGGCGCTCCTGCCAGGAGGGACGGGGATGGGGGTCACAATGGCAGCCCCGTGCTGTCCCACCCCACTGCCCAGAGCCCTTGGTCCCCACACACAAGCAGCACAGGGAGGGCAGCTGCACCCTCCCCCTCGGGGCCAACTCTGTGCGTGCGTCCCATGGAGCTGGCTGGGAAAATGGCAAACAGTGGTCTGATCTCCACAGGGAGGTCTGGATTCGTGTGGATACCCCCACAAAGCCAGGTTACGTTGCATTATTGCACTAGAAAATCCCAGAAAATTTCTTCAGGAGGAAGAAACCAGCACATGGAACTTACTATGGATTTACACCAGCACACGGGGGCAAATGTAAGCCAAAACACTTTCTGCAGAGACCTCCCAGCCCACATAAACCCCACCTCCACCTTCCCCAAGCTTTTGGAGTGGACTGGGATTGCTGATGTGACAGTGAGAGCCTGGCAGCCTCTTCCAGAACAGAAAGGGGAGACGACGGCAGCTCTGCAAGCATGCCCAGGTGTCTGCTCTGCCAACCCACAAACATTCATAGATTACAAACTATGCCCCAAAATCATCTCACGACATCTAAAATAAATCCAGATCTATTCACCACCCGGCGCTAGGGACTGTAAGCAGAGTTTTCCATCCAAAGGACTGAAAATGTGCTATACTAGCAACGGGGGGGGGGGGGGGGGGGGGGGGGGGGGGGGGGGGGGAGGAAAAATAATTGAAAATTGAGATTCTCATCCCATCTGCTGAGCTGGGACCGAAGGCTAAAACCCCTTTGGGGGGAGCCCCTTGGAAAGCAGCGCACTCTTGCCATTGGGGTGCCTGCACACCCCAGGCAGGTCTGGGCATCACTCTCCATCTCTCCTATGGAGACTTTCCCCTCTCATTTCTCTACAAAACTGGTGTGAACTGGGCTGTTTATCTCAGGCCGAGCGTGCTTGCCGGGCTTGCTCTGCCTTATCTAATCTGGGTCTGAGAGTTTCCTGGGTGTTTTCTGGGCGTGATTGCACCAAATAGGAGCAATTCTGGTTCCCTGGAAGACGAAAGACCAAACTCTCTGCAAGTGCAGCTTGATGGACGTGACAAGGGGAGCCTGAGCTGAATGACCCCACATGGTCTTGGAGGGAAGAGCACCATGGACGCAGCTCTAAATCTCACTTGTTATTGTCCACCAGTTACCTGGCCCAGTCAAACTGCTCCCACGTGGTCCCACAACATCCCGCAATGGGCAGTGCCTCACAAGGACTGCCCCATGGCTGAGCACAACCCACTCAGGCTTCATGGGGGACCCTGGAGAAGGGCAAGGGCATCCCTAGGAGATGTCTCCATCTCTGGCCTCTAGAAGAATCACTCACCTTCTCTGTGTCCTCCTTCTTGACAGACTTCAGGTTGGCTCTCAGATCCATGGACACCTTGTGCTTGGAGCCCAGCAGAGCCCTCAGCATGGCATCGGCAGAGACGCGGACTCGCCGCAGCGGGGGTCGCTTGAACTTTCCCCGGAGATCAAGCACTTTGATTTTCAGATCTTTAATCTGCAGGTTGAGGAAAGGAGGAGGAGGAGTGGAAGGCCACCACATGGCTGCCTTGCACAAAAAGCTCCTGTGTGAAGCAGGAGTCTCCGCTGACACCGAGCCTCAGAGGGGTCTGCGCCCCTCCTGCATCCATGAGGACCACCTTCACCAGGCTGTCCACCTGAGCACAGAGCTGCTGCCATCGCCCTGTCCCAGCCTGCTCAGATGGCAGCTGCACCACAAGAAGGAGCTCTCAGACCCACGAAGGGTGACCGGGAGGTTCCCTGCAGACCCAGCGGACAGTGTGAGTTCCCTGAGGCAGGGACGAACCTTGTGCTGAGGGACGCCTTGCAGAGCACATACCAACCCTTAGATAACGCTGGTGCATGTCCCACATCCAAGCTCAGCCCAGTCGGTCACAGACCCCCACCAAGGCCCAAGCTACCATCTGGGAGGGAGTCAGCAGAGGAGCAGGCAGCCCACCCTGCCTCCTACCTCCCGAGTGTTATGGTTGCATTTCGCTTCGATGTCGTATCTCTCCTCATCCACGATTTCAACCTTCTCATGCAGCTCCCTGCACAGGTCCTGGGGGCCAAGCACAGCAGGAGAGCAGTGAGCAATGCCCCTCCACGCTTCCAAGGAGCTCGCTCCACCCTCGGACCTGAGAAATACCTGGAGCTGGCTCAAGGAAAGCCCACTGGTGTGCAGCGGTGTGATCCGCTCAGACAGGTATCTTTCCTTCTCTGACTGCTTGTCCACGATCTCCTGGTCCCACTCCTCCTTCGCTTTTGCCAGCATCAAACTCTACAAGCACAAGTAAATGGCAGAAGCGTGAACAGACAAGCTCCTCTGTTCCCCCCGAGCCTCCTCGCACATCTGTAGGATGGGACAGTCCTGTCTGCCTCCCAAACCCCCTCCCTGCAGTAGCTGTCCTCCCAAAATCACCCTGCTCCTGCAACACACATCAAAAAATCCCTACACCTTTTGTGTGGTGACCCTGAAGGCAGGGGAACAGCGTGGCTGGAGGTACCACACGGCTGCGGTGGTCCCTGTGGATGCTGATGCCAGCACTTTCTTTGCATCGGTTTGCTCTGCTGAGGCAGTAAATAAATGATTTTCCCAAGCTCCCTGGGGAGCTCCCAGGCTTGTGCTGCAGAGCTGCTGGTGCACAAACATGAGGTCTGTGGCTTTAGCGCTGAAGGCGTCAAAGTCTCTCCCCACCTCAGCAAAGTGGAGGTGAGGGGAGGTTTTGTTTGATGCATGGACCACAAAGCCCACATGAGTGAGGATTTTTGAGAATGCAGGAGGTGGCAACAGGAGCTGCTCCCCAAGGCCCATACTTCTGCCGTTCCTCATCGCTGTCCCACCGACCACGCACTACAACCCTGGCTCCTTTTCCCCAGCAAGACAAACCCCAGGGAGTTTCCAACCCTCAGGACTCACCTTCAACAGGAGTTTGCGTGAGGCTGTGATCTTGGATTTTCTCTAGGAGAAAGGGGAGGGGGAAAAAAAACAAAAAACCTTTGAAAACAAACACACAGCAAATGCAGAGCAGCATCGAGATCGCTCCTGAAAGGAAAGGCACTTACCTCCCTGCAGGCAGACGTGCATTCAGGAGGGAGCAATAAGGGACAAGAGAAGAGACAGGGCATCAGTGAAATCATGAGTCACAAAGAGGTGACAGCCAAGAAAAGCCCCTCGTGTGATTGCAGCTGATCTCCTTATTTCTGTGTCTAATAGGTGCCACCTGCGAGTGAGCCAGGTCTGAGACCACAGCACTCGTTGGAAATGCAGTGGGTGCGCAGGGCCACTCCCAGGAAGCCAAAATGCCACTCAGGTGTGGCACGTGAGCCACCACGGTGCCCATCGTGCCAGCCCCACATCGCTCCCCTTGCTTGGGCCACAGCACCCTCACACAGGCGCCCCCCCCCACGGCCAGGGGCTGGCGGGCAGGATGCTTGGACCCTGCTCAGGGCTGCAGGGCTGCGGCAGCTCCGTGTTGGTGCTTGATGAAAGCTTTGCAGGGGGGTTTCTCCCTTCTGTTCACACCGGGGAATCTGTTACATTGATACAACGTGCTAGGAAGAGCCTCACAGCAAAGTGAGTGGTGCTGCCTACCTCAGATCCCTGTTTTGGGATCTAGGAAAGCTCCGAGATTTGAATTGGAACATCGGAACAGCTAACAATTTTTATTCAAAGCTAGTTTTTGCGAGGGGAATGGCACAGAGGCCTTGAGCACGGGCTGGTATCCCAGCTGAACCCCTCCAAAACCCAACAAACTCAGCTGGCACAAGCAGCCCAGCAGCCAGGCAAGGATTTAGTGAAATCCAAGGGAAACTCAAGTTACTTACGGTTCTGGCATTGCAGCGACGTGCTGTTAACCTGGGGAAAAAAAAAAAAAAAAAAGGGTTGGGGCGTGGGGAAGCAGCTGAAACAAAGGAGCAAATCCTCCCGAACCCAGACAGCGCAGAGGGGATGCTCCGGTGCTCCCAAGGTCTGGTGCTGCCCCGTGCTGACGGTGGAGGGAAGCAGCTCGCAGCCTCCCCACCCCGCCGGCATCACCCAGGCGAAGCCCCGTTCCGGGCAGGCTCCAACCTGCCTCCAGCCCCGCAGGACCGGCCTCTGCTCGGGGGCTTCCCAACCCCGAGCTGCCGCCCCGCCGGCTGCAGCGCCCCCAGCTCGGGGCAGGGCACGGGGGCGAGCGTGGCTGGGAGGCTCAGGGGCAAGGGGGTTCCTCGGGGACCCCCACACCACGTCGGCTCGGGGAGTCCCGTCCCACAGCTGCCCGCGAGCAGCCGCAGAGGTGATGGAGCCAAAAGCCAGCTTGGCAGTGTTGGAGCAAGAGGCAACACGCCACGGCCAAGCGGCTGAGTGCATTCCTTCAGCAGCCGTGTCCCTGGTGAAATACTCACGGTTTCATGTTTTAAATTTGCTTGGTAACCCTATGCCCTGGCAGCTGCTTCAAAATGCCCTGCCTTGCTAACTTCCCCGGCACTGCCGCTAACACTTCCCCCTCTTGCCAAGAAACCAGAGCACCGTGTAACCCTGAGTAATAGAAAAATGTGTGGGAAAATGCCAATCAATATTTTTTTTTTCTCTTTCCAACCAGGAGTAACAAGCTGATGCCATACTTCAGAAACAAACAGCATTTTCCAGCAGCGGGTTTAGTCCTTTTCCTTAGAACTGAAAAAACAAAGCTGGAATTTCTTGCCTTGATCTCTTTGCATCCCCCTGAATTTGGAAACTGTTTTAAACCCCAAAGCCTCCTGCTGGGGGAAAGAGAAAGGACCAATTCTGCTTTCAAACAGCTGCTCCCAGCCATGCAGTGGAGCCTGTGCCAAGCAAATTTCAGCGCACCTCCCAGCTCCATCCACTTGTCCCTGTCCCATCCCCATGCCCCCTGCTATTTTGGAGTTTCTGGGGGAAATGCCACAAAATCCCAGCAGGAATCACCTCCCCCAGAGCCTGCCAGATCCCTGGATTTACAAGGAAAAATCCCAGGAACAGGAATCTTTTCCTCCTCAAGGCCACATCAGTTGGATGCAGCCAGAGCCGCTGGTTTCACGCCTTTCTGGAGGTTCCCAGAGGACGTGCAGGGAAGGCAGCTCCTCCTGCCTGACACTGATGCGCTGAGCAGGTCAGGTCCCAGCTGCTGCCCCCAAGTTTATTTGAGGGGAGGCAGAAAAGCCTTTGGCTCCCTGGAGGTGAGCAAGGGCTGGGCAAAGCCCCTCAGCGTCTCCAACACTCCCTGTTGCAGCAAAGCCTGGCATCCCTAGAAGGTGGGACCCACACTGCACCTCAGGCTGATGACCTCTACCAAGGTCAGTCAATTCTTAGGGCCAAATAGCTCTAAACTGGCTTCCTGGAGGACAGCTGGGACTCAGCTGTCCCAGCAAGGCTTCCCCAGCAATCTCGTGCACGGATTTTTGGGCTCCAGCTGGATCTGGAGCATCCACAAGAGACTTCGCTCTCTGATGGGCACTGGAGGATCTGGACAAGATAATTCTGCACTGTTTGCATGCCCCCAGCCATGAAAAGCTTACAAAGCTTATAAACCACTAGATTACAGAAATCCTTAAAAGAAATAACCCATAAATCAAAACACGGTCAATCCTGACATCCTCCCCATCCAGGGGACTGGAGACGTACCACAAATGTGCCCAGCCAACACGATGCCACACATCCTGCTTGCACCCTTGATCCTCACCTCCTCGGTCACACGAGCAACCGCGAGCAGTCAGGCTAGGACACACGGGCAATACTGCCCAAAACAGTCCTGGTTTTGCCAGTTTTCAGAAAAAAAACAAGCAAATCTCGAAAGCCCGGCTGGGTATTTTAACGGTATTTCTCCCCACTGCAGTCTCTCCAAGCCTCCCTCTGAGAGCAGAGAATATGTCTGAGCAGCTTCAGACAGGGGGAGAAATCCAAAGTTATGTGTCAGGGGCTCCTCTGCCATGCCGCCACGTGCAAGTCCCGGTGGTCCCATGGTGGCACCCATGTCCCCCAGCACACCCCGGGAGTCACGGGTGGGGGGATGCCTGGGGCAGCGCCTTACCTGGGGGCTGTGCAGGGGAGGTGATGCCTGGCCTCTGGAGAGCCGCGCACTGCCGGGGCCGGCGGCGAAGGGGGAGTATTAAACTGCAGCCTGCCTGCAAGTGGTCAGTAAAAATAGCACAAATCCCCTCTTGTGTGCACACGCTTGCTGTGAGCCCCGGTGCCCCGTGACGTGCTGCACACACCTGGGGCACCGTCTCAAACATGGGGCAACAGCCACGCATCGCCCTTGCACGTCTTTGCACCCGTGCTTTAGTGCCCCCGCGACCCCCACGCAATTTGGTGAATTCCTGGGCTGTTTGCACATGAATCACCCCCGCCTGGCCAGCCTCGCTGCCCGACGCCTTACTCACACGCGTGTGAGCACACAGGCGTGCTGGGTCAGGCTGCCGCGGTGCAGCAGCAATGCTCCTGCAGACGGGGCGCATCCTTCCTGGCGCGTCTGCCTTGCTCCTCTCGGATGTAACAGCGTCAGAGATGCTGGAAAAGCCCGGAGTCTGCAAGAAGGCAGAAACCACGATCTGAAACATGGCAGTGCTTTTTCTTTGCAGAAAATCTCCTGATTTTTTTTTCTTTATTCTTTTTTTTGTTTCAGGAAGCCTCCGAAGGGGAGGGGGGGGGCGGGGGGGAGCAGCCCGGGGAGCTGGTGCAGTGCTGACCCCCGTGCACGATGGAGCACACGTGCTCTGCAACGCTGCAAGCCCAGAGTGATGTCCCCCCAGGAGCACTGGCTGAGGGGCCACCCTGAAGCCACCGGAGCTGTCAGAGCAGGAGGGCAAATCCCCCCCTGGCCAGGACAGGGCACGTTGCTGAGGGGTGGTGGGGTGAAGCAGCAAAGGGGGGGTTATGGCTGGGACCAAGGATGGGGCAGTCCCTGCTTTGGGGAGCAGAACCACCCAGACTTGCTCGGCACAGTGCAGCAGGCTGGGATGCTCGAGCAGCTTTCAGCCCCTCACAAGTCCTGATGTTTCCGCTATGAAATTCCTAAAAAGCAGCAAAAAAGCTGCTGTCTTGCCCCCCTGTACCCCGCAAAGCCCCTCGCCCAGTGTTCCTGCAGAGAGAGCCTTTGCATGGCAGGGGACCGCAGGGGCAGGCGACACCTGTTCCCTGGGATATTTTTAGGGGCAAGTTTAGGAGCAAACAATTCCCAGCGTGCAGCCCAGCAGGGACAATGCCCGGTATTTTAATCCTGAGGCTATTATGGTCGCGGAGGGACCCACAGCTGCATGTGCGGGGCAGCTCCCGTGATGGGAGCAGACAGCCCCCCTGTCCTGCAGAGCAGGGGGTGCACGGCCGCCTTCCCGGCTCCTTCCCCCCTGCCTGGACACCAAGGGGGGAGCTGTGCCCTGGGGGCATCCAGTAGCCCCCAAGATGGTTCGAGGTCGGTGTCGGTGACAGTGGCAATGGCAGTCCCCTCTTTGTTTGACCAGCACTAGTCAAGTCCCAGCAAGCACAAGAGAAACCCCACCATGCCCACCCTCCGCGGGGGCCCCTCCAAGGACCCTTCCCCAGCTCCAAGCACCAGTGCGTGGGTCTGCTCCCAGCCGCCGAGGAGGAGGATTTATACCGGCCCCTTTAGACCTTTATAAGGCAAAAGCCCCAGTGGGGCCGTGCCTCCAGCATCTTTCCTCCCGGCTGCCTTGGGATTGTTTTCCGAGCACAGAGGAGCCAAAATTAGCCCGTGACAAAGGCGCTGCATTCCCCAGAGCTGTGCCCCGGCACCCAACCAGCTCCCGCTGCCCGGGGTCAGGGGCTGCTTTGGATGCCATTTGCTCCAGTCTCTGGTTTCATCCCCTGCTGGGACCTGGAGTGAGGAGGAGGAAAGGGCAGGGGAGGGGTGGGGTAGTGGGACCCCTTGATTCGGGGCTTCAGCATTGGATTCAGCAGGAGGGACTGGATGGAGCCCAGGATCTCCCCATCCCTTCTCTCCAGCTGGCACAATAAGGACATTTTGGGTCCTTTCCCCTGTCTCGCAAACCACAATGAGCTGCCTCAAGGTGAGGGGCTGTTTGATTAGGTACCACCTGAGGTTGTGGGTTGTGGGCTTTGGGCACCCCTCTGAGCTGCTGGAGAGTAGGAAGGAGACAGGCTGGAAATCTATGGGGCAGACCAGTTCTGAGGCCAAACTCAAAGCAAAATAATATCCCTGCCCACTCCTGGGAGCCACTGATTCAAGCGAAGGTTCCCCACGAGCTGCTGCCAAGGGGATGGATCCAACAGACAGCTCCCAGAGATCTGTATGGGGAGGCCATGCCCACCCAGGATCGAGTCCCCAGGGACAGCCCACTTGTCCCTAAACATCCCGGTGGTCCTTCAGGTCACCTGTGTTCGGTCTCTTACACAAGCTTGCATGTGTTCAGATGGACACGGGCGGTTCCTCTCTCTCCCCAGAGTCCCTGGAGGTTGTTGGCACTTCCTTACCATTGGGCATCAGCCCCACAAGCGTGGCAGGGGCTACCATGGTGGCCCGCTGGCTTCAGGGGAACTGCACTGGGGCTGCAGTGCTCCCTGGCTCCTTAAGCTGTTGGGCCTCCAAATTCCAAGGTATCTGACCCCTGCGAGTGGTTTGGTTGTGAAATAGAGCAAGGTCTTAAAAAAAAAAAAAAAAGATTAGTCAGGATGAGTTTGGTACAATGCTCTGGGTGATGCTCTGTTTGTGTTGAGAAAGGAATGTACTCTGAATAATTAGAAAAGATGAGCGGGCACCTGAAGGAGATGAGACCATCAAGTCAGGAAATCATTGAACAAAGAAAATGGAAAGGTCTACTCCACCTAGATCCGACTGTTGTGAATGGAATGAATATAGGTGTCAAAACCTACTGAATATGTGTGTGAAGATGTTGTAACCTCTCACGAAAACTGTATAAAATACCTGACTTTTCACTGAAAACTTTGGAGCTAGTTTGTCCAATGCAAACCTGCTAGCTCCCCAACGCTGCACAAAATAAATACCTTTGCTGCTTAAAGACAAAATTCATCTCTGAGCAGTTACTCTGTGCCGTTTTGGCATCAGTTGCCCCACGTGAAGGCTGTTTCCCTGAAGCAGCAGACTCACAGCAGTGCTGGAGGGATCCCTTTCCCTCCTCACGGCCCTGGAGCCATTGCACCCATCCTGTCCTTGCCCTCCTCCAGGCACCATCCTCATTTCATCAACCCTGATGGCATTCACAATGACAATGGGCTTCCCAGGGCATCCAGGACAGACTTAGAAACAACAGCTGAGCCTCTGTTGTCCTTGGGACCTCACCCTCCAACCACGTCCATCCCACCCCTTAGCTGCTGTGCTCAGAGCCAGCCCCACACGCCAGGGCAGACAGCAGAAGCCCACCAGCTGCCTCGTGTTTCTCACCAGGCTGGGACAGAGGATGCCCCACCAACTCACCATGGAGCGGGAGAAGGTTTTTCCTCTGCGGAACAGCTCAGAGACACGGTGACATTGAGGTCACCTCCTACAAGCATGGTGACCGCAGGGCTGGCTGCAGGACCACAGCGTCATGTTGCAATGAAGTCGTGAGGGTCCGTGTGACTGACCTGACAAGTGCTCCCTGCCTGGGTGTTTCTCCTGCAGATCATCCAGCAGCTCCCTCTGCTCATGAGCTGCCAGAAGGAATCCAGCTAGTCCCAGCTGCTCTGTGGATTTGTGACAGCAGACGGTGACAGCCTCCTGGGGACGCTCTCCAAGGGTCTGTGCTGTTTGTAGCCCCGTTTGTTTGTTTTGGGCATTTTTCCCCCTCAGCCTGCTGCCTCTGTGGGTCCTACCCAAGGCGGGTGATGCCCTGAGGCTTTGGAGCTGCGGCCAGCAGTGCAGGAGGGAAGTGGACCAGGATTCGGATGATCACCACAGCGTCACCTGGGAAACAGTGAGACCCCAGGCCAGACCCCAAACATGCCCCACGGGGCTGAGACACCTCTCCCAGCTCAGTCTCTGCCCCACTGATCTTCACCCCACTGCATCAGCCCCACTGGGACACTCACATTTCCCACTGCCTGATGGGGAGAGGCTCATCCATTCGGGATCTGCTGCTCCAGGTCCTGGGCTCCCAGGGCAAGCACAGCTCCTGCAGCTGCAGAGCCCTGTCTTCTCCAGCCATGGCCACCTGCCCTGTGGACCCCTCCCTGGCTGGATGGACCCCATCCCGCTCACGGTGCGGCTGGGGACGGTGCCTGTGTTCAGCCTCTTCATCCATGGGCACGAGACTCGCTCTTCCCACTTTGCCCGGCTGCAGGCAGTAAATCCGTGCAGAAGCAGCTGTGGGACAGGATCCAAAATCAGGACAATTTTCACAAAATGAGAGAAATAGCTTTCCATTTCTAGAAATGCTGTGGGACAAGTTGTTGTTCTCGACTTGAATGCTTCGGGGAGACTTGAAATGCTTGCAGAAGGTGCCAGAGCTGAGGAGGGGTCTCAAAGCCAACGGTTCTTCATGAACAGCAGATGCTCCCTGCCTCGTGCCACTGGCACACAGCAAAGTCTTTATTAAATAAGGAGGAATTACCTACTTTGGGATAGTGGAAAGATGTTATTAAAATGGAGCTGAGCCACCCACTGAACACTTTGAGCCTCCCGTGGTTTTGCCAAGCGACACATGAAACCTTCCCAGAGCCGATCGTGTCGACTCTTACAAACAGGGGAAGGATATTAGCTGCTCTGCCCGTGCTAAGAGGCTGACACAGTTCAACAGCGATGTCAGGCTGAAGATCCTAAAAAGCTGCCTGCTTTTCAGCCTAAGGCGAAATATTTCACAGGGGAAAAAAAGATCATTCCAAATAATCCAAAATTTCAGGCCCAGGCAGGGACCCTGACACACTTTTTAGACATTTTCAGGGTATTTCCAGGCCCTCCCACCTGTCTCTGAAACACCCGAAGCATCTCAGCATCCCCATTTCTGCAGGGCTGGGCTGAGCCAGCCCCATCACCAGGACCGCCTGGTGACTCCTGCTTGGGGACAGAGGGTGACAGAGGGTGACAGAGGGCACTGGCATGTACTTGGCCCCGTACTGCCCTCTGCAGCTCCAGCACCGCCTGCCTGCTGATCCTGCTTCCCCGCGTGGTGCCAGGTGGGGTGGTGAGCCCCTTCCCACCCACCAGCTCCCCCCACCCCAGCTCCCCCAGTCGGTGCTGCTCACAACCATTCACCTCCGCCTCCCTGGGACACAACGTGGGACACCGGGGGTGAGGCACCGACACACGTGCACCCCCTGCAATCCCTGCCTGGCCCCCCCTCAGCACCCCAAGCTCCACGGTACGGAGGGCAGCATTTTGTCCTCCACTCAAACGCAAGAGGACGTTGCTGGTGATGCCCAAACCCACGGCGGTGGTGTGGGTGTCCCAGCCGCCTGCTCCCTCCCCCACAGCGTGGCTGTGCCACACAGCAGGGCACTGGGCAGCTCTCCAGCCTGGCACTGCCTGGGGCAGGTGCTGGGTTCCAAAAGGAAATCTAGTGATTTAGGTCTTATAGTTAAGGATGATCAACAATGAAATAATTTTAGGAGCATCTGAAGGAAGCCGGACACTTGACTCAAAGCTTAAAAAAAGTACTGCTTGCTACAACTGTGATTTGTTTTTTTCTTTTCATTTTTATCTGAGGAAAACCCACCCACAAACTACACGGATGCTTGCAGAGGCGAGGCACTGCCAGCCCCTCCGCAGGGCATGCGATGGTGGAGGAGGCACCCACGGTCTCACTGGACAAAAAGCATTGGCACCATCCTGCTGCAACACCCCCTCTTCCAGCAGCATCACCCCCCTGCCTTTGGGGTGTCCAGCCAGCCCCAAACCGACCCCAGAGCCAGGGCTGGGGGCTGGGATTTTGTCAGGTGGAAAAAAGCACCCTGAAGCTCCCCCTGCCACCTCCCCTGCACCCGAGCTCACCCCCCTGGTGCTGCACGAAGGGTGCCAGGGCCAGCAGCCGTGGGTGCTGGCAGAGCCCCTGGCCCCAGGGGTGGAGGCACAGGGCAGCCTGCGCAGAGGAGCATCCTCCAAGCAGCGCGGGGAGGGTCGATGGAGTGGGGGCACCTGGGGGCTGGGAGCAGCACAGCCGGATTTTCAGGCTCCTGCCTTTGAACTCAGGCAGCTCCGGGGCACCTCGCTCTGTTCTGGGGCTCTGCGCTCAGCCCCAGAGCTCGGTGTCCTTGGCACAGGGGTCCCCAGGGGCCAGCCCCTCCTCGCAGTGGGAGCCTGCATGCTGGGGGGCTGCAGGGCCACGTGCCTACCTGCCCCCTGCCGTGCCTCAGTTTCCCCACCTCCAGGGACATCAGAAATGCTCCCCGTGGTCCTCTCCCTGCTCTTCGGGCTGGCTGGAACGCTCTGTGAGCTGCCCCGCATCCCTGACCGAGCCCTGCCAGACCCCCCGCAATGCTCCCAGGGCCCTTCTCCCCCTACCCGTGTGCTCCCCTGCAAGCTCAGCTGCTCCCCAAGCCCCCGCCTGCAGGAGACTTTCCCTTGGGTAAAATCACCCCATTCACCCAACCTCCCCCGTCAACGCCAAGCCCCGTGTGGGCCAGCACCCCAGTACCAGTGATGGGGGATGTGCTGGCCCCATCCCTGCTCTGCTGCCTGGACAAGTCTCTTGGCTGTTTATTTACTCTCCAGTCTCTGCCATGACCTTTTCCTTTGCATGAAAAATTCAGCCTTCACAGGCAGCGAGTGAAGACACCCTGCCACCCGCCCTGCCACCCGCCCTGCCGCCTGCCACTGCCGCCCACCCACCCACCCACTGCTGACTCGGTGTTCACCCCTCAGCCCCTGCTCCCTGGATCAGGCTGCAAGTCTGGCACATTTGGGGGTCTGCACAGAAGAAACTCCCAAACCTGGGGGGACACACTCTGAGGCAGGGCCTTGGGCTGCCTGTCAGTCTGTGGAGTGATGAGGAGCTCAGGATGGGGACAGAAAATCTTGGCTTTCCCCCTGCCCAGACCTGAAACACGGACACAGCGACTTGCCTTGCTCCTTTGGTCCTTTTCCCTCTATCAACTGCTGAAATTTCTCCCCAGCTCGCCGTTAGCCTCTCTGCTGCTTCGTCCATGGTGGGCATGTCCACAGCCAGGGCTGGCACTGGCACACACCCATCTTGACCATTTTCTTCCCCAGTTCCTTGCTAGCACTCAGAAAACAGAAAATACCTATTTACAGTGAGTGAGAGAGCAGAAAAGCTGAAAATGAAGGAGTCGGGCTGCCCAAAACTGGCTCAAAATTTAGAATACTTTGGAAAACCCCTTGCACTGGGTGCCTCCCACCCCTGGGTGCTGCCCAGCCACAGCACAAGCCCAGAATGCTTCCAGGACCTTCAATGAGCCTCCCTGAATCCCCTGACTCTGGGAGCTGGGGATTTACAAGAAAGCCCAGGGTGGAGATCCCTGCCACAGAAACGCTGTGAGCACCAACGCTGCCCCCCGACCACTGACAACCCCATTCCCTTCCAAAATGTGTGCGAGGACGTGGTCTGGGGGCTGGCCCACCTCCCTGTGGGCAGTGGACCAGGTCACGCCACCCCCAAAGCCACTGTGTCCTGGTCCCTCCATCCCTGCCACATGCAGGCATGGTTCTGAGCTCCATCCGTGTGGGGTTTGGATCCAGCTCCATCTGTGGCCCCCCACCTTGTCTCTGCTCGCAAGCCGGGGGGGTCGTCAGCAAAGGAGGCTCCGAGGGCTGGGAACGGCCAAGCAGGCTTCCTGGGGTGGAAAACCACCAAAACGCCTGTTCCCAGGCTGCTGGGAAAGAGCCAGCACCAGCCCGGCCCTGCACAGCGGGTGGGCTCCGGCCATGCCCCCGTTGCCCCCCGAAGCCACACCGGAGCTGCCCTGGCCCAGGGAGGGGACCCGGTGGGCTGTGGGGAGCTGCGCTCCCCGGTTCCCACGCAGCCGGGCGAGCTCCGGGAGGAGCCGGGAGGAGCACCCCGAGGGCCGCGGGGCTGGGGCTCAGGCTCCGGCTTGCGGAGCACGGTGGCTCCAGGCGCTGGCGTCTGCGCTGCCTGTTGGGGCAGCCCCATCCCTTCCCTGCCTGCGAGCCTGGCACTGCTGCTCCGGGTCGCCTGCCCACAAACCACCGTGGGAATCCCTGGGGACACGGGTGCAGCGGCATGGGTGACCGGAGAGGCTCAGGGTGGCGGCGGGGGGCTGTGGAGCCTGGCTGTGGGATGCTGGCGGATTTAGGGGGATGCCAAGGACCAGCAAGGCTCTGTGCAGGATTTGTGCTCTCCCATACGCTGCAGTGTCCCACAAATCAAATCAACACCACGGTAACCAGCAGAAGGTCCTGTTTGGGGACACTTTTGTACAGGGAGTCAGGGTCCCCATTGCCTTCCCTAGTGTCCCCATTAGCCCAAGGACAGCCCAGGGCAGGACAGTGTCCAGCAGCACGGGCATGTCACCACACCGTCCAGGCACGGTGCCTGGAGGGGTCCCTGCTGCAGCAGCAGCTCTCCAGCCCCTTCCCAATGTGGAGGCTCGGGGGGAGCCATGTCCCCAGCCATGTCCACCTGTCCCAGTGTCACTGGCATTCGGGCAGAGCTCACGGTCGCACTGCTTCCTTCAGGCTCAGCCCCATCCATCCCATCCCGTCCTGCAGGAGAGGCCCAGGGGTCCCCACCAAGGTCCTGGCCACATCAGCCGAAAGATGGTGGGCCCCTAGGCAGGGGTGTCACCTCCTGCCATGTCCGGAGCCCCAGGTGGTGGCCTTGACTGTGTCCTTTGCCCCGTCACGCCAAGGGGATGTGGCCTGACCCCTGCGGTTGTGCCAGCCCGGTGCCTGCGGTGCCTCTGTCCTGCCCCAGGATGGGGGGAGCCAGCGCCCGCACTGGCCTCCCTGGGGCCACCGTCCCTGTCCCTGCGCCGCAGACAGCGGTGGCCTCACTTGCCCGCAGGGATGCCGTTCTCCCCGGCGCCCACCGAGCCGAGGGCCATCTCCATTCTGCTCTTCGGGTGCTGCGCATCCGCGGGCCGTCCCACCGGGGCTGCGTCAAACTGCACCACTGTGGAGAGAAGGTGCCTGTTACCCTCCCGGCCAGCGCGGGGTCATGGGGCAGGATCCACCCCCAAGGGGATCTGGGGAGCACAGCCAGCCGCGGTCCTCACCGCCATCCCGTGTTGAAGGTGACAAACAGCCCCATATCCCTCGGGGCCACCGCGGAGGAGGGGTGTTAGCGGGTCCCTCTCCAGGGGCTCACCTCCAGGAGGTGAAGCAAAGGACAGAGTCCAGCCAGTGCAGGGGGATACGGGACCACCACCACCCTGCAGACCCAACCCCGTCCATGGCACCCCCTCTGTGGTTCCCATGGGGAAGCCAGACCACCCAAAGATGGGACCCAGTGGCTGGGGACCTCATCCTCCGGTGGGTCCTGCACCCTGGCCCGCGGCATGGCGGGGGTTCCCATACCTGCTCGGCAGCTGTGCCTGGCGCGGACGACCTGGATCGCCTGCTGGTTCTTGAAGCGGACGAGGCCCATGGTGATCTCGGCATTCCAGCCCGGGTCCTCCTGGGCGCAGCGGAAGTCAATCTCGTGGCTGTCGTCCATCACCACCGTGAAGTAGATGTGCCGCTCCTTCCACTCCACGCACTCCACCGCCTTCATGCGGGCGAAGCTCAGCTCCTTGCGCCGTGAGCCCTTGGGCTCAAAGAGCTGCAGCCCCTTCTCTGTCAGCAGGCACCGCTTCTTCTTCCAGAGCTGCAGCAGCCCCCCACTCCGCTTCTCCAGCACCCCCTCTCTCAGCACCTTCTCGGGGGTCATAGCGGCTCCCCAGCCCCCCAGGATCCTCAGCACCTCACGTCGGCGCAGCCGGGCATCACCCGCCGGGGGATTTTCAGCCCCTCCACGTCAGAGCCAAGCTCCCTGGGGCCAGGACCCCCGCGGCAGCCGTGCTGCCCCTGGGGGACTCGCTGCCCTCCGCTCCCCGGCTCTCAGAGGGTGCGAGCGATGGGGTGCCCCATGCCGGCCACCAGCCCTGTGCCGGGGCTCTGCCGCCTGCCCTGCGCAGCGTGTGGGATCCCCGGCACCGCGCGCCCCAGGAGCTGTCGCTACATGCCCGGCCGCTCTCCCACTCGCATTCCTCCCCGCCTCGCCTGGCCCCTCCTGCCGTGCAGCACCCTTCACGCCCAGGCGAAGCCCGGCCAGGCCCGGTGCAGCCTTGTTTCATCCGCCAGGCACTTCAGGGGTGCCCGGGGGCAGGCGCTGCCCTGGGGCCTTCGTGGGAACAGGCGGGCTGCGGGCAGGGGTCTGCACGGCGGCGGTGCCAGGGCAGGGCTTGGAGCCTCCTGCACAGCAGCCGGGTGCGGTGCCAGCTGCCAGGGGGTGCAGTGCCGGCTGGCACAGGGCTATGGGGTGCAGCGTGACCCAGGGCACAGGGTCAGGGGGTGCAGTGCCACCCAGGGTGGAGGGTTATGGGGTGCAGTGCCAGCAAGGGCAGGGGGCTGTGGGCACAGCACCAGCCAGGCAGGGGCTGTGGGGACCCCCGGGTGGGGACCTGGCAGGGGGGAGAAGCCTGGTGGCCCCACACCAAGATGGCTGCGCAGGGCTGCACTGCAGTGGGGACAGCTCTTGACACCCGCCCCCCACCCAGCCCTGCACCCAAGGGTGCTGGCCCAGCGCTCAGAGCTCCCACCCCCTGTATCCCCCGGGACAGGGATTTGAAGCCCCCAGCCCACCCCACAGTGAGGACCAGCATCCCCCAGCCTGGTGTGACTTGTGCATGGGGGGGATGCACCCCCGGAGCAGGGCTGGGGCAGCACCGCACAGCCCGGTCCTGCCTGAGCCCACCCTCCCCTGCAGCAGAACACCCGTCTCCTTCCCGGCCACCACCACAGCCTCCTCCGTTCCTGCGCCAGCGCCTGGCGTGGAGGGGCTCACCACACCGTGCCGTGCCATGCCGTGCTGCCAGCCGGGACTTCTGGGGCCTTCGTGCTGCCTGTGGGCTGCCAAAGCAGGTGGTGGTCCGGGCCTGCTGGATGTGCCCCTGGGGATGCTGAGGGGACAGGTCCCTACGCCCAGCTGAGGGCTGGAAGGGGCACAAAGCCCCCCCGGGACGTGCCGGGGTCACTGTCTGGGGCTGGCAGCCCGCAGGCTGGCCCGTGGCTCGTGGCACCCACCTCCGAAGCACCCTGCTCGTGCCCCTGCAGACCCCAACCCCGCCGGTGCCCCACACCTGCAGCCCCTCCTGCCCCAGCCCCTTCGTCCCGCCGGGGGCATCGCTTGCAGCCAGCGTGGCCAGGGGGCAAGTCTGCAGCGCTGATGAGATGCACCTAATTATCCCTCATTAAGAGGGCGGGGCAGCAGCTGCTGGAGCCAGGAACTGGTTCGTGCTCCCCGGGGCACCCTCGCCAAGCTGGCCGCGATCCCAGCCGTCCCAGGACACCCGGCTTGGGGGGCTGGTGGCCCTGGCTCCCCTCGCCGCCCCCGCAGGCAAAGGCAGCGCAGGGCCAGGCACAGCTGGGGGGGCAGAGCAGCCCCGGAGCTCACCCCGAGCACCCCAGCACTTTCGGAAGGAGCAGCGCAGATGTGTGGGTTCCCCCCACAAAGGAGCCTCCAAGGGTGTTTTCCCACACAGGGCAAATGCTCAGCTCCAGGGGTGCTGAGCCCTGGAAATCCGGGGGCGAGCGGTTTGGGGACCGTTGCTCCCATCGCTGCGATGGCGCGCTGGGACGTCCGTGGGCACCTTTGGGTCACCAGCCAACCCGATCTCATTCCTCGCCACCCTGGGGAGCGCCAAGGGCTGCCAAAGCCACCCCACCCCCACCCCCCCGCAAGGCCCCAGCCGCGCTGCCCGCTGCCTTTCCGGACTCCGGCCACAAGAGAAGGCCGTGTTCCCGTAGCTGAGGATGGAAAGGAGCTCTGACCAGGTCTCTGCTCCCTTCTCCCCGGGTTCCGTTCCCAGACCCCAAACCTGCCGGGTGCCCGGGAGGCCACTGCCGCAGCTCCTGCCCCCCGGCACACGCCGCAGGGCTCCCATGGTGGGCTGCAGCAGCACAGGGCTTTGCTCTGAGGGCTGCCCCACACCCCCCTGCCCCACAGAGCCCTGCTGGGGGGGCAGCAGGGGCCGCCGGGCCCAGCTGGGGACAGTCCTGCCTGGGGCTGGCTCAGCAGCCGAGGGGGTGACATTCCCACAAAGCGCTGATGGCCGGGCTGGGGCCATGGCGGTGGCAGCCCCCGCCGCGAGGTTCCCCAGCACCACTGGCTGTGGGGCTCGGTGGGCTCCAGTCCGACCCCTTAGTGTGGCACCATCACCACCAGCCTGCAGGGTGCTCAGCCACCAGCCGACTGGCTGGTTCCTCTCTTTGGAGGTAGGTTTGGGTCCCGCAGCCCCTTTTGCAAGGGCTGGCAGCCCCCCACGCTGGCAGCAGGCAGGGATGGGTGCTGCAGGGTGCAGGGCTGCTCTGCGCCTGGGGCAGGCGTCCGGCAGTCCGCTGGCCGGCGCGGGGCCGTGCACGGGGAGCAGGAGCCAGCAGAGCATAGCAGATGGTCGCAGCTGTCTCGCTGCCGTTTGGGCAGGGGATGCCCCTAAAGCATCCCTAACTCCCCCCTGCTTTTCCTGAGCTTTGTCCCACTGCCTCCTCCAGCCCACCTCATGCCCAGCGTCTGGATATGCAGCCCCAGTGATGCCTGTCCCGGTCTCCCCCCACCGCCAGCCTCTGCTGACGCTGTGGCTGTTGGTCTCCGTCGCTCCCCAAGCCATTCTCAGGTGAGCAGTGCAACTCCAGCAGGCGTGCAGCAGCAGCTCCAAACCCTCAGGGCAAGGTCCCTGTCCCAGGATGCTGCCCATGTTGTCACCTGGGACCTGTGGGGCTGAAAGCTCCAGAAGGACCCACCAGCCTGGAGACCACTGGACTCAGAGAGACTGAGCTTTGGTTTTCCATTACCTAGAGAAGGGTTGTGGAGGAGGGAGATGCAGCACTGCATGGCAAAAGGACAAAGACAACAAACACAGGTGCTACCAGGGAAACCCTGATGCACAGAAGGACAAAAACCTTCTTGGGGTGATTGGTGCAGCGCTGTGACAAGACCTGTAGTGGTGGGACCTCCATCCTTGGAGGGTTTCCAAATCTGGCTGGACACCAGAGGCTCCGACCAGCCTGACCTTTGGAGCTAGCCCTGCCTTAAGCAGAGGCTGGACTTGAGACGTCTGCGGGGTCTGTCCTTCCGCGACCCTGTGAAGCCCAAATCCAGCATTTTCTCCTGGCTTTTACCAGGACCTCTATGGGGTCCATCCCACTTGCACTGTCAGTACCTCCCCTCTCTCTGACATGACCTCTGCAAATATGAGAAGAAAAGACCAAAGACAGACTTGTTCTAGCTTTTCTGACTCAACAGTGTTGCTTGGGCACAATCCCTGCCTGTGGCACATCCAGTTGAAGCGCGGCAGCAGCACAGCATCCGCTGCACGCTCACGGAGGAAGGGAGGACGCAGGCAGCTTCCTACCCCCGCGCCTCTGCCTTGCTCGGTCTCCACACCAAGGGTGGCACGTGAGCCCGCTGTGCTACAGCCCCCAACCACCGCCGCATCCCTCAGCCTTGAGCCATCTGCTCCACATGCCAAGTGTCACCTGCTAGCACCTCACTGTACCCCAACCCACACCCCAGAGCAACGGGACCAGCTGGAGTTCGGGTCCTAGGCCAGGAAACCTGGCAGGGAGGGGATTTTGGAGATGTTTATAAAGAGCTTACTCCCCACCTCAGCTTCAAAAACATCACGTAAAACCAAGGGTGTGACGCACAGGAGAAAGTGCTTAAGTTGATAAAGGAGTCAAAGTCCTGCCCCACCGAAGGATGTCTGCCTCTGTTGTGCTTTTCCAAACACCACCCATCTCATTTACTCAACCACAATGTTTGTAACTTAAAAAAAAAAACCAAAACTACATTCCCTGTGGAGTTCATAACTCTAAGCTGCAGCGAGGCTGATCTCGTAGGTATGACATGCCAGCCAAACAAGAGAATCACAGAAAGTAAAGCGTTTAGATGAAAATGAATTAAATCTGGGAAGCTGCCAAACTGACAGCTTAATGATCCACACTGCTGCTAAAAAATCCAGGGAGTAGGTGAAAAGTTGTTAATTATTCAGCACTGCCGGGCCTGCCTGTTTGGAGAGGCGCCACGTAAAAGCACTGATAGGGGTTTTGATAGGGCATGCACACGCGTTGCGTGACCAACACACCCAAAAAGGTCTGTCCTGGGCCTCCCAGCATCAACAGCTGCTTTTGAAATAGTTTTCCAGCGCAGGAGCAGGGGGAGAGCCTGGCACAGCCAACCCATGGCGCTCGGCTGGCCACAGCTGGGCCACGTCACATCGCACCGAGCGGTCCCTGCCTTCGTGCTTCAACTGCAAACCACGACTGCGAACACTGCCCGTCCTCCCCCTGCCTCCCGACCCCGGCTCTGGTCACCCCCCGCGCTCCCAACAAACCCTCGGCAAGGCGGGTGTGGGTCAGCTTCGATGTTTATTGCTCGTTCAGTGACACGGCGTGGCACGGCTGAGCACGCATCCCGCCGGGATGGGCAACGCGGAGCAGGACGTGTCAGGCACACAGGCCTCGCGGCGGGGGGTGAGCTGTCTCCCCGCTGGCACCTGCGCTGGCAGGAACCCCTGGGGACGCTGCTGGGACTCCCATGGTTTGGGGGTGCACTGGGTCAGGGCGGGGAGGAAGGGGCTCGTGCTGTGAAGCAGCGGGTGGTTATCGATGACGGCGAGGATGCTCCTGCGGGTGCGGGAGGGGTTGGCAGCACAGGCTGGTACGGATGAGCCCGGAGCGAGCGGAGAGCCTGCTCTGGCTGCCTCACTGTGAGTGGACGAGCGCCCCGGCACCTTGCCCAAAGCCAAAGCCCTTGGGACCGAAGTTCTTGGCGTAGCAGCCTGCAGAGGACAAAAAGGGAGAGATGGGTAAAGCCGGCAGCTGAACACGAGCAGGTCCCGCTCTCGAAGCAGGCGCTGTCTGAACAGGATGGGGTTTGCCACATTGTTGGGCGAACAGAGGCACGGTCCCCATACACAGCCACTGGGGCCACCACCTCCCCCAGCCACAGTCCTGATTCCCTGCGGGGGATGCAGGGGCTTTGCGCCCCACCCCCCCCTCCCCAGCCGGCAGCACACACCTTTGCAGTAGATCTCCCCGTCTTTGTCTGCCAGGGTGGTGGACTCCAGGCTTTTGCCGCACTTGGCACAGCGGAAGCAGGACTTGTGCCAGGACTGCAGGAGAGGAGCAGAGCCCGGTCAGACAGCGCCCAGGGACAGGGCAGCGATGCTCTGGCTACCCAAAGCGGTCACTTTTCTGTTCCTCACCCAAAGTGGTTGGCAAAGAAGTCTGAACGGGCTGAAGGTTCCAGAGAACGAGTGGTCCCCCCAGCCCCGGGGGGAGGTACAGGGAGGAAGCATCAGGTGTGGTCACTGCTCCCATGTTGATCTGGTTTCAGAGAGCTTTTGCCCCCACCCGCAGAAATCATTTGTACAATAATTTGTAAGGAGCCATCACCGCCCTCTCTGGAGATTGTCCTCTCTGGAGCAGCAGGATAAATCCCCCGAGTCACCCCGCTGAGATCACTGCTGCTGTACGTTAGCCTCGGGCATGGCAGCAGGGTTGGGACACCTGCCCCTACACACTCCAGCTCCAAGGAAGGCAGCAAACAGATACTAAAGAATGCAGAAATCAGCCAGTGTTTAAAAATAACCCCCCCTGCAGAGCTCCGCCAGTCCTCTGGGGATAAATGAGCTCACAGCCTTTGAGCAGACCTAGAGTAGCCAGAGCTGATCACAGAGGAATTTAAATAAACATTTTGGAAAACAAGAAACCTTTTTTGGAATAAAAATGTGAAATTCGGGGGCTGGAGGAGGAGGCAGCTGATGGAGTCATCCAGCAAACATTAGTACATGAAACACATGCTCTGGAATCCTCCCTGGGTTTGCTTGAGTGTAATTGCTTTGCCGGCTTTGGTTCCCCACAGACATCGAGGCCAGCAGCCTACCAGGGAGCCCAGATCATGACTTTGAGGGTGAGTTTGGCTTCTGACCCTGGGCTGACCCTCAGCGTGTCCATCACAATCTCTGCGCTAGGGTATGATGATGCTGGGAGACCCTTTCCATTGACCAGAGGCCTCCTTTCCTTGCTCTGGGGACTGAGGACAAACACAGAAGCCCCAAGGGAGGACGAAGCACAGGTCAGTGAGCGACCCAGCATCACCAGTGAGGTGGTGAGGCTCTCCCAGCACGGCCATCCCGTCCCCTGTGGCACAAAGCCACGCCGCCTGAGCTGGCTGCCTTGGCAAGTGCTGCACGCGTACCTGACCGCAGAGGGAAGGCTGCTTTGGGGCAGGGACCTCACCCAGCCTCCCAGGGCTGACAGAGCCACATGTGTCCCCATGCCGTACAGAGGGCTCCCACAGCTGGGCTAGGACGAGGCCGCAGCTCGAGGCACGGAGGGATGAACTTGACGCGGGAAGTGCCGGGGCTGCGGCAGCGTGTCCCTTACACGTGACCCTGAGCAGCCCCGGTCCACCAGCAGAACAGCCCGAGATGCACCGAGCCCGCGCCCACACCTCCGGGCACCCTGCCCTGCCTACGGGCAGCGCCGAGCACTGGGATCCATCCCAGCCCGCGGCAGAGCGCGGAGAAGGCTCGCTGGACGTTGCACTTGTTCAGTTAGCAGCGGCAGCGGCCATGGCCCACATCACTGCTCGTCCTCCCACCACATCTAGCAGCAGGGACGTCCGCTGTGACCTCTGCTGAGCACTGCTCCGAATGTTTAATATAAAACGTATTTCTCTCCCATCTACAAACCTGTAAAAGCAATGCACCCTGCAGAACCTGGGTTCCAGACAGGCCAGGGTCTCCTTTTGGTGCCAGGCTGCCAGGTGAGCACGGCCACCGGACCCCAAGCCCCGCTGTGGCTGGGGGCGCTGCCAGCCCACCCTGCAGCAGCCCGTGGCTCAGGTCAGGACCTCCTCTGAAGGTCTCCCTGCCACACACATGCCCCATCCGCACCATCCCCCTTCTTACCTTTCCAGCTCCAATCACCTTCTCGGCTGCATACACCGCCCGGCCGCAGCGAGGGCATCCGTCAGCGCCTCCGACCTTCTGGGCCATTCTGGAGGCATTGGGGTTGGTGGGTCGGTGGGGCTGGCCCCTGTGGGTGGGAGGGAGTTCATGATCGGGGCTGCACAAGCCAGATGGAGGAGAGAAGAGCTATGGGATCACACATCTCAACCCAGTTTTGAAGGGCCTGGAGCTTCAGGCATGACGCTTTGAGCCCCACGGAAACTTCAGCCTCACAGCTGCGTGCCAGGAGGGGATGGGCAGCGTGTTCCAGCAACAGGGACGTGTCCCAGCCAGCCCCATCCCACCCAGCAGACGGGGCTCAGCGGTTTCCCCCCGAGGAGCAGAAGGGCAGGACAGTCCACGGCGCTCCCCAGATCAGACACTGCTGCAAGTTCACGGGCTACACAGCCAAGCGTCACAAGCAGACAGATGTGGGGGAGAAGGTGCCCACAACAGCCTCAGTTTCGAAAACAAGACTTAAACTCACTCTTCATATTTGATTCCCAGAGACTCGCCCTTGTCGGTGCTCAGGGTCCCTGCTCCCTGCCCGTACCCGTAGCCCTTGGGGCCGTACTTCTTGCCGTAGCAGGACTTGCAGTAGATCTCCTCTCCATGCACAGCGACAGTGGTGCTGTCCAAGTTCTTCTTACAGACCACTAGAAAAGAGGGGAAGGCCGAGCCATTAGCCTGCTTATCCAGAGCTCACTAATTAGCTGGAGAAAACAAGTCCTCACAAGGGGTAGCACAGCTCGGCTTTCAAGGAGTAAGGGAACCCTAGATAACATCCTTGCAAAAGGGAGTGCATGCAAAACAGCGGAGATAAGGATCGCAACAAGAACAGTGTCTGGCTTTAAAAGGTTTTAAAAGGAAGCAACCACCAAAGCTACAAGGCTGATACTAAGAAAAAGCTGTTAACCCTCCTGATGCTGGTACCCTGGTGACGCACTTAAACCAGGGAGGAGCTGAAATTTCCCTACAAATCACGGCAGGATTCACAGGCTCAGGGCTGGACATCCCTGCCCTGCTCCTGGTCCGTGGCAAATGCGCAGCGACAGGCGCTCGGGGGAAAGCGACGTAAGCAAATGTTTTCCCTTGTGTTCAGACAGACTAAAAGCAGACCTGCGGCCGTCCCCACGGCGGGGCACCGTAAGGTGTTTGGCATCTTACGCTATCGTGCACAGCTTGCTCCCCTGACCCCCGAGGCCACGACAGCAGAGTTCATGCTAACGTGCCACCCCTGGCCCATGCCAGGGTTAGGGGGTGTGCAGAGCGTGGCCTCAGGTGAGGAATACTATCTCCGCTGGGTGTTCAAGCCTTGGGGTTCAATATGGGATGAGATGAGACAGGAGGAGACAGCAGCCAGGCTCAGGGTCCCAGCTGAGCCCATCCAGAGCTCGAGCTTGCTGCTGGGCTCGGGCCACACGGACCCTTCTCCTGATGTTGAGGCTTTGCTGACTCCGGTCTCAGCTCTGATCTCAGTCTCCACGTGGGCTCCAAACCCCTCCTGGAACACACTGCCCAGCCAGGCCGAGCGGGAGGTGAGCAGCACCCAGACGGGCTCTCGGCCATCTCCAGTGTTTACCTGCCCGGGTGCAGGACCCTCACGTCCGTGCCAGAGCCCACAGCACCGGAGCCAGCGCCGGGACAGATCCTGCTACAGCTGCGACACAGCCTTCCCCCAGCCCGCTCACGTGCCTTCAGTGTCACGGCTCCTGGCAGCCCACGCGCCTCTTCACCAGCGGAAAAGTTTCCTGGCCTTCACCAGTATCACCAGTATTCACCAGGAATGCAAACCCAGCCGGCTCTCCTCCTGGAGCAGCACGGACCCCGGCGCTAGCGTGGGGGCGAGAGGTAGCCGCCTCGGCCCGGTTACTAAATATGGTGCTTCTACTCGGGCTGGAGAGCCCGTGTGCCACTGCTGGGACAGGGAGGTGGAAAGGAGAATGTCTCCTGCCACCTATGGAGGATCTGGCAGGGTCCTGCCCTGGCTGTGGGCTGCCCTGTCCCGCCACGGCAGCAGCCAGGGATGGAGCATGTGTCCCTGCTGACAAGAGGCAGCTCTGGGTAACTGGTCCCAGTGCCGGCGGGCTGCTGTCAGGGCTGCCTGCACTACCCCAGGCTGGTCAGGAACACACAGCATCCAGACAGACCCTCCTGGAGGGGAATTCAGGCACTTCCACTCGGACCTGTAACGACCTTCGTCCTGGGGGTGGGAGTGAATGATCTTGGAGCTCTAACCTAAGCTTTTAGAGTGTCTGTATGAGCCACAGAGGCTTTGAGAGGCAGCAGAAATATTCCTTCCTGGTCTGCTTCCTAGAAATCAGCCCCCAGCTCCCGGGTTTACTGCATTGCACAAATTCCAGCATGCCGCGCTCATTCAGTTAAGGACCCTTTGTTTTTCTAAGAGCAGTGGAGTTGCTCCACACAAAACAATTAGACAAGAGCTGCTGCTACTTTCAGAGGCCAAACAGCCTCATTACAGTACATTTCTGCCATGTACTATTGACTCAGTTGGATCGATGCCACAGAGTCAATCATCAAGTCACTCCCTGAGCCGATCTCCAGTTCTAATGCACTGTGGTAGGTTTGGCTCCTTTGATTAATTATTTTTTTTGGCAGATCAGGTGAAAGCATTTGTTTTTTCTCCCCTCAAGATAATGGCTTCAAGTTCCCTGATGAGGCCCAAGCCCAGCACTGGGGAGCAGGCTGGGAGCACTGGAGTTCAGTGCAGCTCAGCATCACCCGCTGCCTGTGGCACAGGACTGGGAACAGCAGGCAGCACTGTGGGCTGGCACGCAAGCCACAGCCTGACCCAAGGAGCCCGCAGCCGGGGCGGGCAGAACTGCTGGGGTACGTGTGGAGTGTGATCATGTACATCTGCAAAGCACAGGGACAGAAGCCCTGGCTGTAGGTGGCCCTGGACCGCTCCCTGGGGACCCGCTTCCATGAGCTGATACGGGACAACCTTCCTCCCCACGGCAGTCGTGTACTCCCCTCCCAAAGCAATGCTTTTTGCCTGATTTCGTGGCTCCTGGAGGCCTGCCCCGTGCTCTGGGTGCCAGCATCGCACAGCAGCCGCTCTCCCTAGCAATCCAGCTGCATGCACAGGGGTCACAGGGAAGGGCAGATGCCGTGCAATGGGATCTTGGTCCCCATACGGAGGTCCTCCGCTGACACAGACTCGGATGGTAACAGCTGGCAGAGCTGGGGGTAACGTTCCCTACCCACCTTATCTAAGGCTGCAGAGGAAACACGGCTTCCTGCAGCAGAGAAGGGACGGAACAAGGGCACAGCCTGCCAGACCCTGCCCGCCCGCAGAAAGCCTGGCCACAGCTCCCCTCCCCAGTCCTCCTGAGCCAAAGCAAGGTTTCCAGCCTGGAAACTCCCACGTATGAGAGCTGCTGGCCACTCTTCACGCTGTGCAGGGAGCAGAGACGCAGCAGCAGCCTCTCTCTCTCTCACATCTGCATACATCTGTGCATGCCGCAGCCCAGGCGGGCTGGCCAAGAAGTATCCAGTATCTGTGCCAGGCAGACGGAGGAGCACAGCAGCGATCAGCCCCGTGAGGACACTGGTATTTCCCTACTGGAATAGGTCTACTGAGATTAGTTCTAGCTGTGTGCGTGTTTATAGACACTAGCTCTGCTTACTGCCTGTATGGGAGAGAGCACGCCTGCGCTCCTTGCTGCGGCGGGACAGCGAGACTGGGCACAGGGTACAGGGACCAGCTGAGAAAACATTAAACCTCCGTGGGGCCCTGCTGCAAGGGCAGCTCTGAGAAGGCGCTTCTGCTCCTGCTGCTCTATCAGATGCGATGTGCTGATGAGCCAGCAGCAGGGACAGGCAATGTGTGCACTCCTGTTAGCCCGCAAGAATCACGAGTTCTGTTATGTGACAGTCTTCAGAGGCAGGAGACAGAAATCTAGTAAAACACAGGCTGAGGACAGTGGTCACCTTCTTATTCCAAGGCCCTGCCGCTCCCTGGATGTGGGTGCCCCAGGCTTAAGGGGCTGCTCTCAGCACCATAACACTGCTCGCCTGTCCCTGCACGGCTGCCCTGGTGTCCCCAAAGGGAGGAGAAGGGTGTCTGGGGACCCGCAGCATGAACCCAAGAGTTTGCAGGATCCTGCAGAGCCAGCAGAGGAAGGGATCTCTGCACAGAGCTAACCCACAGGCAGATCCCGCCCTGCTGCCCTTCCCTGAGGTGACACCTGGGTTCAAACACATGACAGAGACACCCTCCGCAACAGCGGATTTGCAGGCAGGCTGGAGGTGACGCTTTAGCCCTTCACCATAGGCCTTCCATCAGCAGAAGGGACAGGACAGGACCACATCTTCCTCCCACCATCTCCTGGGACAGAGGGGCAGATCCCACACCAGTTCCCAAGGCTCAACCACCTTTTTTAGAGCGGCAAAGCCACTTAGAAAACTAAAGCTAACATCACCTCAGAGGATTGCACGGGACGTGCCGCCTCCTGCCAGTACTGTTTGGAGAGTCCCCGTCTCATGCTCCAGTCTTGAACATCTGGAGCCAGTCTAGAGGACTCAGCCTAGCCCCCCCGGTGCAGGGACAGCCTGCATCTTGGCGTGGGTGCTGGCTGAGCAGCTCTGACAGCCCCGGGTGTCCTGGGATGATCTGTGCTCCTTCAGCACAACTAACTTCCAAGTCTGGAGAAAAGGAGAAAGCCTGCCACACGGCTCCCGCAGCCGGGCTGTTGGCAGAGGAACCCTCAGGAGTTTCCACAGCCCATAAACAGGACGTGACAGGGCGCCCAGCCGGCGGAGAGCCGGGAAGGGGGGGCAGGAGGGGTGAGGGAAGGGCTGGTACTCACTGCACAAGAAGCAGGACTTGTGGAAGCTGCTGCCTTCACATTGTACCTCCTCGGCGAAGTACACTGCCTTCTGGCAGACGCCACACTTCTTTCCGCCTCCCCAGTTTGGCATCCTGCAGAAGAAGCAGAGGCGGGAGCAGCGTCAGGGCAGGAGGTCAGGCAGGAGGCAGAGGTGGGCAGAGCGAGGCAGCCGGAGCAGGCACCCACCAGCTGTGCTGCAGCAGCAGCTCCACATCTGCGCTCGCAGAGACCACCCACGGATATTTGCTGTTTGCACAGACTCACGGGGCTGGTAATTAGTAGAAGCAGCAGAACTTGGGATGCCCACAGGACCCATCATTACAGCACCCAGCCGTGTCAGCTGCCTCCGAGGGAACACTGGTCCTGCCAGCCAGGAGCAGCAGAAATCCCTGCCCTGGAAGCTGTGGGACCTCACAGCTCCTTTCTGCGCCAGCAGAAGGGAGGAAGTGGGACAATGATGGGAGACGGCGCTTACAGAGGTACCCGCAGCATTGGCACCGCCTCGGACCACAGCCCTGCCGTTACCTCTCAACAGGGCAAGGCAGCAATGGCCAGGGTGACCGACCCTTGCTGCTGGAGAGCACACAGCTTGTCACCCCGGCTGGAAACAGTTCCAGCTTCTCCTCCCCAAACACCTCTTCCATTCCTGCCACCACAGAGCAGGGCTATAGCCAGGGCTGCCCCATGGGCAGGAGCTGACCCCTGACACCAAACAGCAGGCTCTGGCACCTGTCCCCAGAGCATCACTGACTTGTGCCTTGCCTGGCCGACTGCTCAGAGGTTCCCCCCACACTCGGGCATCTCAGACTCCCCCAGGACTGCAGGTGCAGTCACGGAGCCTGGGAAATCAGCAGCCCCAGGGACACAGCTGCACATGCAAGGCAGACACCTGAGCACCAACCTAAGCTACCATGCAGCTCCTTGCAGGATATAAATGCTTCTATTTTTCTCTCCTCTTTCCTGGCGTATATCTGATGAGACTTGATCAAGAGGCCCCTTGATCTGCAAATTTGCAGATAACCCCAATATACTGTGAGCAGCTAACACAAGTAGCAGAGCTCCAACCCAGAGGAGTCTTGATACTTTTGAACACCAGGCCAACATAAACCCCAGGGCATTCAAGCAACAAAGCCCTACAAGGAGGTTCTGAGGGAGGCAGACTGATTCAGTGTGGCCAAGAGGAGGCTAAGGAGGACCTAACAGGCAACCTACGGTTGCTGCAAAGAAAACACTTTTTGGTGGTGCCAAACAATGTAAGAAAGGTCAATGGGGACAAGACGCAGCTTGGGAGGAGGCCTCTCCTCAGCAACACTTCTGTAATTCTCCATCCTGCTCCCAGGCAGGGACAAGCAGCAGAAGTCACCCCCCCGTTGCGGGCACAGCTGGGTGCTTCCCAACTCCTGCACAGCTAAAGCAGCAGGACAAGCTCCCCAACACCAAATACATTTCCACACTACACTGTGTGCCACCCCACAGCACATGCAGGACCTCCCTGTGCCCAGCTGCATGGCTGTGGGGAAGGGGACCTGGGTCTGCCAGGGCACAACCTTCCAGCCCGCTCCTTGTGGCAGCTCTGAATCCCTGGGTCACGTCAGGCAGCTGGATGCCCATCGTTGGGTCCCCCATCACCCACCCAGCAGCTGGGTCAGTGGCATTGCCGTGCCCGGCAGGCAGCCAGGGAGATGGATGCTAAACACAACAGGACTGGGGGCCAAATAAACATCAAACAGAGGGATCAGGGACGATGAAATGCTGCAAACCGTCCACTCACAGGCACAGTGAGAATATGGCACCTCCCAGTATATGGGCATCTCCCAGTACACGGGAAAGTCGAGCTCTTCCCTGTGCAAGTGTATTTTGTCAGGCAACAGGAAAGACCTCAGCCTGGTTACACCAGCAGGGCAGGCAGCAGGGCAGGGTCAGGCTGACACGCCAGCAGGGCTGTGCAGAGGCACTGGATGCCCTAGTGCATCCCGGCTGCAGCCCCTGGATGCACAGGGGGTCTCGGCGTGGGACAGGTGGCCGGAGCTGCAGAGGGTGCCGGGAGCAGGGCCTGGAGAGCTGTGCTGGCCCCAGGGATCCAAGGAGCTGTGTCTGGGGTGTCATCACAGCAGCCGGGAAGTCTCTTTTCTGAACACCCTGCAGGCTGGGCTTCCCACCGCAGCCCCTGCCAAATCCCTCCCTTCCAGCCCCAGCCTTTTCATGGCCTTAAAAGGACACAAACCGATTCTCTCCAGAGCCTGTTTTTCCCCTGGTTCAGGAGTTTCCTTGGAGGGCAGAAACATCCCGCAGCATCCCCCTGCCAGCCCAGGCAGCAGGACCCCTGCACGGCGTGAGCCCCCAGCCCTTCTGCCCCCACGCCCACCCGCGTCAGACCCCGGCCAGGAATACCATGGCCCGGGCTACAGTTTCTCTGGGTCTCCCATCCCCTTCCAAACCCGGCAGCTGGCAGACCCCACCTCAGGGTCCCACCAGCCCTGACTGCGGTGGGCAGCCTCAGGCAGGCAGCCCCCAGCCCCAGTGCTCGCTCACTCCCTGCCCCACAGTCAGGGCATCTGCACTCCGCTCTGGGACAAACCGCCTGGCGAGGTTTGGAGCCCCCTGCTCCCCTTTGCCTCCACAGCACATTTTTTATCCCTTTACAGCAGCAGTGAATTTTTTATCCCTTTACAGCCTTTTACAGAGGCTGTCTTCGTCCTGCACAGCACGGTTCATCTGCCCCAAGCGAGACATCAGCAGTGCAGGCACCTTCCTCTCAGCTGTCTGTAAGTCTGTGGAAGGAGAAAAGGTGCTGCAGGGTGAAGCTCATCTGATGTTTGTTTGCCACAAGCCTTTTTGCTGCTTATTTTCCTCCATCCACCATGGGAAGGCTGCAGGTGCCTCCATGCAGTTTGCACAATGTCACTGTGATTTCAGCAGGTGACTCTCACCCGGCAGCACAGACGCAGCCCCTGCAAAGCTACATCCCAGCAAGACCTCCTGGCACATGGCAGGATGGATTTTCCATGGGGAGAGGCCATGAAAGTGAGCTTGTCCCACGGACACATCAGCTTGTGATAGCTCACAGCTGGGCACAGATAAAGCCTGAGATGAGGTTTAAGTTGCTGGGATTTCTGTCTTAGCCCTTTAACATACACAAGCACATGCAGGGAGCCCAGTAGGCCACACACAAGCGACCAAAAAGCAGTTTATGCCACAGGTCGGTATCAGCAGGAAAAAAAAAAAAAAAAAAAAAGGAGCACCCTGCCCACAGACCCTGGGACCTGTACCAACTGTCTCAGAAGGAAAAGACCCATCATCCCAATTCCCTATTTAATGACTACTTTAAGGTATGTTAGAAAGCTTGCAGCCCTTTCAATATTTTTTTTCCGGAGTACTTCGCACGATGGAGGAGCACCATACTCTGTCCAATTGCAACACTCAACAAGCACAGCTGCACTTCTCCAAATGACTACTAGACCCATGCAGAATGAGGAACAGGAGGTGACTGTCCTGCAGCCAGAGACCTCACCGAGCTATAGGCAACAGACACACCCAGGGCTGCCAAAACCCGAGATACTTTCCTCCCTCCTGCAGCTCCACATCCCACGTACCACAACTGTGCAGCAAACGCACCCAGAGCCCCACCGACAGCAGCGCCTGCGCCGAGCGTGGCTCAGCCCCGCAGCCGGTCCATCATCCGCTCTGGATAAGGCAAGAGGCCTCAAAAAACCAAGATACAGCCCTTCATCCACATCTGCACCGCTGGGAAGCACAGACACAAGCGCAGGACCACCCAAGTCTGACTGTTTTGGGAGATTAATTTCGGTGTCTGACGTCTGGCTTTGCACAGTATAGCACAGCTCTCCAGGTCAAGCATGAGCCACAGACTCACCCACGTTTCAGATGGGCTTGTGCTGCACCAGCTGGGGAGGCAGTCTAAGCTACTCTAAAGAGCCAGGCATAAACCAGTATGGAACCAGTATGTCCTCGTGATCTGGGATGTCATCTAAACCCGGGCTGTAAGGGAAAGCAGTGAGCTGAAGCCAAGCCATCAGGCAGTAGGAATACACAGTCGCCCCTTCCTCAGAGCGGGCTGAAGGATCGGCGTGATCGTGTCACAAAGCTGACAACCACTGCTTCACCTGCCTGAGAGCAGCTGGGTTTTAACTGCCAGAGCTAAACAGCACCTGCTGCCGTGAGAACACAGCTTCGCTACCACGGGAGCCCCCCGAGCACAGCACCTTCTCCCCCTTCTAAAGCTCTGATGAACTTTACCTG
Organism: Falco naumanni; assembly: GCF_017639655.2. Taxonomy (NCBI): domain Eukaryota; kingdom Metazoa; phylum Chordata; class Aves; order Falconiformes; family Falconidae; genus Falco; species Falco naumanni. The sequence goes on from NC_054070.1 coordinate 1,698,527, forward strand.
CAGCCCTCGGGATGCCAGCTCAATCCTTGGAGCTTCTGCAATAGCTGGAAAACCCTTCCCATGTAGGTGCCCAGATATTCTACTAAAATCCTACGGTAATTAATTGCAGAGCAATCACTTTGTGCTTGGAGATCACTGAGACTCATGCTGGCCCATGTGAAAGGTTCTTTTTCCTTCCCAGTGGGAGTGTGAATACAAGTGGGTGGCAGAAAAGGACCATCAGTGCTGCCCAAAACCCACTCCTATGTTCACAACAGTCCACGCAGGATTACTACATGGCCCAGCAAAGGGACCAGTCAAAGGGCAAAGGGGAGGAAATTAGAGTAGGAGCCCCAAGCCCTGGGGTCTGATTACTGCCTTCCAGTTCAGAGAGCAGCTGGCACAGCCATGAAACGAGGAGAAATCTGAAGGAGGCACCCAGACAGATGAGGTGTGTGGGCAGAGCAGAAAAGAACCAGCTAGTGGGGATACACCTAACTCCATGTGGAAGTCACCAGAACGGAGATCAGGGGTCCAACACCAGTTAACTGCAATCAGGCCCACAGGGGACTCTGCCCCAGATGGCATCTGTCACGGAGCAGCTTTCACATCCCCTGGGCACGAGTGGAAATAACCCTGCAAGAGGCAAGTTAGAACCACCCCCCCTGTCCCCCCACCATGTAATCAGCTGGGTGGAGCAGTGGCACCAGGAGACTCTGGGCTGCTGACAGTGTAAACAAGGGTAAATGAAGGTCATTTGTGATGGTCATACAGTGATGAACTGGTGAGCAAGAGGAGAATGGGGTCCTGAGGCCAGCGAGCACTGGGATGTGGCAAAACACTGGGCATCACCATGAAGCAATTAAAGAAGTGACCGGGAGATGCAGCTGTATCAGAGAAGACATCCCTGAGGGCTTTGCCATGACAGGAGGGGAGAAAGTCATGGTGGTTCGAGGTCCACAGTGACCCTCACACACAGCTCACCTACTGTGCAGCTACCAAAGCACCACAGTCCAGCATTAATCCTGCTGCCAGCACCGAGGCAGCCTTCAGGTTCGCTGTGCCAGGGAAGGGGCCAGCACTGTGCTGAGCCACCTGCCAGACACGGCTGTTGGCAAGTGCTCACCAGCTGCGACGTGCCTGCGGACCAGCACGCCGTTACCTGCTGACCACACCGCTCCCCAGCTTTGGCTACAAACTGGAAAGTGGCCCATCACAACCGGGTTCCTCAGAGAAAATCCTGACTTTATCCAGAACAAAAGCCAAGAGCATTTTCAAGTAAGCTAAGAAAAGTTACCGACTCCTGCAGGAGCCAAACCCTGTAACCTGACCAAGCACACTTTAGCCTTTGCAAAGCCCTTATTTCCCCATCCATCGTGTCCTTGTCACGCTGCGCTGCCGCCCAGATCCAGGAGCTGCGCTGAGCTGCTCCAGCACCAGGGTTTGGGCACTGGCATCCCGGCAGGGAGGCCCCAATGCAGGAGGCAGGAGCCTGAGGCTGGGCAGGGGATGCCCACGGGCCCAAGGGAGCAGGGAGACCCCACGCTGCCTGTACAGTGGCACCAAGCACCGAGTCGCCCGGGCTGGGGGCAGCCACCGGCACTAGGGCACCTTTCCAGCCCCACCACCAGCAGAGCCGGGAGGTGCCACGTCCAGGGCTGGTGGCGCTGGTGCCGGCACCTTCCCGGTACCCGCGCTGCGCCTTGCTGGCACCCCGTGTTTCTGCGGGGTGCTAATGAACGCCCCGTCCCACGTGGTGGGCCCGCAGCTCTGGGAAGCGCCCCCCGACCCTGCCCAAGCCCGTGGCGCCCAGCCAGGCCCCAGCGACCCTGCACAGCCCCCCCGCCGCCCCCGCCAGGCCAGGCGGGCAAAGCCCCGCGCTGTGGCGAGGGGACGGGGCGCACCGAGGGCCGCAGCCCCGCGATCTCCCTTGGCGCGGCCGGGGCGCGGCGGGACCCCGCCACGGTGACGGTCCCGGCCGCTGACGGAGCTTCGGCTTCCGCCTCCGGCGCCGCCTGCGCGGGCGCTCGCGCCTCGCTAGGCCCCCCGTGCCCGCCCCACGGGCACATGGCGGGGCCGGTGCCCCCGCCGCCGCCCCGGCCCCGCATCCGCCCGCTGACAAGCATCCCGCATCCCTCCCGCTGACCCGCATCCCGCCCCGCGGCTGTGCCCGGGGCGGGGGGGTGGGGGGTGGGGGGGAAAGCACAGAGCACCCAGCCGGAGGGGCCGGGGGAGGGCCGGGTGCGGGGGGCCAGGAGCCCCCCGGGGGGACGGAGATGTGCCCGCGCCCGGGGACTCCGCGGTGAGGACCGCGCCCCGCACCTACCTGCGGCCGGGTCGGGCAGGGTGACAGCGGGGCCAGGAGGGCGCTGGGGCCGGTGGCCGCTCGGGGGCTTTTGTTGGCGGCGGGGGGGAGGGCGGGTCGCGGGGCGGCGGCGCTCAGCTCCGCGCCGGCCCGGCTGATGTCACGGCGGCCGCCGCCCCGAGGGCTCGCCCGGAGGAGGGCACCGGGCGGGCCAGCCCCGCCACCGGCCCCGCCACCGTCCCCGGGCACCCCGCCCCGGGGACCCCCCGGGCCCGCGCCGCCGTGAATCACACCGCATCCCACTCCCACGGCGGGACGGATCAGCGCGGCGGCCCCCCGCACCCGCAGGCCGGTTGCCCAGCGTAAGCGCCGTCGGTAAAAACGATCAGACATTGAGGTCAGTGTTTTGTTACGCTCAAAGTTTTCCTCCAAATAAAATGACAGTTGCGAAGAGAAGGGGCAGGGGAGGGGGCAGTACGGAGCGCCCGACGGGCACCCCCCCACCCCCACCCCATGGCACTGCGGGTGCGGGGACAGGGGGTAACGCTGCGGGGTGCTGGGGGCAGCTTGCGGCGCTGTGAAAGCAGCTCTGAGCAGTGGGAAGTGCAAAGCGCTGCGGCCACCACGCAGCCGGGGTGTCTGCGGGAGCAGGGACACTGCCTCCCGCCCCCCGATGTCCCGCAGCCCCCGCCGTGCCCGCACACCCCATGTCTGTGCCCTCCATGCCCAAACACCCCAGGAGCAGCCTACAGAAAGTGTGGCTGCTGGGCTGCAAAGCTGCCGTTTCCTTTTTGTGTGTTTCTATGCCAGGGCCACACGGAGCCCAAGAAGGCCCCAGACCTTGTAAAAAACATGCTGAGGCTCCAGGTAATGCTGTTTCTACCATGAAAAGCCAAGGGCAGCCTGCGTGCAAGCCCGGCAGCACAGCCCCACACAGAACTGTCTGCCAGACACGGGCTGCTGCGGCACCTCAGATGCCCCGGCAGGACTTGGCATTCCTGGTTGGCATTTGGGCTTTCACTTGTGTGCTCATCCCTGCCTGATTCTCACCATGCTGGGTACAAACTCCCCCTGCCCCTGGGAAATGCCCGTCTGGATCAGGCAGGGCAGGGCAGGGAGGGGAGCGGGACACCCTCCCTGATCCCCAGCAAACCCCACGCAGGGGCAGGTGCCAGTGGCACTAGACAGAGGAAGGATCTTCCCTTTCTTAGGCATTCTTTGTGTCTTGGAAGATTCAAAGAAGATTCAGTCCACCAGTGCTCCATCACCTGGACTCGGAGGCCAGCAACAGGCAACCCCTTCCAGGAGCAGCTCCCCAGGGAGCTCCGGGAGGGGAGAAGCCAGGAGGAGGGAACAGTTTTGCTGGTAGCTGCCTCCCACCCCGAGCCGCTGCCCCGGTAGTCCCTGAAGCATCTGTGCTCCATGAGGATCTTCCAGCCCCAGGTGAGGATGGAGAGAAGCTGGGTGCTCCAGTGCTGCTAATTGCTGTGGCCATGGACAGGATTGTCGAGCCAGGTCAAGATGCAAAAGCTCCTATTTGCATTCCTCTGCCTGGGCTGGCCTTTTTCTACTCGAAGAAAAAAGGGGTGGCACGAAGAGTCTGTCTACTGCGCTCTGGGGCTCATGAGACCCTTCCTGCTCATTCCCCAATCCTGAGGCACAGCGGCTCGCCTAGGGCAGGTAGCCTGTGTGTAGGATGGGTGAGGAGCCCCGGCTGCTCCATTTGCTGGGAGTACAATACTGGGATGGGGAGGAAGCGAGGAGGGCTGGGAGGCAGCAGCAGGGAGGTGCTTCCTTTGGACCTGGAAAACTTTGGCATTAGATTCAACAGTAATTTTGCCCTGAAGTGTGGGTAAGAAATTCCTGGCCCTGAACCAAGGCCTGGAACACAGGAGGGGAACAAGGATCACAAGGGGAACATGCTGCTCACATCCCGTGTGCAGGGAAGGTTTCGGTGGTGGAGGACCAGGATGCCTTTTGTCTTGCAAGCGGGAGAGGAGTCATGCTGCCATGCCGGGTGTGCACAATGCACACGAACGGCCATTGCTTGCTGGGTGAACCCAGCCCCTGACCAAGTGTGGGCACACAAAGCAGACATGACCTGAAGGACCCAGTGCTGCTGGGCATAGCCCATCCAGCAGCTCGGATGGGTCCTGACTCGGCTTGTGTAGGACATGACACATCTTTCGGGGACACCAGGAATGGGTGGCACTATGGACATGTTAACCAGGTGCTCAGGGCCCCACTGAAGGGAATGTGTGGGGTCTTAGTTAACTGGGTACAGCCATATCCCTGAGCGGGGCATTGCCAGCTGTCGTGGTGCACATTGGCACGCTGCGAAGAGGATGGTGACACGAGCACCTTGACATCACCTGCTGCAGTTGGTTGTGATGGCCACAGACCTTCCCTAGGGTTCCCTGAGGCCTTGTAGAGAGTTAAGAGACATACTCTGAGCTGATGTCGCCACAGCATGTGGGGATGAGCATCCTTCCCCTGGAGGCTGGGAAACCTCTGCCAAGTGACTCAGAGGATGTATCTGACAGGTGGTGCTTGAGATGGTGCCACAGACACCAGCCTCCAGCAGGCTTGGGCAGTCCTGCCCCCTCCAGCTGGTTTCAAACAGGGGTGAGGCAGGGGCTTGCATCTTTCGGAGGCCCACATGCCCCTATTTCTTTCCTCCCAAGGAGTTGGCGTGGGTGTATTAAAAGCTGGCTGTCAGCTTCAGAAAGGGTCCCTGCATCCCAAAATTCAGGATCTCTGGCTGCAAACCCTGGCTCTGGTCTTTGCTCTGAGGCTGTTTGCTCTGGAGGGGGCTGGAGGAGACAGTCAGGCTTGTGACATACATAACCCCATCCACAGACAGTGAACGTGGGCCAGGCCTGTCCCCTCCCCAGCAGGGACGGTGGGGTGCCTTGCCACCTGACAGAGGGACACTCCTCACCCTTTCCAGGAGGGCAGAGTCCAAAGTTTGTTGCATCTCACCTCCCAGTGTCTTCCCACCCAGCAGATATGGGCTGTGCACCATGAGGCTGGCCGTGGCTGCCATGGAATCACAGAACAGTTTGGCTTGGAAGGGACCTTGAAGACCATCCAGACCCAACCCCCTGCTGTGGGCAGGGACACCTGTCACCAGCCCAGGTTGCTCCCAGCCCCGTCCAGCCTGGCCTTGAACTTCCAGGGATGGGGCACCCACAGCTGCTCTGGGCAGCCTGTGCCAGCACCTCGCCGCCCTCAGAGTGAAGAATTTTTTTCTGTCCTTTCCTTTTCACTTGCTGCAGCCTGCCCATGTCCCCAACAGTATCCAGCAGACCCAGGGGACGCAGAGGACCAGAACTGTCACTTCAGGAGCTCCTCTGAGCGCCGGGAGGGAGCCTGAGCCGTCCGGGGGCCAGGCAGTGCTGTGGGTCCCCACGCCATCTAGTGTTGCAGCGGCGGTGGGACATGGGAGTGGGAAGGGCTGTGAGACCCCCTCCGCAGGTCTCCCAGCTTCCCAAGCCAGGTCAGTGTGCAAGCTCGAGCTGGGAATTTTACCTGCTCCGGTTTATTTCCAAAAGGCTTCGGTGTCTGCTAAGCTTCACGCAGCGTAATCTGCACACACGGGTACGGATTGATCGTGCCGGGTTGTCACATGGCTGAGCACTTGGTTTTGCTCAGGCTCTGGGAGATGCCTTGCCAATCCATGCATCCTTGTGTTGATCAGCCCGGGAGCAGACCTGAAATAATGAATTTTTGTTCAGAAACACACTGATGAAATAGGACGAAGGCCAGAGCTGGACTGAATTTGCAGGAATATATCATAGGAAAGCAGAGATGGGACTGTAATCACAGATGCCGGGGATCTGGGGCACCCGAGATGATGGAAGGATGGCAAAAGGTTCATAGTCACAGACAACAGTCTCCTCTTCCAGCCAAGTTCTCTTTTGTCTGGGAACAAAAAAAGAGATTCCATTTTCAAGAGAAGTCAGATCTGGGATAGGGCTGCCATCCTTCTGGCTGCTACTGCCGCAGAGTGGAGGCAGTTTGCAGAGTGCACACATGACAGTCAGCGTTTCCAGGGAGGCACTGTACGGACCCACCACGTGCAGAGGGAATCCCACAGGTTGGGGGCACATGCAAACTGTGCACGTGCAAAGGAGCTCTGCATCCCAGAAGCAACGGTATGTATGCCAGAAGTCCTGGGATCACTGTTTGTGTGATTTACAGGCAGTTCTCATGAGAGGTGGCTGTGCAGGTCTTCTCGGCATCCAGAAGCTCAGTCAGATGCCCAGGAATACTAGACAAATGCAGAAAACTCTCCAGATATGTATGGGTAAAATTCCTGTTAGGAAAAGAAAAGGCATGTTTTAAAGACATAAATGGCTGATAGTCTCAGTCAAGTGGTTTACACAGGAGCATTAGGTGGTCTTGTCTATTCCGAGGGGAAACGTGGTGGCCTCCCACCCCATTACCACATTGCAGCTAAGGAAGGTGCTAACATGGCTGTGCCCATCACTGTGCAAAAGCTAAGGCTCATGCCAGCCTGGCACGCAGCCAGAATTAAATTCTTGAAGCAATAGATGCAAAGTTGAGGAGCTCCAGGCCTGGTCCAGCATGGACCCAGCACACTTGTCATCATGATCCTGCTGGGAAGAATGAAATACAAAGCACGGGAAGGTGATAGCTGGTCACGCTGAACATGACCTGGCACACCCCATCTCTTGCAGGCGCCAAGAGTGTGTAAGTATGTACTGAGGGATCCCAGCCTCCAGCAACCTGCAGCCAAAGGCCTTTCTCAACCAAGGATGGCAACTTTGTATTTACGGCTCTTGATTGATTAACTGTCATTAATTTGTCCTGTTGCTTTTAAACCCACCTCGACAGCTAGCATCCTCACTACCCTGCTGTTAGGAGCTCCATACCAAATTGTGCATTGTGTGAAGCCCTTTTCCATGTTGCTCTTCTCTAAACCATTTCTATACTAGCAATTCCTAACTCCAGTTTGGCAATTTTAGACTGCTAATGAACTATGACCTGGCATTTCTGTGAATATTCAATAGCTCTTAATGCAGTCCCTGTTCATTAGCGTGGGTCCTAATAGATGGCATGCTAGAGATATCAGATGAGCTGCACAGTAGTTCCTGGGGTTTTCCCTGGAACTCTGTTGAAAACTGCTGCGTTTTTTAAGACTGATGAGCAAATGCCATCTGGTCTGGGGGATCTGTTACCAACCATTTAGCGGTGCGCTTGTTCTGCGATTCCTCTAACAAACAGCTTGAGGAAAACCCTCTGTTCGGCAGCTCGATAACACAGAGTGTCCTGAAGATGCGGGGCAGACACCCCGCACTGAAGACCCCGCTTGGCTGTCTGCCAGGAGAGCCTGATCCTGCGCCCCGGCGCAGCAGGGCCCGGCAGGCCGCGGGGTGCTGAGCCGGCCGCTCCAGCCACGAGAGGGGGCTCGGAGGAGGCGCGACGAGGCCAACCCGAACACCGGGCCCGGGCCGTTCCCAGCGCGGTGTGGCCGCGGCGGGCAGAGTTGGAAGGGAGCGGCCCGCGGGCCTGCAGCCCCGGGACCCTGCACCGCGGCCCTGCAGCCGCGGCCGGGCCTACAACCTCGGCCCCGGCCCCGCACCGCGAGCCCGCTCACGGGCCCCCGACCAGGCCCAGGCCTGCGGGGCCTGCCGGCCGCGGCGCCACCACGTCCGGGCAGGGCCCAGCACCGGTGCCGCCCGGACAGCGCTGCCTCCGCCCGGGCCCCGGCCTCAGCCCCAGCAAGAACCAGAGCACCTCTCCGGCGGCTCCGCAGCCCCCGGGCCGCCCCGCCGGTGGAGAGGGCCCTGGCCCTCTGCCCCCGACAGGCCGCCCCCGCAGGCCCCCGCACGGGCCCCGCAGGCGGGGTCGGGGCCGGGCGCCGCGGCAGCAGAGCGCAGCCCCGCGGGGCAGGCAGCACGCCGAGCGGCGGGGCGGGGGCGGCGCGGCGGGCCGGGCGCTGCCATGGCGGGCTGGGCAGGGCCGGGCTGGGCAGGGCCGGGCCGCCCCGCGCGCGGAGGCCGCCGGGGGCTGTAGTCGGGCGGCGGCCAGGTGCGGCGAGGGCGCGCGGGGGCCGCCGGGAGCCCGGCCCGCCCCGGGCAGGTGCGGCGCCGCCGGCCGGGACTACATGTCCCGGGGTGCCGCGGGGCGCGGGCGGCCGGGGCGCGGCGGCGGCGGCGGCGGCGGCGGGGGCGTAGCGAAGATGGCGGCGGGGGCGCTGCGCCCCGCTCCCGGCTGAGGCGCGGCGCGCTCCCTGCGCTCAGTGCAGCGGCGGCGATGTCAGAGCCGGAGCACCTGGGCGGGAAGCGGGCCGAGTCGGCGCGGCTGCGGCGGGCCGAGCAGCTGCGGCGCTGGAAGGGCTCCCTGACGGAGCAGGAGCCGGTGGCGGCGGGGGGGCGGCCGGGGCCGGCACCGCGGCGCCGGGGGGTCTCGCGTCCGCTTCGAGGAGGGCGCCGTCTTCCTGGCCGCTTGCTCCAGCGGGGACACGGAGGAGGTGAAGCGCCTGCTGGGCCGCGGCGCCCGCATCAACACCACCAACGTGGACGGGCTGACAGCCCTGCACCAGGTACCGGGAGCCCGGGCCCGCGGCGGGGGGCGGCCCAGCGGCCCCTTCCCTCGGGCCGCCGCCGAGCGAGGCCCCGCTGCCGGCAGCGCTCGCTCTGCACCGGGGCCGGGGGCGCGCAGCGGGGCCGCCGCGCCGGGTCCTCGTAAACAAAGCGCCGGGGGGGCGAGCCGAGCCCCGTCCCGCCGGTGCAGCCCCGGGGCGGTGCAGCCCGGTGCCCGCGCTCCCGCAGGGCTGCCCGGGGGCTCGGCCTGGTGGCCGCTGGCTGATTTTGGGACAGTTCTGCCTCCGTGCTGGGGGGCTGCCGGGGGTCAGCTGCGCTGGGGACGTGCCGGGGGGCTGCGCTGCCGCCGTGTTGTCGCACCGGCGTTGCCCTGAAGCTGCCCGAGGGGCTCCGGGCCGGAGCTCGCCCGCGTCCCCACAGCAGCACGGGTTCCCCCAGCCCTCGCCCAGCGTGCCCAGGACCTTGCAGAGGTGGTCACCGGCGGCGGCCCGGGAGGCCCCGCTGACCGGGAAGGTGTGTGCCGCTCACACCTGCGGTGACTGCTGCCCTGCACAGAGCGCGCCGGGATGCTCGTGGCTGTCGGTGAACAAGGGGCAGTGGTATTTATTCACTTTGTTCTGGAGTTCCAAAAATAAGTTACGAAGCAAAGGGAGCGCGTGAAGCCGCTACCCTGCGCTACGGGGGGACCTGTTGCTGCCGGAGACCGGTGCACAGTGCAGCAGGGCATGTCAAATCGGTGGCCCAGATTGCTGCGTCTGGTCGGTGAAATGAATCTGATTTGAATCCAGGCCAGCCTCAGGAAGAAAATTTCCTTAGCTCAAGATCTCGTAGATTAAGCATGTAGTGTAGCAACGGGAGTAGGAAAAGCAGAGTCCAGGAATAACATCTGGAAATAATGTGTGTTTGTAAGGAATAATGCTTTAATAGCACAAATAGCAGGGCAGTAATTGAGTTGATTAGGCTTTCTTCTTTGCTGGGCTGGTAGTACTGAACTGAAGCAGTTGGGACTTTTAAAAGGTCTGTTCACAAGCTCGCTTGCTCGTGGCTGTCGGTGAACAAGGGACAGTGATATTTACTCATTTTGTTCTGGAGTTCCAAAAATAAGTTGCGAAGCAAAGAGCATAGGAGCTTACGGACTGTCAGGTTGAATAGGACTTCAGTTGGCGAGGCAGTGAGCTTTGTAATGGCTCGGCCGTGTTTTGGTTTTGGCTTTTTCTGGTCTCGGTATGGCAATAGCGGATAAGTTGCGCTGCTTAAGTAGACTCCCATACAGCACGTATACATTTATTATCAGTTGAATGAATAAGGAATCATATAGACGCTGGTGAGAGGCAGAGAGCTGGTTATTGAAAGCATTTTGACAAGCAAGAAGGCTGAACCTGAGGCAGGTAGAGGTAAGGTAGAGTTGAGATGACTTCGTGAGGGCTTTCCAGCCGGGATTGTTGATGGTCTCTTCAGAAATACCCAGGTATCTTGCTGATGTACGTAATGTGGTGCTTGGCCAACAGTGTATCATGAAGTGCGTTAGACTCATCAGACAATGGGCGATTATATCTGCAAGGTCAAACTTCTTCGGTATATGACGAGCCATATATTGACAGGAGGCTGCAAGTGTAATTCTGTATACGTAAAGAATTGTCGTAGGGGCTAAGTGTCAGGTAACATATTGAACAGTAACACCTAGGGCTTGGTACTGGGAAGAGCTTTTAGACGAGTGAGCAGTCGAGCAGATGAGAGCTGTACAAACAAGTCTCTGACATGAAGTGTTTCTTCAGAAACTTGACAGGAAGGCAGGTTGACCTTATTTTGAATTTAATAAAAACTTTATTTCAGTGTCCCATTGATGTATCAACGCTTTCTCATCAGGACTATCTCTGGACCACACCAAGGAGTACCGAGATGTACTTGCATGCCCAAATGGAACAAACACTGATTTGCTGGCAGTTTTGTTGTGCGTGTACGTCCTCAGTCTGTACATCTGTATCAGATGAAAATGTCTGTTATCGTGGTTGAAGAGGTTGTTATGAGTTGCTTGTCACTGAAGGTGTCCAAAATATGTTTGTTTTCATATTACTTGGGGAATGATACTGTCTATGGTCAAGTGTCAGCTGAGGTCCAGTTAGGCTGGGGGTCCCCAGAGGGCTGGTTGATAAATGAAACGCATGTTGTATGTATGAGGATTTTTTTAATGACTTCTTTTAGTATAACATAACATTATGAGATAGAGGGCAGATCATAGTAACTGTCTGCTCTCGTTTAATATTTGTAAAACCAAACAGCCATGCAGTGAGGGAAGAAACCCTACGCATTGAAAAGAGTTTGCTTTCTTGCAGGAAAGATTGGATAGGCTTTTTTTTTTTCCTTTGGTTAAAGAACTTAATATTAAGTGAGAATTGGTCTGTACAAGCAAATATCTTTTTAAGTAATGGAAGGGTTAACAAAGTCAATTGACTTAATTTGTCAGAGTCGGCATCTACTTCTACAAAACCTAAGACCTGTCTTACAAACTGGGTTAGTTTGAAGTGCGCAGTGGTCCCAAATGTTGTGTGGCGTTCATCAAAGGTAAAATTACACTTTCTCCAGTATCTGGGCCACTGTGACTAAGAACCATTGTGTACTCGCTGGGTGAGAAGCTGTCTTTGCTATTTATAGCTATGAAGCTGTATTTTGAAAATAACCTTTTAAATTACAAGTGGTGTTTCTGAGCCTCCAGCTTGCGTTGTCCTTCTCTTTGGAGGCACCGGGTGCAGCATAAGTCTAAACCTCAGGCCAATGTCTTATTACCTGTATTGTGGCTTCAGTTATGTGTGTATCTTTTACCTCAGTACCTGCAAAATGCTGCTGGATGAACACCAATCCCATCTTTTCGGTGATTAACCCAATTCATTGAATGTAGTGTATTTTTTGGCAATGGCTTTGTGTCTAGTGCAGAATGGAAAGGGAGATACTAGCTAAGTGTGAGTGAACATTTAGAAGTTGTCAAGAAGACCTCTACCAGTAGGTGAAACAAACCGTTGGCCACAGTTGAGCTTCTTTAGTGTTTGCAGGTGGCGGGAAGTGGGCACGAAAAGCGCTCTCCTCCTCCTGAGTGACAGATGGAACAGAAGAGTAAATTTTTACAAAAAATAAGTCTTAAGGGACAAAAAAGTTTTGATCCTTCTAGTTGGGAAGGCATCTCCAAAGGTAATAGGCAATGCTTGCTTGCCTTTAAGGACTGGTGCACAAATGATGGCAACAGAAAAGGTTGGTTATTGTTTGCCTGCCCTTTGATTTAGCTGTTGTTTTGGTTTTGTCCCTTTTGCCTGTTCCATGAGGGAGTGAGTCACTCATGAAATAACTACTGAGTTTCTGTCACTTACAGTACTCATCTGGCACTCACTCGCTTATTTTCAGCTGCTGGGCACCTGTGGTAACTCAGAAGCTGCTTCATGAAAAGTCAGGTACTTTGTGCAGTGATTGTGGGTTGGGTAGCGGAGGCTATAACCTCTCCAGCAGTCCCAGTTTAAGTTACTCCTGCTTCTGAGCCAGAGCTGTAAAGCTGCAGGCAGGTCTGGTCGCTCTTCAGAGCGTTACAAAGCAGCATCCATGTCAAACTCGGGCTGGTCAATTTTTTGATTGCTGCTTAGCAGATTTGGCCCTTTACTCATTTCCAGATGTTGGGTGAAGTCCTAGCAAAGCAGAAGGTTGCAGAATTTTTGGACAGTCCAAAACCAACCAGGGGGAACGCATTACAGACCATTCTACCGAATCCCAGCAGTCTGGGGACTCTTGGGAGAATCATTGGAATAAAATCTGGGAGACTGAGGGGAAGGAAGAGAGGGTTGCTATGTGAACGGGTGTTTTTTTCTAGCTAGGATGTCACTGCTAGAGAGCATGGAGCAAAAGGGTTGGAACTGCAGTAGTGGCTGAGGCAGTCTGGGTTTGTTTTTACAGGGGAACTGGGATCAATCTGACAGTCATAACCCACACAGTGCTCATATGGCAGCAGTTTCTAGGAGAAGTTTCTTAATCACCAGAAGGTAAAAACTAGCTTGTGCCTTGAGATGTGAGGCTATGACACAACGTACAGTGGCATGAAAACTTTTGAATGAAATATTTGGGTACCACATGTATACGTTTGGGGAATCGCAGCTGTACTTCAGCTTCTCCTCTTTTAATCGGTAGTGCATACATCAGGCTACGTTTTTTATGATTGGGTGGCCGCATTGCCTAAAAATATATTAATCCTAGGAAGAGGAGGTTATCTAGGGAGAGTCATACCTTTTCCACCATACTCTGCAAAGTTTCTTTCCGAAGGTATGCTGCTGCCAGTGAAAATAGAAGTTGCAAGCTGTGTGTACTGTATTTAATGCTGCCCATCAGACTGTAATATGACACTGTCAAAAATAGGGTTTATCGCTAGGGTAAGTGGCATAGTAGGTTTTTCTGGGTTTCACGTGTAGAGGGGGATACAATAGTACGTACTGTAAATTAAGTGGGAAAGCTTGGAAGCTACCTACAGTACACCAGGAGTTTATTAGACAAAGCCAGTTAAAATCTGAAGTGCTGTTTTACAAACCTAATGCTTTTATTTTCTTGCTTTTGGCTTACTCAGTCACTTTTCTGGCTTGATGTTTTGTCCCTGTGGGTTAGTTCAGTTGTCTGTCCCTTGCATCTCTATTTCAAAACAGCGTCCTAAGTGGGCAGAATTAACTCTAGCCTGAACAAACTAACCTTGAGCTGAAAGGAGTTAGAGCCTTGGAGAGTTGCTGCTCCTTGCAGCTGAAATCTTCCTTTGTTTTGGTTAGGGGCAGTTTCTCAACTGGTTAATTAGGCTTCTGGAAACTGAAGCCAACCACAGCATTCGCTCAGCTACTGGATGCTGGGAGGAAACTTACTCTGTTGTAGTAAGTAGATGGATATTTGTGATGGGGAATGTGCATCTTCATTGTTTCCTTCCTCAGCCTCTGTTTATCCTATTTAGTGATGAGATGAGTCAGGCACCATTGCTCCCCTAAACAGTGAGCAAGTGAACTGGTAGGATTTGCAGCTACAACTTCCTTTATGGCAGCAGCTAGAAGTGATGACCCTGGTCCCTTAGTGCTGTGTACAGAAAAGTTCTCATCTCTGTAGCAGTGCTGCTGGGCAGTCCAGAGCTCCAGCCCACACGGAAAGCTCTGGGAAGTGAAGGTATTTTAGGGAAAGCTTGTGATACTTCATATACGCTGAAAACTTCCTGACTTTTGCAAGTAAAATTCTTGAGCCTGCATTAGAGATAGAGGCAAGTCTTTCATGCTGCATACTTGTCTGAATCAACGTGGTTTGATAAGGTTGAAAGCCAGCTCAGCGAAAAATAAAGGAGTGAGCCATGAATGCGGTGCCTGGAACGGTGGCTGCTCCAGACAGTGTCTTGCAGCTCCCATTGGCGTAGCCAAGACCTGCTGCAACATTAAAGGCAACGTTTCTGTGCAGGTCTCTCTCGGCTGTAACCTGGAGGAAACTACCATCATCCTGGTGGTGTTTTTACAATTTATAATGCCTCTTGCTTATTTTAATGGTGAGTGTTAGAGGCTGGGAGCTGTATACATGTTTAGAGACTTCGAGTTTCAGATTAGGTACTGTGGGGCTTGTGAGACATCTGAAGTGCTGTGTGTTGTAATATACTGAGATAATAACTGACTAATATTAAAATATAAGACTTTTGCATTGGTGTGCTAGCTTTCAATTGAGGATTATTATATACCATAAGTCAAAAAGGCCCGTCAGACTGTGCATATCAGAGCAGTCTTTAAGAAGATGGGGAGAGGGGAATAGTATGTAAGCGGTTGTAGAAACTGATTGTCTAACTTCTGCATACAAATGAGGACAGGGGAGCATTAAATAAACACCTGCTCTGCTTTTTAAAAAATTGTGCGTTTGCACAGGGCTGGGATAAAAAAGAAATGAATGAAGGGGAAACCCAGACATTTTCAGGGGAACAGCAGCCCCCCCACCCTCCAGTCGCAAGCTCTCCAAATGAGTGAACTGTTTGACCTACTGATAATGGTACGGCCCCAGCACGGTGAAGGTGCCCAGTATAAATCCTGGGATCTGAGTCTGCAGTTTATTTTCAGCTGTCCTGAAGGGAGGTGCAACAGCTGTCCCTGCAATCTCCTTTATTGGGCTGCAGCAAACTGATCTGCACGGGCATGGAAGGTGCAGCCTTAGCAGGAAAATTTCAGTTTGCAAGAGCTTTAAAGGAATAACTCGGTAGGGATTTAGGTGCCTGTTTTTACGGGGTTTGCTTCAGCATGAATGGATTTAAGAGCAACCTCATGGTGAACGTAGTCCGTACAGGCCTGTGCAGAGAAATGTTTCGAGCTGTTGTCAACTTCTTGAAACTGGAGGGAGATGTGATCTGCCTGTGCTGTTGGGGCTGCTCAGAGAGCTTACAGGTGCCACATCTTATTTCCTCCCTTCGCTCCAGAGATGCATCTCCTGCTGTGGTAGAACAGGATCATTCTTAAATACTTCACTCTTAAAACATGTTTTTCAGAGGAAATTTGCTTTTCTAGGTTCCCAGGCTGGTGAGGATGACACTTCACGCTGCTGGCAGCCAGATCCCGAGCGTCAGGCCTTTATTTCCTCATCAAACTGTTGACAATCATGAACATTAATATTCTTGATTCAGATACCTACACAATTTCTCTTGACAGTGTTCATTTACAATAATTACAACGTACAGTACTTACAAATGACTAGTACTTCAGAAAAAACATTTGTGGGCACTCTTGTTAAATATTTTCATGTTAAACAGATTTTTGAAAGATCAGTCTCCTTCCAGCTTTAAGCTCTCAGCTTAAATGTAGTCTTTGCTCATCTGAAAACAGCTGGAAATTCACTCTTAAAGAGTAAATGCTGTGAGGCTTTTTAATGCTGTTTTTTTCTTAGTAGCTTGTTTTCTGTAGCTGAAAAAGATCGAACAGTCTTAACTTGTAAGAGTCTCACTAGAAATGTTTCCATAACACAATAAGCTGACCTTGCGGAGGGACACAAGCAGTTTCAGCATTGCTTTTCCAGCATTCAGCCTTGCTCATAAATCTTTGTGAAATGTACAGAATGCAGAATGACCACCTGCCATTAGCCTTTTATGTGTCACTGCCTTTTCAGGGTAAAACTAAACCTAGCCCCTCTCTGATACTCTGAGCTGGAGCATCGATTTGCCACCGTGATTGCTCACCATCCATTTCTGGAATCTGTCTGAAGCCACCTCCTATTTATAATTTGTCATTCCTTGCTGTCTTAGAGAGGTAATGCAATTTCATTGCAAAGCTTTATGCTTTTTTACATCTGAAATTGTGTGATAGCAACAACTGGTGGTATCGGGCCTTGTCTAAACACAACTGCTGGTTTAGCAAGAGCTGGCTCTAACAGTGATGGAGTGAACTGATGCAACTTTGTGTGTGGGCTCCGCTGGCCTAACCTGGCTTACGTCTGTTTAGTTTGGACTTGTAAATACAATACCATAACCCAAACGGACGTAAACCAGCTTGAAGCTGGTAGGGCCCGCACAGGGAGCTGCGCTGAATTAACCGTGCTGTCTGCGCTTGAAGTGATGCGTCCTGGAGTACTGCTGCAGTGGTTCCAGCCTGAAGTCAACGTGTGAAGCGGAATTTCTCTGCCTCTTCCAGGATTTGAGTTGATAGGAATTGTCAGCCTTGCCCAAAACAGTTATTAATTATGGATTGATCTTGAGCTGCAACTTGATACTTCGTGTGAGAGATGTTGATAGGGATTTCTCCCTTGGAAGTTGCTGGGGCAGGTGAACTCTGACCCAGCAGGCTGTGAGTAATGGGGTTTGCTTTAATTGTTCTGGTATAGCCAGGGCACTGCTCCGAGTTACATCATTAACAGAGACCCTGCCTCTGCCAACAGAAATCATCAGAATATTTACCTTAAATACCGTTGTGGTTTTGGAGGATTAAATGTTGTAAATTTTGATCTAACAAGCCATTTTTCTACCCCATTTGCTCTTTGGTTCCTCTGAGCGAGGTGACATGCTCTCCAGTGTGGACAGGTTTGGTGTTTTTGTGGGTAACGACCAAACCTGAGCTAACTGGTTCATTAGCACAGCCTACACCTGCCCAGGAAGAGGTGCGTGTCCGGAGCCTGGGCAGGAGTTTAACTGCACCCGTGACTGTCATGCAAACACTACAGACTTGCTAAGTGTCTGATTTAGTATTTTTTTTTTTTAATTGATGTGATCATGCCAGCAGAAGTTCCTGTGCTAGCAGACTGCATGCCCTTGCTTGAGTCTTTTAATGAACGTTGCAGGTGATGTTCGTACTGTTGGTATGATCTAAATGTTGCATTAATAGAACCATTCCAGTTACCAGAAATGATTACAGTGGCAAAGATGCTTGCGAAGGAACTCGATGGCACATGCAGAATGCTACATTCTAGCCGGTTACCAAAACATCTTCCTTTTTTGATGCAAGAGGTGTTTTTTAAGCAAGTATTTCAAGCAGAGTTGTGAATACTGAGCTGAAATAGTGCTCTCTGAAGAAGGTTAGAAAGTGCTGGCGGCTTGCTTCCAAAGGAGGCAGCGTCCAGGTTGAACCTTTAGAACTGGTTTCATCACTTGATGCTGGCTCTCAGTTCTTGTCTTGCTTTGTGCTTCTTCACTGTGTTCTTAGGAAGCCGAATGAACTACACTGTGCTCCAGCCATCCGGGCTTGCTGCGTTCTGATATTTATACATAGCGTTTCCAGGGACTGAGGTGGGTCTGACAGGCCCGTAGTCCCCTGAATCCTTCTTACATGAAGGGTGATGTTTGCATGTCATCAGGAACCTCCCTTTGTCACCATGACCTTTGAAAGATGACAGTGACTTCGCAGCAATGTCAGCCAGCTCCCTCAGCCGTGCCTGCATCCCGCCTGGTCCTAGAAGTGATACGTGGCCATTTCTTCTCCTTTATTCCCTGGGCTGGGGCTCTGGTGCTGCACGATGTGGCTAGCAGGGCCAGTCTGCTTTCCCTGGGAGCTGTGCCTGGTCCGTGCCCTGTAGCTGGTGTGCCAGTCTTGTACCAGATGCTCAGCTGCAGTGCTTCTGTAGATGCACGCGCTACGTGAAACTTCAGTTCTACTTGCCTGTAGCTCTCTGCAGTGGCTGTTGGACACCCCTGTGCACAGCAAACTAGACATTTCTGGGGTGTTTTTCTGATTCCCTTACCTCCCTGATATTTTTTTTTTTCCCCCCTTCTAAAACATTTTAAGTTTTAAGGTGAGGTCCCTGCCGGGAGGGAAATAGGAGTGGTTCTTTCTAGTTGACTTGTCTCTTCATTTCTTCAGAGTTCCGTCTTGCAGGAACATGGCTAGTGAGCAATTGCTGTCGTCTCATACCTGCAATGCCTTCCCTGCTTTTTGGTGCAAACTTGCATGATGACTTAACTAGCGATTCAAAACTGCTTATCTGTCAGCACCAGTTCAGTTTTAAGGCATGTCATGACCTCTTTTCTTCAGGAGTAGACATGCAATTAGAAGTACTGCCAGGTAGTATCTCCCAAGGGAGATAATGATTGTGGATTTCTGTTTCTTACCACTACTTTGATAGATGCTACTTAACCATCTTGCAGTACAGACATCAGTGGCTCTTAAGGCTAGGAGTATTCACTTATCTTTCCTGACTGCCTTAGTTTTATTAATTGGCTTAGCAATTGTCTTCCAGTTGCTGAAGAATGCTTCTTGCTGCTCCCATGTGCAGAACGGCTGACGCTGTAGGAAATGCTCTAAAGCAGGCTGAGTTGTCATTTTTGGCTTGTGAGTGCCCTTCGGTGGGGCCCTTTGTTACTTTCAGTCCAGCTACCAATTTAATCAGTGCTGCACTTCAAATATTAGCTGCTGCTCAGTGCCATCCGGGTATGGAAAGGGGGTGCAGGAGGCACTAGGGTACGGATTGGGCTCTGTGGAGGGAGGGAGTAGCCGTAGCTGTGCAGGCAGCCCTTGAGTGATGGCTGCTCGGCCCCTGCGGATCACCTGCAAGAGTGAGCAGCTGTAAGCCAGGAGGGCTTAGCTCATGTCCTTGCAAAAAGCATGTCCTAGGGTCCGACTTTGCTTAGCCTTAGCACCCACACGAACTCGTGAGGAGTCGGACAGGGCTGTCAGCCCCGTGTGCCCAGCCTGCGCCCAGCAGGCAGATATGCTGCCCTGGGGAGCTGGGTTTAAGAAGTAGCTTTGAGTGCCAAACCTTTGTGCAGGCAAAGCACCGCTCCTGCCAGCGGGTGAGGAAACCTGGCTGGTAGGTAGGGCTGAGCAGCTCCCGTGACATGTAGACCAGCCGTTCTGCAAGCAGAGCAGTGAGGGGAGAGCAGGTGTCAGCAGCGCTTGGGCCAAGCTGAATAGCCTCTGGCTAGGAGGGGAAGGAACTGGTGAGGAAATCAGTGCTGTTGGACAACTTGTTGCTCTGTATTCCTTTTGGTAGTCCTGGTTGGGACCTGACTGCTGTTTGTTTGCATTTCCTGGGCAGTTCCACCATGCGCTGGCTGCTCCTGCATCCTCCAGGTGCATGTGCTGCTCCGGGATGGCTTGGATGCTCTCTGGACCAGAGTGCCCCTCCAGGGGTTTGACTGCCGTGGAGCTACTGGGCTTGCCTCCAGTCCCGTGTCACTTACCTACTCACTGCCATATTGTCGCCCAGACCCTCTGTCACTTAGCTTCTCTTGTCTAATTAATCTGGGGGGAGAACTGAAAGGCAGTAAGAGCCCCTCGGTCTGTACTTTTCATCCCAGCACCGTCCTCGGTGTGAGATCAGCTGCGTCTTGGATGCTGGGTGCGTTAGACCTGTGTGCAAAGCTCAATACATGAGCCTTCCAGCTTTCTGGCAAGATTATGGGCACCTCCGCTCCTGGAGTTTGCATCCCTTGCCTGTTCACACACATGCTCCTCGGGCTCTCCTGGTATACATGGAACTGGAAGGTGGAATATATTTAGAGGTGGGTGCACGAGGGCGAGTATATTTTCTGCAGACTTCTACATATTGCATCTGTGGAGCAGGGGGACTTTGGATGAAGAAAATTGAAAAGTGATGATTTAGTGGAATTTAAACCTTAATTATTTCAAAATTGAAAGAATGATACATTGTTCCTTGTGACATATAATTATATGGGGTGGCCTATGTGCCTTCTTCTCTCTATCATAAATCACCGTAATAGATATGTGCTGTATTCAGGGAGCACACAGTATCGTGTTTTTTTCTGGGGAGTATTGGAAGAGTCTGAGTCTTGGACACAGCTCAGCTAAATAGTTTCAAATGACAAATCTGTCCCAGTTTTGCCATTGTGTGCTGAACAGTTTTGTATTGCTTCTCAGTGATACTGTGTCTGCATATGCCTTCGGTCTTTCCTGTACACAGATCTCTTAAAAAAAATAAAAATAGAGCTTTCTGAGCTTTACCAAGCTGCAGTATTGACAGAAGAGGTTCCAGAGCTGCTCAGACAAATGAAGTGTTGGGTCTTCAGCACCAGCTGGTATTAGTTCCAGAGGAACTGGCATATGAAGTCACTAAGCTATGATCTGTTGTGTTTAACACATCACTTTAAAAAAAAACAAAAAAAAAAAACAAAAAAACAAAACAATTAGAATTACCAGAGGACCATTGCTGCAGCAGGACCATGTCAGTGGGAAGAGTTCTCCATGTGGTGCTGGTCTCCAAAAAGGACTCCAAGAAGAACCTGGGAAATGATAAACCCAAAGGAGTCAACCAGCACGTGGAAAGGAGAAATCTGATTGAGGTAGTACATTTGGATTTCCAGAACACTTTTGTCAAGTCCCTCTGCAGAAGTCCTAAGAAACAAAGCTGTTGTGAAATAAACAGAGATCTTATAATTGATTAATGACTGTCTGAAAGAGATAAAGCAAAGGCTGGGAATAAAAGATCAGTTTACAGGAGGAAGGGGAGATACCCTGTGCATCTCCCCTCTAGTCTGTGCTGCTCTGCACGCCCACATGCGAGATGGAAAAGGGAATAAAGAGTGAGGTAACAGTTAGACGATAGTACTGCATATTCAGGATAATAAAATGAAAGCTGACAGCGAAGGGTTTCACAATACTGGCTAATTTGCTGATAAAATGGCCAGCACAATTGGTCAGTAAATGGGAAGTAATGTTTATGGGGAAACAGTGTATTCCAGTCCAGCTGTTACAGGCTGGAAAAGGGTTTTCTGGGATTTAATGTGATAGCATGGAAGTACTGCAGTGGGTAAAAAAGCAAATCGAACATTAGGAATTACTAAGAAAGGAATAAATAAAGTTGCAGTCATAAAGCCAGTCTAAGCTCATGTTGTGCCCATCTGTAGATTAGTATGTGCAGTCTTCCTTCTACCATCTCAAAAAAAAATGTCAATAGATGTGGGAAATAACAGCAAGGTGATCAAAGTCAGGGAGTGGTTTCTATACAAGGAAAGATCAAAACTGTCTGCAGTTCCTTCTGACTGGTGGAAAGCCACGAGCACAGATATGATAGAAGTATCCAAAATTATATGTAAGATGTGATTAGGAATGTTTGCCTTTTCCCACAAGGAAGAATTAACGGACATCAGAATTTTAAAACAAGTATTTTTTCATGCAGGGTAAAATTCAGCTGCGGAACTGATTGCTTTGGGACATAGTTCGTGCCAGATATGTTCAGCAACTGCTTGATGGGTGTAAGGTCTGTAAGTTAAGCTACAGACTGCCAGGCTCCAGGGTGGTGTGACAGGAGGATTCCCTCTGTGATACAAAGAATAGTTAAAAAGGCATTATTTATTACAGATCAGAGACAAGAAGAGAAAATAAGGTGGGAGAGAATTAATAAGGCCAAATACCTGCTCAAATGTTAAAGCAATAGTTTTAAAATGAAAATCCAGCAATTTTTAGAAGGCTAAGTAATACTGTATTGCATAATTGGAGGGCAATTATGCTTTACGTTTAATAGGCAATTTTATTGAATGTTTGGGTAACTTGCTGCAGTGGCATGAAGATTATATTTCCTAGTGTCCTCTAAACTAAAGGAAAGAGTATGTATGTGTATGGAATATCACCTTGCTAATCCACCAGTTTTTGAGCCGTTTTTCTATTCCTGGCTTGCAGTAGCCTGAACTGATACATCCGACCGAACACTGTATCTAGGTGTTCCTGCACGGGATGGATTTGGTCTTTGTGGTTTGCGCTAGCTTTTCTTTTCTTTCTTGGATGACTGACAAACAGAATTTGACCTTCGCAGCCCTAAATGGTTTGTCTTTTAAATTGATATCACTTGAGTTATTCTGAACAAGCATTCCCTCATGCTGAAAAAGATAAGTGGTAAATTTGTCTGTCTCTTGATGAGAGACTTCAGGACCGTGCCAGCCCGTATGCCAGCAGAGCCAAGGTTTAAACTTCAGAGCATATTGCATGAGTTATTTTTGATCCCTTATTAATAGCTGCTATAGAAGGAGCTCTACGCTTATGGCCAAATATTGTCTTATAGCTATTTCAAGTATTGGCCTGTCTTCAGTTTACAACTCAGTCAGTCCACAAAATCCATTCTTTTCCATTTTATTTTAGGTGCTGTTAATCTTTAAGAAAATTATTCAACGTTGCAGAAAGTGAACAAAGAACAAAGAATCGATTGTAGTCATTGGGAGGGAATCCATGTGCTGACATTATGCCCAGCTTCCTGCAAATTGTGCTAGTGACTTAAAAATTCAAGCCCTGTCCAAGACAAGAACTGCTGCACTAGGGAAAATAAGACATTTTAATGTAATTTGATTCCAGGGTTATCTTTTAAAACACAGCATTATGCTGAGGAAATTCTCAGAGTCTTGGAGATTTGGGGATACCTGTTGTTGACAAAGCTACCAGCTTTTCTTTTTCTTTTTTTTATTTCTTGCTATGGCCTGGTCTCGGTTAACTCTTAACCACTCACCCCTTCTCCGGTCAATCTAAGCTGCTTTCCTAATCCTTTGGCTTCTTTGAGCAGTGGTTTGATAGTTCTCCTTCTGCTGTATGATGCTGAAAGCTGCATTTCTTCCCCTACCATTTGGCTTTTTGTTGTTTGCTCTTTCTCGGACCTGTCCGAGAAGGACCAGCTTGTGCCGTCTCAGTGGCGAGGGCAGTTGTGCAGCTACGGCTGCCTGCCTGGAAGAGATCACAGAAGACCTGGTCCGGTTCCCTGCACTAAGGCACAACCAGGTTTATCAGAGCTTTTTCCAGAAGACGGCTAACCAATCTGTTCCTAAGTATCTTCACAGAGAGCTCATCTGCACCTCCCCTGGAAGCCTGCTGCAGCGCCTGGCAGGCTGCGCGGTTAGGAAGCATTTCCCTGTGTTTGACCCAATTCCACTTTCTTCCAAATGAAGCTGAATTCTTTGTTTTCCTCTGGTTGCAATTGCTTTCGCTTCCATAACAGCCTTCCCACTACTGGAAGACTGTTCTCAAACTTTTTTTTTCTTTTCACCTAGATACAGTAAGACTGCCTTCATTTAACCTTTTCAACTAGTTGATGTCTTCTAAACTTGTAGTGAGCCTTGTTGTTCTGCTCTGGGCTTCTTAAGGAGTATGTTGCTTTCAAATTGAATGTGAGACTTAAGTGGTGATCTCTCCAGCCCAAGAATAATTATCTTCAGGGCCTTACTAAAAGCAGTTGTCTGCAGTGTATTCCAGAATGAGATTTGCTTTCTTCTTCAGCAGCACCCCGCTGAGTCATTCAGCCAAGCCTTAATTACCCAGTGGGGATGGAGATGAGGGAATAGTAAAGCAAAATTAAAAGTAATGGTATAAATCATTAATGCTATAGCAACATACTTAGTAAATGTTCCTTTGAAGGATTGAGACCCTAAGCAAGCAGCGTGGGAGCCGCCGGAGCCAGCGGGGCCGGGGGCCGGCGGGAGCAGCGCTGCCGTCGCATGCAGCGGTGCAGTGGTTGGGCTGCGCTCAGCCCAGCCTGGCCCGGGTGCCTCTTGCTTCGGAGGCCGTGTCCTTTTTGTCCTTGTTTTGCCTTTAGCTGTCTCCCACTGAAGTGCAGGATTTTTCCCGTTTTGCTTTGTTGTAAGAACACTTTGAGTCTGGGTTCTGCTCCCTGGAGCTCTCCGCCGTCTCCACTTCGGTCTCGTCTCGCACCGGTAAAGCACAATCAGTGTTTCTGTTGAACGGGAGGAACTGAGCTCGGCCTTGTTAGTCTGTGCTGATGGGACTTTCAGACAAGTGTTTACACAGGCTCAAGGTTTTGCCGGCTGTGCTGAACCCTGCGCTCCCCGACGGAGGCTGGGTCCCTGTTGGCGCAGCTGCCGTGGGTCGAGGTTACAGCAGAGCAAGCGGCCTGTTTTCCCCAGACCCTTTACAGCTTGTTCTCTTCTTATCTTTCTGAATTCTTCTTTGGCTGTTTTTTCCCCCCAAAGCACTGTTTATTTCTGTGGTGCCCTACCAATAGTATAAATCACATTTGTGATGCCACAGAAATCCTTAAGAAATGCTTTTGGAAAACAGTGAAAGTTGTTTGGGTTTGGTGTGTCCCCGTCCCTGTCCCCCCCCCCATCTTTTTAAGTTAAATTTTTTTCTAGTTCATGCCTACCATATCTCTTTTTGGTTGTGGGGACTAGAATTTCTTATGATACTGAAAATCTAGTGCACTGTTAAGTAGGGGCCTAATGATACTTTCTCTTTTGTTTTGTTCCGTTCCAAGTAATTTCTAGAATTTGCTTTGATTTCTGAGCTTGGAGCTGATATTTTCCTACAGCTATTTGTTATAATCCCAAGAGCTTTTTCCTGAATGGCAGTAATGAGCTCAGAGCCTTTCATTTCATTATATGATGTTAGGTGTATTTTTTGCCTGTGATTCACTCTACAGTTATCTGCATTGAATTTCCTCTGCCATTTTATCACCAGTTGCTCAGTATTGGAAGATTTTTTCTCCAAGTTTGTCCTTTTCTTTACCCTCTTGACTAGTTTCATCAGCAAACGTTACCACCTTACTAATAACCTCCTCTTCCAGATCCTGTATATTCGGTGCCACAGACCTCAGGAAAGATTTCTGCAGAGATCTCCAGGAAGAAAATCTGTCATGTATTCCAGTCTCCTCGTCATGGAAATGTACGTTTAATCATGCAAGGATCTTCCCTCTTACCAGTGTCTTTAGGAGCCTTGGTGAGGGACCCGGTGGGAAGCCTTTAGGAAATCTCTGTGGGTTGTATCACCTGGGTCTCCCTTGCCTTTGTGTTTATTTACTATTCGAAGGACTCCAATGGCTTTCTGTCATATGACATCCCTCTGTAAAAGCCTTGGTGGCTCTTTGGCAAAATACCACAATTTCCCATGCATCCGCTATTTTGTATGATACCATCCGTTAATGTAAGCACCTTGGTTCTTTTTGGCTTTGATAAGGTCTCTCCCTTTCTCTATTCCAGGAGTTTCCTCACTTGCCAGTGGCTCCTCCTTTCCATCTTCTCAGCCATGCAGTGAGACACTTGCTGCTGGTCCGTTTGGTCCTACTGATAGCCATGGGGTGATTTGCAGGAGCGACACCCTAGCAGTCCTGCTGTCCAACTTCCTAACACAAGCCGTTTTGTTTCTAGAGCCTCTGCTGGCTGGCTGTCCTGCCTCCAGCAGGCGAGTCACCACGCCGTCCATGGCTATCGTCACCCGTCTGTCTATGCCTGATCATGAAATCACTTGCTCATGGCCTAGCTCTTGCTTCAGGCTGGCAACCCAGCCGTCAACCAGGGGTGAGTCCATGGTGCTGGGGACATGCAGTCATGTCCTGGTGAGACAGACCCATCTGTAGGATTGTTCTCCCAGCCATCAGCTCACTGCTTCCTCCTGCGAGCTCTTCCTCTTCCTTTGCAGCTGGCACAGAGATGGGGCTGCACTGTGATACCTCCGGAAAGCCCTCCTGCACGATGCTCTTGGCTTCCCTCTTCAGCAGAAATGGGGTGATCCACTCAGAAGTGAGACTGTTTCGTGGCTCTGGCAGCTGGGCTTTGTCAACAAACCCTGCCCTCTCCTAAATTTCTCCTGTTCTTAACCCAGGTTATGGTCCTTGGTTTCTGAGGATTGTCTGTGCCACCCACCTGCAAGGCAGACTAATGCACAGGTGAGACAGTGCAATAAACATGGAGATCACCATCCGCTAGCTGGACTTCCACCGGGTTTTGTTTTACTTTAAGGGTGACTAATTGCTGTAGTTCACCTGTAAGCCCAGCCAGTCTGCCTGGCTGCTGCTTCTGTAAATGGTAGTTAGAGAGGTGAAGAGCTTGCTCTCCCCCGCCACTCCTCCCCTTGCTGTGTGTGTTCATTGCTCTGTCCATTTCTGGCTACGTCCTTTTTTCGGCATCTGCTAGCCGGGGCTGTGTGACACTTCAAAAGCCCTGACAGAGCACTCAATCAGGAGTTCACACTGGGCTGCCAGTATCTAAACCATGCAGGGCATGTGCGTGGCGTTGGAGCAAGTAACTGGGTTTACGTTACTCTTAGGAAAACATGAAGGTTTGTATCAGGTCTGTATTTCTTTGATCACAGGGACCACAGTTCTTGATTAGGCTCAAAATGTCGTTAATGTCACTGGGGAAAGTTGACACCATAGTTGTGTCCATCTCTCAAACTAGCAAGATATCTGCTGTCATGCTTTGACAAGAGTTCAGTGTGTGGCAGCATCTGTAACACGTTTACAGTGCTCAGTTACTCTATGAAAGCATCTGTGCAGGGGTCTAGCAAAGAGCTGTCATTCGAGCATCACTCGGCCCTCTTCAGTGACCTTATTCTACAGGTTCTTTTCTTTAATAGCTCACTTGTTCTCAGCACCATATTTGCCGCCACCTCTCTTTTTCCATGGGTACCACCAGCACGGTCCCTGAGACCCTGGTTTGGATTGCTGATGAGGGCGATAGGCTCAGAAGCCATCAGTGAGTAATTTTGTTACTGGTGGCCATGCTGAGATTTGCTTTAGCTTGTTTCCCACAGGATTAAAAACCCCACAAAACTCAAAAATACTTTCCTATGGATTGAGCAGCCCTGATAGAATCGCTTGATTATTTTTTTCTTAATTTTTTTTCCCCTGTGAATAAAGGCAAGTTCAAATGAACTCTGCCTGAAGGTGTAGTTGACATTTGAGAACTCTTGTGAATTGGATTCTCAAACATATATCGAGCACACATCTTTTTCCAGTATTGGGAGTTCTTGAAAAGTTTGTTGCCAAAAAGATGTGCAGACTCTGTCATAGGACAGTAAACTCCTATATTGTCCTTTACCTTCCACTCTAAACATGCCAGCTATAGTTCAGACCTTAAATTGCTGTGTTTAGATAGGGGTCTTTTTGCTGTGTTTTAAGAAAATATATAGCTTAATTTCTGCTGCAATATCAAATTATATCAAGGTTTCAACGTATTTGAAAGAAAACATTTCCTTAAAGCTGCACCTTGTTAAGTGATGTTGCAAATCCAAATGATTGCACTGGAAACAGAAATGCTTGCAAGATCCCAGCTATGGTCCTGTCAGGAAGAAGTGTGGAATCACTTTCTTTTTAAAAAGATTTCTTTATCCAACACCCTATTCATCTGTTTCGTTGTTTGTTACGCTTCAAAGAAAACTGTGTGCTGTTGACATGGTGCCTTTTCCTGCTGGGAATGACGACACTTCATGGCAGCTGAGCCATGGTGGATACCAGTCTCTTGTTCAGGTAGCAGGCAGGAAGAATGGCAAAACTCAGAAAAACAACTTCTTTACTTGAATGCGAAGGCTCGGAGTTGCACAGGACTGGAAAACGACTGAGCAAGCTGCTACGTGTCTGTCTAGTGATGAGCTTTGCTGAGCCCCCAGGAGCGCGCAGGATGGGTACTTGGAGAGTATTTAGCCACCTGAATCAATCACTGCAAAGAAGAAAATCTTCCCGGTTCCCAGGCACTGCAGGATTGGCAATGAGAATGAATAAGTAGAATTAGTGAGAGGTGTGTTTTACTTTGTATAAACTAACTAACACTTTTTTTTTTTTTTTTTTTTCCCTGGCCACAAAGGTGAGATTCAGATCTTGAAACAAAACCTGATGTGGCTGTAAGACAATGATGTGCGCTGAAACCAAGGGCCTAATATTCTGCTTATGAATAAACTGTTTATGTATCCACCAAAAGAGTCTCCTCTTTCTTTTCCTTTGCAGTCGGGTTGAGGTGTTTCCGCATGTAGCCACATCATCTTCGCCCTTGCTTAGTGCTAACTGGGCACGTCTTGGTGTTTGCAGGAGTTCATGGTTCTTCCCCTACGTGAGCTTCGGTGTCTATAAGGAAGAGATGGTTTCTGTGAAAGCAATACTACTGGCCCTGGAGTGACTTTGTTGCTTTCTCTGTTGAAAAAACAGCTTTTCCCTGGGCCATATGCGGTGTGAGCTGTCTGTCTTGACATAAGCAAGATGTCCAAGTGAATACTTGTGTGGCAGCCCAAGACTGTCTCAGTCCTGCCCTTCCTGCTGCTCTTGTCATATGCTTTTCATACCAGTGTAAGTGCTTGTCTGGTCCCACTGTCAGCCAGTTTAGCTCCTGGATCTGTTTAGTGGGGTATCAAATGAGTATCGGTGCCCCTTGTTAGGGGAGAGGGTCTGCTGGCCTGGCGTGAGGCTGGGGGGGATGGAGGCAGCCCTGGCAGCTCCTTCCATCAGGGAGACTACAGAAAGCCTGAAGTGGCCGGTGGAGATTTGCTGTCTGCCTTTGAGGTCTATCGTTGGGTAACACAAATCTCACCTTTAGTTTGCCAAGCTGGAGCTAAAATCACTTGCAGCGGTGTTCTCCCGTTAGGAGAAGACCTGGAGAGACTCTTCCCATAAAGGATCGTTTGCTGGAGCACGGCGTGGCCCTGCCATGCCTTCCTACCCCAGCTTGCCCTGCTAGCAGGTATGGTGTGAGTGGCGTAACATGGCCGAGCAGGCTGAAAAGTGATTATTTTTTTTTAATTTTTGCCCCCCATTACTGACAAAGTTAGTCTTCATTTGGCATTGGCCTTACTCTGCAACCTATAGTGCCTGTTCAAAACAGCGGGGCGAGTGTCAGCCCTGGGCTGCAGGAGGCCACCTTAGTTTGGCTGAAGCTGATCTAAGGTTGCATCTTGGAACTTTAGAATATGTTTATGTAATATAGCTGATGGCAGCAGCCACATATATATTTTGCTTGCATTGTAAAAATGCCTGTAGGAACTGTGTTAAATAGGTACAATATTACCACTGATGTGGCGCCTGTAGAGCTGAAGAACGAGGGGATTAGCAGAAAGTTTCTCCGCTAAGCAAACCTGCAGCAGCTAAATTTACATTTTCCACACAGGAGTGAAATGCTTGTGAGCTTTCTAATTATGAAACGTAGACTTATTTCAGGCAGGAACTAAAATCTGAGTAATTTAAGGGCAGGGGTTTATATACTGTCTTGATCCAGTGCCAGGGAGCAGTGGCTGAGTGGGAGAGAAATTAAATACTTAGTGGTCAGAATGACTAAACTGGTGAGACTTGAAAAGCTAATGCTGATCTACGCCATTAGAAAACTGGCAGTCCCTGCTCTTTAGTGACAGAAAGACTTTATTTTTAGTGTTGGCAGTTGATCAAGTACTGGACTTATTTCAAGCTCTTCTCAGATGGTACAAAGTATTAGCCTCCAACTGCTGTTGAAATAATGGGTATTAAAAATCATGTTGCAATTAAGGGGATGAAGATGATGAAAAGGAAGGGAGTAAAATGATAATCTACGTTGGATTTTAAAGTCAGTCCTGCACGGCCTGTCTCTGGTTTAGAGCTCCGTGTTCTGGTTGATGAATGCAAATGCCAAACCAGTCCATCAACTGCAGAGGAAAAGCAGAGTGGAAGTGGGGAGTGGCTGTACCGGGTCCTGGCTGAACGGGAGGTGAATTGAGCGTAGGTTGCTGGACACATGGCGCGGCACAGATAATGTGAGGCTGGAGGGGCTGGCGTGAGGGGTTGATCCCTGTGGCTCTTTGCATAGTGGAGCACTTGTATCTGCGGTCCTTGCTGATCTTCCTAGGTTTGCCAAAATGCTGTATGATCAGAAAGGTTAAACGAGGGGCAAAAAGGTGGCAGTCCCGCGTGCCTATGCCTGTCGTCGTAGCAGAGGTAAAAGCAGGGCAATTGAGCTTTCTTTCCGTTTTCCTCCCTTTTCAGGAACACAGTGTGCGTGTCCAACTGACCGCCTCTTTCCTTCCAGCGGTGGCTCCTGTTCATCTCAAAGAAGCGGTCGGAAGCTTTGGCGTGCTGAGGGCTACCTCGGTGAAAGCAGGTCATGTACCAGCCACGGCGAAGTGAAGCGTGGTGCCTCAGTGTTCGCTGCCCGTACCATTGCTGCACAGCCAAAGCAGAAGTCCTGATAATTACAAAGAATTTCACAGACATTTAGCTAAGACATCTATAGTCTAGCGCAGCAGATATTTACATCCACCTCCTTGTAAATAAGTTGATGTCACCGGTGCATATATGAAGGTATAAGTAGTTTCAAAATGTGGCTTCTATTCAGAGCAGCTCACCTGACATTTTGTGCTGCTATTCATCCTGAAAATGCTACATCCGTGAAATAATTATGCCTTCGTATGAATTCCTCTCTTCCCTTGTGCTCTGCTGGGTTTTTTGTTGTGCTAATCATTGTGAGAGATTTGTTGCTGGTTTTTTTTGATGACTGGCATGGATACTGCGGAGTACTTCTAGTTGTTGTAGGGTTTCTTCCAATGGAAAAACATGACATAAGCCATACCTCTCTTCCTGCTTACATGAGAAGGTATGACTCAAGTGCTGTTAAAAAATGAAGCAACATAGTTAATCAATTAGGCTAGGAAAGGAATAATACTCTTTTTATCTCATTTCCCTCCCTTTCCCCCAGCTCTCTTTAAAGAATTTACCTCTTCCTGCTAGTTCTAATAAATTGATTGTTTCAGAATTAGATTTGCACAAGGAATTTAAAGCACAAAGATGTTAAAACTGGGTTTGTGGTACCCAGTGCGTGTCCGTGCAGGGTGTTCTAGCCGTAAGGGTGCCCTGAGGCCAGGGCTGAGAAGGGAGGAGGGAAGGTGCAGAAGCCCCATGCTTTTGCAGGAGCAACAGTAAGAGCAGTTTGTTGTTCCCAGACTCACTGGTGAGTGTGATCTGTGCTGCCAGAGATACGGGATCACTTGGACGTGGAATTTTTGGTAGTGCTGGTTCTGACAAATGCCTCCTTAAGAGCAGAGCTGTGATCATGAGACACGATGGCAAGGTCATACCTTCCAGTGCTGACAATCGCTAGTGGTGACAGTTGCAAGGCTATTTTGGGAGTGCTTTTCTCTTTGTTTTCTGTGAACTCCTTTCTCTGTGCTCCCAGATTTAACCCTGATGCTGTTCAGCTGTCATCAGGCTTGCCTTCCTTTGTGGAGCACTGGCTGTTTGCAGTATATGTTGACATCATTTATTTACTCTTATTTTGCATTCGGTGGAAGATTGACTCCCTTCATCTCCTGGCTAACTTTGTTCCGTATATTTTAGACTTATGACAGGAGAACAGTAGAGAAGTAAGTCTTGTCATTTAATCCCTTTGACTGTGACCTGTGTGTTGTGATAGTATGACTTAACTGGCCTGCTAATTCTGCCAGCCCCCAATGTATTAACAGTTAATGTTGCTGCTGGTATCAGTATTATCCTCTGGTCTGTAACTCTTTAACCAATTCTAAAACTCCTCCAAATGCTCTAGTTACCCTAATCACGTAGCGTAAGGCTGTGGTAAAGAAAACCATCTCAAGCCTCAGATCAAGGAGTGACCTGGTAAATCTTGGCGCTTAGAGGTTTATCCTGTGACCGCTGGTAAGTTAGTGAGGGTGGGATCTATCTCACCCTGTTGTAAGTGGGTTTATGCTGGGCTGCAGGCAGTGAGAAAGGACAGGTACTGTGAGGGTAAATACATCCCACCCAGCTGAGACAGGCAACACCCTCTGGGTACATCTGTTTCTTTACACTTTGAAAATGTCGATGAAACGAACCTTGTGCAAGGCAAGGTGTGGGAACAAATGGCTGGGGCAGGAGAGACCCTGGCAACCTGGAGTTAAACCTACTTAAGAAGTTGTGAGGTTCTCGTGTTGAATTCAAGACTGCATTTCCAGGCACTCAGAAAACATTCTGCTTTTAGTTTCATGCTTTTTATGGCCTGTGTTCACTGCAGTAACTCTTTGGCTCTTCATTTAGCCCGAAGAAAACCTTTTAGTCGGTTTGAGTGTGATGTGGGTCTGTCTGATCTTGTCAAACATGGTCCCACTGGTAGTGTTAGGAAGGGGCGTGCTTGGTTTGTATGAACAAAAGCCGCTTTAATCACCCATATCTAATGCAGAATCTTTTGTAGCTAACGGGTGTTGCAGCCTCTGCCACGCAGATGAGTCTAGGTCAGGTTTCCAGCATGAGAACATCATCTGGGAGGAGAAAGCTAGAGGCTTGGGTAAATAAAGCGTCTGAGCGATGGAGGTGAGTCAGTTCTGGATCAGAGTGGCAGCAGACACATGACACGAATTGTGTATACTAGTCCTTCCCCACAAATATAAAGATCCCTGGATTTATGAAGAATAAATATGCGTATCTGTGTTTGTATATAAGTACATACGTGCACATGTGTACATATTGTACACACACACCTCCACAGCCTTGAAAGCTGGTGTGAGTTCACTGCAAATCCTACCTTGAGCAGGAGGCATTAATTAGAAGTGTCCTGAGGTCCTCTCCAACTCCAGTAGCACAGTAGGATATATGTTGCTGTTCTTTACCTGTTCTTGACACTGTTGTGTTGTTGAGATCTGGGTACTCTTAAAATGGTCCCTGCTCCGAGGATCTTGTCATCTAAAATATGAACTGTTTAACCATGTGGGAGAATGGAGTGGCTTTCTGAGCAAACTGGCATATGGAGAAGGGTCCTGAAGATCAGTGCAAGAATGCTATGCCATGAATGTGGGGTTGTACGGAAGAACCTCAGAGGTCTCTGTTAGTAGTTTAATTTAAGAGTTACAGGGACTGGGATTAGTGATGGAACAGAGGGAGGCAAACCATGTTAGGGGAGGGCTGTATGTGTGAGCTGTGACGATGGTATCTGCGCTTGATTTCTGGATTTCAGGAGAATCTGATAAAAGAATTAATAATGGGGGTTTCACGACTGATCTGATTTAACAGCAACATTTTGCACAGGCCAAGAGGTACCATACTCCTGGAAGGCTTAGGAGATGAATACTGGAGTACTTAGAAGAGATGAAGCATGGTCTCTGCTGGCCTGGTGCCTCTAATACTCAATTTAAAAAGCCGGCATGTGTCTGACTAGCTAGTTTACATATTGTATTTACGTGTGACAAGTGGAGCTGCCAATTATGATTTCTATGTGGGAACCATGAGGATTGCTACTCAAGAATCTGACATGGTAGGATTATGAGATTTTCACTCTTCTGCACCAAGAAGTCACCGGGATAGAGTTCTGTCACAAGGCCGATGTATTCATAGTAGAAACACGTAACGCAGAAGCCAAGCGTTAGCCCTTTCTTCTTTTCCCTTCTTGCATCTTTCCTCCACCTTGAGAAAATGCATAGGTTCTCTCTCCCAGATCCTGACCAACCAAGGAGGGAGCACCAGGGAATTAAATATAGCCAAAATTAAACCCAAAGCATTTATTATAGGTTTCTTGGCTGAGTTTAATTCCAAGCTCTTGTAAGCACACTGCTGCTATTTTATTTCGTGATCATATGACACTGGGTGATGTGACATACTGTTTGTAAACTAAATATTTACTTAAGGGGGCTGCACTCAGAAATGCAGTACGCTCTCAGCCAAGCTCAGCCTTGTTACATGCACTGCTGTGAGCAGCGCTGCCGTGTTGTGCAGGGAGGCAGCAGCTGAAGTGCCTGTGCTGCTGAGGAGCTCTTGCCGAAACACTGATGGGAACTGTTCTGCCTGCAAACAGTTGCACTGAATGTGCACGTGTTTGTGTTAAACTACTGCAATACTGGGTAAGTTGTGGAGAAAACAGTTGCCTTAATGTGGGTGCCTGTGACAGCACTGCTGATGTGCAGGCATTGCCATGGCTTCTGTGTTCTGGGTTTGTAGCCATTGCCCTTTCTCCATGTGGAGATGGAAAGGTATCTTTTTTCCTCACTTAGCTGATCCCAAGCCATTTCTTAGGAATTTGTCAGGTGGTGCAGTTGTTCTCCTTGCTACTATGCTATATGTATTTATTATATAGTGGGAATGTAACACCAGTCATAGGCTGGGGTTTTGCTAAATGTGATGCACCCCCTAGAAAGTGAGCAGTGTTGTACTGTTTACAGCTTGTTGGAGCTTGATTCTTGGTCCTCTGAACCCTTCAGTCTTAGCCCATCTGACTCCTTTTACTCCCAGATCATCCTGTGTCCGTCCTGTGGGGGATGCCCAGGAGATAAGCAAACCAAAAACCTTGGCAGGCAGCTGGAGCTGTTGCGTCGCTGATACTCGCCAGAAGTGCAGTGATGCTTGTGTGTTCCGAAGGCTCCGAGGAAGGAGCAAACACTAACAATATATTATAATAATGAGGCTTCATTCAAGATAAAGATCAGATTTTGTCTGGTTGTTGAGCAAGCTTTGCCAGATGAGCAGAGTTTTTCTGTAACATTTCCTGGTGTCCCCCGTTTCATTATTGTAATGTAAACTTCGTGCTTGAAAGAAGAATGCCTTGGCAATAGCTACTGGCAAAAAAAAAATAAAATAAATTAATGCAGTGAGTGTCCCTGGCTGTAAAGGGCTACACCTGTTATCTAAGAGGGGGAAGCTAATATGCCGTATCTGCAAATTTTAGAAACTGAGCACTTCCTCCCTATGGAAAAACTGCTAAATGCTGGTCCCCTGCCAGGAGCTGAAGGAACACCATGAGCCGTGGATGGAGAGTTGCCCAGTGATGCCTGGGATTTAAATTGTATGAGCCAACTTTCTTTGAGCGGTTAGTGGGTAATTCTGGGCACTGCATGCAGTTTGCATCAAAGACTGCTAAAACTGCAATACATTAGTGCTGTTCCAGAAGCACTTGTAGCTAACCAACTGCCAAGAAAAATAGAAGGATGACAAGAGATTAGCCCGCTGAAGATCTCTGATTAGAGGGAAAGGTGGTCACAGCCTACTCCCACCCTATCTCATCGCCTTCAAGGTTGTATGGTATCTGTCACAAAGAAGAAAAAGGAGGAATTAATACAGAGACAGAAATGCTGTGCTCTGTAGTTAACCTTGATTTTGTCCTCTCCTACATGCGTAACCAAGCAGCTGAGGGTTAGCAGTGCTGAAAATTGAAAGAATTAAGCCTGTCTGTGTATGCGTTTTTCTTGATGCAAATCTCTAAGGGCGATTTAGGAGACGGAGTGTTTCCTCACACTAAATAACTACCCACCAAAAAGGCAATGTTAATTTTCAACCAGCTTTTTTTTTTTTTTTTCCTTACTTTCTTTCCTCCCTCTGGGGGTTGGAGGGGCAGGTGTCTGCTTTGTAATATTGCTGTCCAGTGTAGTTATTCTTACAACGTTCCCAAGGAATGCTGTATCAAATAAAAGAGAAGGACTTCGCATAGCAATAGATCCTCTCGGGTTACTAAACTTATCCACTCTCTTAAATTTAAGGTTAGAGGATTAATAGTACTTAATGGAGGACACATCTACCCCGTTTACTTCCTCTTTGTCCTCTTCTCCTTCCTCCAGTAACCTCAGGTAACCCGTTTTGCTTAGCCAGGAGATGAACTTTACCCTCTGAATCTCAGGGAATGTGTTTCTTACGTGGTGTTCTGCAGCGCTCGGCTTTGGCAGATACACGCAATAAAACACGCAGCAGAGATTTTCTGCAGGGGTATTACCAGTCAGGGCTCTCAAAAATTTTAGGTGTGCAAGTGTGTGCCCTGAATGCTTCTGAACAGTGGGAATTTCTGTTCTTTGTAGCTCTGTAAAATGACGTCATGTATGTAACTACTAATACCATTAATGTGTGCGCAAGTGTGAGTTCTGTGATAACATGCAAGCCTTACTCAGTTGATACTTTAAAAGTATACACAGAAATATATTGCAGCCCCTAAAAGCTACCATTTAATCTGTTATAATTTTTATACGTGTTTTCTAAAGTTCTTAAATTTAGAAGTTCTTTAGAAATGAACATTTTTACTCATTATCCCAGTTGCTGGCCTCATAATTATTGCTCTAAGGTGTGTTAAATATGTCATAGCGTGTTAAGATACAAGCAGTGTATTCTTTTAGGGTGTCTTGACTAAAAAAAGATACGAATAATCCTATGCCTGATAGTTTCTTACATATGGCAATGATGAGATTTTCAGAGCTGAGCAGGGGTTATCCAGTACCTCTTTTTGTCAAATGCCATTTCCTGAAAATCCTTCTCCACCTCACTTTTTAAAATCTTGGCCAATATGATTAGTATTATATAATATTATGAAAAATGCAAAAAACCCCTTGCATTTTGACATTTGAGGCAGGCAAGAAGCCATACCTTCTAGTGCTAACGCAGCCTCAAGTAATTAAAATAACCCTGTTCGTGTTACCCAGCTCTGCTAATTTCTATTCTTTCGTGTCACTAACTAATACTCAAATAAATATTTGCCGAACAGCGTCACATTGCTTGATCACATAACTTGAACAGCAGTTTTTATGATACACAGGTGGTGAAGGGTGGAGTGAGGGTGATTTTTCTTAGTTATTAAAGAACACAGTGCTGCTCTAGTAAGGGCTTAGTACACCTTTGCGACTGACTTTATCCTCATGGCAAATGCAAACAGCAGGATGAAATGTGTTACGGTTCCCTTGGGGAAGTGAGCGAATGCCTGCTGTTGTCAGCACCCATGTAGCTTTGTCACTTTGTCATCGTTTTATCTCTTCAGAAGCCAGGCGAGTCAAATTACCGGAGACTTCTGTGTAGGAACAGGTGGGCTTTGATCCCATTATCCCTTCTGTTTCTAGCATGCATTCCATGGGAACTACGCGAGACGGGGACCAGCGGAACAGCAAGGGCAATAACAGGCAGAAATTTAGAAGGGGGGTGGGTGGTGTCTTTCATGCATTTAAACAGATACTTGATTTTAGAAATTAGTTTAGAGTCCAGTGTATCCAGTGGCTTGAGCAAGAACTGGTCTTTTCTCTTGGCCAGTTCCCAGTATGTGCAGATGTAGTGGGTGTATTTGGGTGGTTTAAATGATAAACAGTGTAAATACAGTTCTCCATCAGATATGTACAAAGCTCACAATATAGAGCCGTTCTTCAGTCTAAATTTAGATTTACACTCAAACTGCAGGTAATACTTAAACAAATACAGCAGAGCAGTAAGTATGTACAGGCGTGAAACATCCACCTTGCTGCTTTGTCAGAGCCATGCTGATAAAATTCTTCTTTGAATTCTTTAGTCAGCCAGAAATGATTCTGCTCAAAAGAAACCACGGCATGGGTGAACTTCTCTTGGCTATTCTTGGAGCAATACACTTTTAGACGAAGTCAGTTTTATTTTAAAAGTGATATGTAATGGTTGTGTTCCCAGGTAAATGTAAATAACTCATCGTTAAGATTGTAAGTAATTTATTTGAGTTGTGGGGGCGGAAATCTTGAAGTGTATTGCCGTAAATATGGGTGGCAATAAAATAGACATTAGCTCCTGAGTTTTGTGGCTTCAGACTTGAATTCAGTGTGATACTCTTCAGTCCCCAGGTTGTTGGGAGTTTTTTGGGATTGTTGGTTGGTTTTTCTTTCAGTCCTATTGCCTGAAATAATCCAAGGGAAGTTCCCCAGAGCTGGGTGTACAGGATGGAGCTGTTTCGTGCCTGAGGGTAGGAGAGTGCTGATGTGCTGAGCAGGGTGATGGAGCCAACCCGGGGCAGTCTCATCCATTTCTGGGTTTGGAGCAGTCCCTGAAGTGAACTATTGCTAGAATTATGCTTGTACTTTTCTGGCAAAGGTTAAGGCAAACCAGGCTAAAAGAAGGGCAGGAAACGTGCTAAAACTGCAGCGTGGGCTCAGTCAGGACTTGGGTGCTTGAGTCTGCTCCTGGGGCGACCTTTCCTAGTGCCATAGGCGTACCCTGTGTCCTCTCGTGTTTGCCAAGTAACTCTGCTAGGAGTTAAGTTTTCTGGAGGAGGCTTCCTTAGAGATTTAGAGGCTAGTCTTTTGCATGACTGCTTGTCAGTGAAGCAAATGTAGGAGTAACTGGTGTTTGCAGGGTGAAAGCCTAGTTTAGGGTTTGCAGTTGCAGGAGAAATAGCAAGAGCTGGATATCCTGGTGTAGGACATGTCTCTCCTTTGAAATAAGCTGTGCAGCATAGATGAGCGTGTTAGATACTGTAGGATTGTCTCTTTTTAGTGGGGGTGTTGGGTAGAGAAAATTTCCTTGTTTTCATTACTTGCCAGGATAGGAACGGATAGTCAGTGTCGCTCGTTTTAGAGGAACGATCATCTGGAAGTCATCTGACTGCCGTAACTGATAGATGTGCCCACATCAAGCTATGCAGAACGACTGAGTGCTGAGATTTTGGAGCCATTTCAACCAAGCTGATTCCCCCTCTAGTAATGAGGAACTCTGTTTCTCCCTGTAGCTGGACACGCAGTAAAAGACAGTCCTTTCACCTCCTGGTCATGCTTGGTGCCTCTCAGCTGAGGCACATGCATTTGGACGTATGTATTAAATTGCCAGCTCATCCTTAAATAGCAGCCTCCAGTGAGCTGTAAATGCAACGCAGAACGTGCTGTAGCCAGGAATGTGAGGAAGGAGGAATTCCACCCAACAGAACTGCTGAGACTTGAAAATCTAGCTAGGTTTTCTTCTGGCAACTTCAAAGCTAGCAGGTCTCTGTAAATGCAGGCTCTAGAATTAATACAGCAGCTAATAAAGGGTTGTCATGCTCTTCAATAGCTCACAGGGTCTGTGGAGCTAACAGGGAAAGTTGCGCTTGGTTATACTCAGGAAAATTAATAGATACTGCTGAATAAAGAAGTTATTAACATCTCTAAAATTCTACCCTTGGTATGGTCACATCTTCTGTAAAGGGCAACAGCCAGTACACAGGCGGTCTGCTTTAGTCAGGCTTCCTGAGCTCGTGTTCTCCCTGCTCATCCCTACCACTAGCGTTATCTCATTTCATTCATTGTTATGATGTTATTTCATTGACATTTTGAGGGAAGCAACATAATCTAAATAAATACATAGCTTGTCTGGCTTAGAGGAATTTGATGCCATACCTAAAACTAATACAGCTATATCATTTTACCGTGCGTCCTCGCTCCAGGGAGAAAAGTGTGGGAGAGAGGAAGGAGACAGATCAATTGGTGAGAAGTAAAGTTTGAATAAATTTAGAGGCTGTCCACCTGGGGACTCTGAATTACAATTAATTTTTGAAAGTTCTGAAATTATTTTAGTTCATAAATTCATGCTACCTTAAATTTTAAGGTGTGCTAGCTCACAGAGTAGGAAATTCAGCCCAGGAATTACCTGCTGACAGTATACTGCAAATGGAGGTTGTACGCTTGATGTAACACCGATACTTGCTTGATTTTTTCCTTCTTTTTCTCTTCAATCCTTCCCTCCCCTGGATGTAACCCCTCCTCTTCTCCCTCAGGCCTGTATAGATGAGAACCTGGACATGGTGAAGTTCCTTGTAGAGAATGGAGCCAATGTGAACCAGCAAGATAACGAGGGCTGGACCCCTCTTCACGCGGTGGCATCGTGTGGCTATCTGAACATAGCAGAGTGAGTGAGTTTCAGGCTGTTCTGGGTATTTATAACACTTTCGATGTCTTCAGAGCAGGAACCCAGGCGATTGGTGCTGTGAGACTTACACAACATCTTGAGAAGCAATGCCGAAAATAGATGCATTTCTCCTGTTACTGAATTCTTAATTCGTGAGGATTAAGGTGGAGCCTGCAACTGGGTTGCCTTTTGCCGATCCTATTACAGTGACTTATGATTCGTTAGATACTTGGCTAAAATGCCGAGCAAAAGGGAAACCCGACAGCCGCGGGGCAGGCACACCGACACAGAGACGTGTAACGAAGCATGGCGCTGCCGTCTTCGCTGTGCGCTTCCGACAGCAGGGAGCCCCTGTAGAATTTTAAGTGTTACCGAAGAGCGATTTGGGATTTTATTCCTCCAACCAAAAAGAATTCTGTCTCTCTACAAGATGTGTGTTAGTGCAGTTACATCCATATAGCCGTTCTGGTGTAAACCCCAAACAGGAGGTGTATGGAGCAGTTCAAAGGGGGACTGCACCAGTGCTCGCCCTTGTGCTGAGGCTTTGCAAAGCAACTGCCTTTTCTGGCTGTGGACAGCCCTGTGTCAGCAGTACTGCAGCTGTGTGGAGGCTTGAGCGAGAGAAATGCAATGGTCTGGGCTCCGCAGTCACCAGCAGCATTGTTTCTTTTTCCTCAAATGCAGATCTTCTGTTTCTGTTTCTTGCATACTGTCTGACAAAAGATAATTAGGCAGAAGTAACTGCTTGTTACTTAACCCACTTACAACTGGAGCATTTTCTTTTTTTTTTTTTTTGTTTTGTTTACCACACAAGATACTGGGCTCAGTTTGGGCACAACCAGGTGAAATCCTGTGGCCTGCCAAAAGAGGTTAGGTAGCCTAGTGACTACAAACATAAAATACATATGAAAGAAAAGACAGTGAATATAGCAGAGTTGTGTCCAGTAGATGTTCAAAGCAAAGCAGTAACCTGCTATAAGTGACTCGCAACAAAGACTTGACTCTTCTTGGCACAGTTTCTGATTCCAGGGTTTGAAATAACATTCTGCACCTGATCTGAGCGTTCGTTATGTTCACAAAGGACTAATAGTCTGTCCCAGAGAAGATACTGATACCAGACTACTTGTGCACCGACAGATTGCTCTGAGAGTTTGAGAGTTGCTCAGATACAGGACCTGGAGTGCCAGAATAACTGGAACCAAACAATAGGCAAACATAAATGGTAGTTTCCCAACTGAAATAATTTTTCTGAGAACAAGGCTGTGTTATAGGTTAGAAGAATAATGGGAAAAAATAGTATTTCTCCAGATAGTCCTCTACAATATCTTCTAACAAAATCTAAAAAATTTCTGTGGCTTATTTATTTCTGCATGTTGTACTCCTCCTGGAACAGTTCTGAACTCTTTGGACAATCCTTTATCGGTTTGGGTTTCTTTCTTCCCAAATACTAGTTCTTCATATGAAAGATATTATTATTCTTTACTAGTCATACCATGCTTATGTATTCAGTCCACCACAGCTACCAAAAAGTAACCAAAATTTGAATACTGATAACTGTTTCTCAAAGCCGTTGAAAATAAACTTTAAAACTAAGCAGCCTCACCCTCCTAGATCTCTAAAAGAATTCTACTGGTTACATGATGTACAAGCCAAAGAAGACATGGGTTGTTCTTGAATTAATTTTTGGTATTGTTGTAAAAATAAGAATTAAAAAACTGATGATAGCTTGGCTTATCTTTTTTTAATTGTTATTATTTCATTTTTTTAAAAAAAGTATAATCAATTAGATCAGTGCAAGAGCTAGGGGTATTTGCATAAGTACAGAGAAACAAAAGCTATGAGCCAGTGACCAGGGACCTAGCATTTTACAATGAACTTTTTTAGTCTAGCAATTTGGTAAGAATAAGGGACTTATTTGGAATTGCCAAATGAGTAATGATTTTGAATGAGAAAGCCAAATATTTAATTCTGCTACTTGATTTACTGTATAAGTTGCACTGAAGCCTGCATGCAAGGTCTAACATGTTGGTATGGGTCTCGTTCCCGTAGGTACTTAATTAGTCATGGAGCTAACGTGGCTGCTGTGAACAGTGAAGGTGAAGTCCCATCTGACATCGCGGAGGAAGCAGCCATGAAGGACCTGCTTCTGGAACAAGTAAAGAAACAAGGTAAATCAGTAGTGGGGTTGAGCACGTGAGACTTAGACCACTCAGACTCTCTATAAGAAAATTCCGTGGGCTTACTGTGTATGGGTGAAGAGATCTGAAATCTGGCCGAGGAAGCAGCAGGCAAGTATTCCACCAGCCCAGGCTGCTCCCAGCCCCGTCCAGCCTGGCCTTGAACTTCCAGGGATGGGGCACCCACAGCTGCTCTGGGCAGCCCGTGCCAGCGCCTCGCCACCCTCAGTGAAAAATTTATTTATAATATCTAATCTAAATGTGCCCTCTTCAAACTGAAAGCCGTTCCTCCTTGTCCTGTCAACATGTCCTTGTACAAAGTCTCTCTCCAGCTTTCTTGTCAGCCTCTTTAGCTACTGGAAGGCTGCTACAAAGTCTCCTTGGAGCCTTTTCCAGGCTGAACAATCCCAACTCTCACAGCTTGTCTTCATGGGAGAAGTGCTCCAGCCCCCTGATCATCGTCATGGCCTCCTCTGGACTCGCTCCAACAGGTCCATGTCCTTCTTCTGTTGAGGGCCTCAGAGGTGGATGCCATACTGCAGGTGGGGTCTCACAAGAATGGAGCAGAGGGCAAGAATCCCCTCCCTCAGCCTGCTGGCCATGCTTCTTGTAACGCAGCCCGGGATACGGTTGGCTTTCTGGACTGCAAGCGCACAGTCAGGTCACATTGAGCTTCTCATCCACCAGCACCCCCGAGTCCTTCTCTGCAGGGCTGCTCTCAGCCCGTTAATCCATTCCCTGCCCAACCTGTATCAGTACTTAGGATTGCCCCCACCCATGCGCGGGACATTGCACTTGGTCTTGTTGAACTCCATGAGGTTTGCACAAGCCAACCTCTCAGGCCTGTCAAGGTTGCTCTGGATGGCATCCCTCCCCTCCAGCGTGTCGATAGCACCACACAGCTTGGTGTTGTCAGCAGACTTGCTGAGAGTGCTCTCAATCCTGCTGTCCATGTGGCCGACAAAGCTGTTAAACAAAGCGGTCCCAATACCAGCCCCTGAGGAACCATTTATC
The DNA here is from genome assembly GCF_017639655.2 of Falco naumanni. Lineage (NCBI taxonomy): Eukaryota > Metazoa > Chordata > Aves > Falconiformes > Falconidae > Falco > Falco naumanni. The sequence goes on from NC_054070.1 coordinate 1,741,255, forward strand.
ACTGGTCTTCACTTGGACATCAAGTCACTGACTCTTTGAGTGTGACTATCCAGCAAATTCCTTATCCACTGAGTGGTCCACCCATCAGATCCATGCCTCTCTAGTTTACAGACAAGGATGTCATGTGGGACAGTGCCAGAAGCTTTGCACAAGTCCAGGTCGATGACATCAGTTGCTCTTCCTGCATCCACCAACGCCGTAACCCCGTCACAGAAAGCCACCAGATTTTTCAGGTCTGATTTTCCCTTAGTGAAGCCACGTTGGCTGTCACCGATCACCTCTTTGTTTTTCATGTGCCTTAGCGTAGTTTTCAGGAGGATCTACTCCATATTCCTGCTGGGCACAGAGGTGGGACTGACTGGTAGTTCCCCGGGTCTTCTTTTTTCCCTTTTTAAAAATGGGGATTACATTTCCCCTTTTCTGGTTAGTGGGATCTTCACCGGACTGCCACGTGTTCTTAAATATGATCAGTAGTGGCTTAGCCACCTTATCTGCCAGTTCCCTTAGGACCCGCAGATGCGTCTCGTCAGGTCCCATGGACTTGTGCACCTTCAGATTCCTTGGATGGTCTTGAACCTGACCGTGGTAATAACATGGCTCAAGCCTTGCAGGACATTAAGGCAGTAATTCTGCCTCAGCTGCAGATATTTTGCCTGACACTTCTTTGGATTCTGCTTGGCTTTTTCATTGATTCACCACATTAGCGGCATCCTGCTAAGATGCCCTGAAACAACCATCTGTCTCCACCGAGAAGCTTCCCGTTGACACAGTTTAAAAGGATCGTAACTGCTGGAGTGAACTGCTGGTATGAACTTTAAATAAGCGTCCATCCAGCCCTGTAGCCTGTCTTCAATGGTAGCTATAAGTAGATGCCTTCTGCGAACTGTAGCAACAGGACACGTGTGTACGATTCCCCTCCCAAACGTTTTCCCAGCTCCAGTTGCTGTGCTTCAAGGAATTCCTGAGCCAGATGGGCTTTCTGTGTACTCATGAATCCCCCGTGGCTTTCTGTTTCATGAACTTGTGCAGTCCTTTTTGGGAACTCCTGGCGTGTATAGCATTATGTTTAATAACTGCAAATTTGTCTAATTTGTTCTGAAGGCAGTTGTATTTCAAACCTTTGCAACGTCCTGCAATAGTGAGTTTCAGAATTCTGACTGAGTTGATAAATGTTTTCTTTTGTTCTGTTTTAAACTTAATTGCCCATAATTTAGTTGGAAATCATTTCATACTTATTCTGAAATACCTAATCCATAGGGGTCAGTTGCTCTTCACCACCTTTCTTGATTTTTGAGATTTGTCATCTTACCCTTCATATTTTTTCCTGAGTCAGCGAGCTCTAGTCTGGTTAGTCTTACCTGGAGTTGTATTGTACTTCTGATTGATATATTGTCCTTACATGACCTCGTTATCATAAAAAGTCCACTTATGAAAAAACTGACGCAGCCCACCAGCCAGAGCCACCCAGCCTCTCCACATCATAGCAGTTGTTTCCTAGGATGGGAAACTCATCCCTCTTGTTATCAGAAACCCCCATAGTCCGTATCTCTGTCATATCAGATGTGTGTATTGATGAACTTACTTCACTTGACTTCATCTAAAGCAGATCTCGTAAGCCATCAGAGTAGATTTTTTTTTTTGGCCTTCTAGCCCCAAAGTGATTTAGAACTGTGTTTTGTCAGAATCTGGTGGTTTGCTGCTCAGCGAAAATTAAAGATTTCTTTCAGCAAGGCTGGCAGGAGTGGCGGCGGTGCAGTACAGATCTGTGTATCTGTAGCTTGCAGGTTGTGCTGAATTTTGAGTGAGCATACAGCTGGGGTCATGCTGCTCTTGCAGGAGATGTCTTAGGATCATCTCTTCACATCTTCACTGTAGATTATATCACTATAGTTTAATACAGTTTGTTAAGCTGCTTTTCATTTTTTATTTCAGTCTAGGACACTGCATCTTCAGAACGCAGTCCTTCCACCCATAGTTTGCAGTTGAGCCTAGTAGTTAGTTTGGCTGGTTTGCAACCAGTGGCTCAACTTTCAGATTTTTGAAGTCAGACAGCTTTTGAAGTCTCTGTCAGTGATGCAAGAGTTCTCCCAGCTTCTAGAAGATGCTTCTGCTGGTACTTTTATTTTTGTGTGTGTGTGAGTGTGGAATATTACAAATAGTTTACTAGTACTGTATAGCAAATGGAACATAGGGTAGGTTTAACAAGTACATGAGATCTTTTACTTGATAATCTCTTCTTCTGTGCTTCACCCTCTTAGGTGTAGACCTCGACCTGGCAAGAAAAGAAGAGGAGCAGCAAATGCTACAGGATGCCCGACAGTGGCTGAACAGTGGGAGAATTGAAGATACAAAGCAGCCTCGAACAGGTGCCACGGCTCTTCATGTTGCTGCAGCAAAGGGCTATTCTGAAGTCATGAGGTAGGAGCTCCTTTCCAGGGCTGATGCGTTGAATTAAGGCTGATTTTCATAAGGAACATGTCTAGCTTTATAGTTTAGAGAAATCTGTTTCATACTGAGATTTTCAGGCTGCTGTTTCTCAAGAGGCTTTGTAGATTTATGTGCCCAGCCATAGTGGTTCACCTAGAAATACATAGGGACTGGAAGATTCCCTTTCATACTTCTAGGCCTCTAAAGTGTTGTTAGGTTTTCAAAGAGTGAGACATAAATGAGAAGGTTCAATTTTCACTATTGGAGTAATAGATTTAGGAGTAGGAAGTTAAACAGTATTAGGAGATAAAAGTATAATTTCAGCCTACAAAGCGCCAATACATGCTGCATGACAATCACAAACACCCCAACACTTTACACGACCATTCTAGTGGAAAAACAGTGTCCACCCCTATCTCACTGTGCCCTGCTCCTTAATGCTACTGCTGCAGCAGCCACCAGCCGTGACAGAGGGATTCCTGTAAGTAACAGTTCTGCATCTACTGGTCTGGCACTGACAAGCTTATTATGAACGTAAACTTGCCAGATGTAGTGTTTCCTGGCAATAAAGCATTTAATTTTTTTACTAGTAAGGTCAAATCAGGGTTTCCAACAGTAAAGCTTTTTTCTCTATTCTTTATGTATAGGTGGAGCTGCCCTTGAACATCAGCAAGGTTCCTTTATCGCCCACATTAAAATCCTTCCTGAAAGTGTTCATCTATCATGATCCTTAATTTCATATCATAGTTTTGTGTGGCATGACTTGTCGTGTAAGAGCTGTTACCTATCAAGCTCTATTTTGCTGTTCTCCATGTTCCCTATTTGTATTCATTCATTAGAACTTATAATTGAGTTATAAGCTGTCTGTGCTTGTACCGTGCCCAAGAACAGTAATCTAACACAGCTTATGTGGATAGAAATGTAATATCCTCTGAATTTGAGGTGTTGGTCCTGTGGACTTTCAGCGGAGTGTTGTGTATCAACAGCCCTCAGTGAAGGCTGCGTTCACTGTTTGCAGGGTGACTTGGTTCTGGACAGCTACTCCTTGGCATTGATTGTTGTAATGATAAACAGATCTCATGGAAAGCTGACATTGTTTCAATCTTGTGTATTTTATGGCCACCCTGTAAGTTCAAATACAAAGCTTCAGTGACTTTAAACCAAAGGGGCTGGAAGCCAGGAGCTAGCTAACTCTCAAATGAGATGTGGAATTTGTCTGTGACCTTGAGTCTTTTAGCAGCTATGTTCCTTCCTTTTGCCATCTGGAAAATCAACATAAAGTCAGCACCTAATTTAAAATTTCTTTCACAGAGAAGCACACTGCTGCAATAGTATGACTGTGCTTTATTTAGCACAGTACCGTGTTGGTGTAAAGCTGCAGAAGTTTCAAAACCGTTGGTGCCGTTCGAGGGTTGTGCGTGATTTCCCTTGTGCTGCAGGAGGGTGGTTCTGGGTGGTGGAATTTCCCATGATGGAAATTTTCAGTAGTAGTTTTACTGGACTCACAGAATTCCGCTGGGATCTTCTTCAATATTTAAACACCTTGGATAATAGTCAGTTTTGTTACATGAGCCGCCCAGTACTTTCATCTGATCACTGGTGTGCCAGTGTGCATATGTCTCTGAAGCTTCAGGTGACAACTGACTCTCTTCTGTTTGTTTTGGTTTTAAATATTGAAGCTCCAGATGCTACTACGAAACGCTAGCGCTCGGGTCTGGTTGAGAAGGTGGTGGGTGGAAGGTGCACAGCAGTAAATGTAGTGCAAGGGTCTTCCTAAGCAGGTTCGCTTGGGTAAGATTTACTTTAACTGTGCAAGGACTAGTTTGCAAAAATGCTTTTTTGGTTGCTTAACCCAAATGCGGGTTGCTTAACTTACAAATTTCACATCTGTCAATCACAGTAACGTTGTTGCTTGTTACCTGGCAGCCCTACTGGCATCATCTCCTTCTGGACGGTTCCTACAGGGTGGCTTTGTTCTCTGGTAGAACCAAGACTCTGGCCCCAGTTACCAAATGTCTCCCCATGCCAGGTGCTGCGCTTGGCTCCTTGTTAGGAGGTGACAGTCTGCAGGGACACCTTGTTTGCTCAGTGCCTGAGTGAGTCTGCTGGGTTTCATGCATTGGCGTTCAGACTGGGCCACCGATGCCAGGTTGGAAATGAAGGTGTTCTCCCAGTTTAGAGCAGGCTGAAAGGGACCTTGACCAGTTAGACGCATTCCAGCAGGTTTTACAGTGAAGTCACTTCTCATTTACTGCCCTATTCTGTTACAGCTGCAAGCACGTTGAGTGGGGTCTTGCTTGGGTGAATAAACAAGTTAAGGAACCACTAGCTTATTGTGAACCGTACTGCCTACTCCGTGGCTCACAGTGTGAACTCTTCCGTGTCGAGAAGTCCTTCTGGAGTGGGCAGAAATCAATATTGCTTCTTTCCTCAGGCTTTTGATCCAGGCTGGGTTTAATTTGAACGTCCAGGACAATGACGGCTGGACTCCACTCCATGCTGCTGCACACTGGGGAGTGAAGGAGGCTTGCTCCATCCTGGCTGAGGCACTGTGCGATATGGACGTCAGGAACAAGCTGGTTAGTACACACAGATGCATAAGTGCACAACTTATGCAATGTATTTTATAGCCAGATGAATATCAGCTTTATTGCCTGCCACTTGATCCAACGCCATGACAAAGTTGCACGGTGAGCAGCTCTCCTGGCACGTGCACTGGAGCATTTAAAATCATCAGAAAATAAAGAATCTTGACTTGAAGGAAGGCAGAAAAGGTTTTTCTGGAAAAGATCAGTGGTTAAATTTTAGGACAAAGATTGTAAGGAAGGACAGAGGCTACTGTGTTTTCCTGTTTTAGTGTAATCCTGACGAATTAACAACAAAATAAACAGTCTTGGAGTGCAAAATAATATGCTGTTATTAAGGTGTAGGGCACTGAGAACTAGCAAACCCTTGAGAAACCGGCAGCTTTAAACCTTCCTGTTCTACTACATTGGTTATAAAAAGGGAAATAAAAAAATTGACTCAAGATTTGTGAGAAATGACTAAGAAAAATAGGATGGAAGGACAAAAAAGAAAAGGAGAAAAAAGAAATTCTTCCATCCTAATAGTTGGAAGTTTTTTCTTGAAGACCCCGTGGATTTTCAAGAGCTGCTGGGTGCTTGTTCAGGGTTGTTTCTGCCTTCCCCCCCTCCCTGCTGCGATGTCCAGGCAGCATCTGTGAGACGCTTCCCGCTGGAGCAGCCTCGTGGGCTCTGTCGCACCGCGGCTGCTTCTTGGGAGGAAATTAGGTTGTATGTGCTTGGAACAGCACGGGGGAATGCCAGTGGGCAACATCATTTGATGAGAGAAATGTGGCACTATTTATTTAAGTGCATCTGCCCGTACTGGAAATCAATGTGAAAGAAAGGGCTGAGAAGGAGCTGTTTTAGTGTGGTGAGCTCTTTGGCATCCGAAATACAGGGAATCTTTTCTGTGTTAAGGTGCTTTTCCACAGTGTTCGGAATGTGTGTGGGTTTAGTGTTACACCAGACTTGAAAAGAAACAGGCAGAGTTGTCTTTGCTGCATTACCTGCTCTTCCCAGTCAAGGATTGTTGCCTTGCTAGGTCCCGTGGCCAGGGCAGCCTCTATTTGTTTGATCCCTAGCCGCTGGGTTTCATTATGTGTTGTTAATTAAATGGTTATTACAGCTTTAGTTATGGTGAGAATGTAACTGATTCCTTGTTTTGTGCCACAAAGCAATTCTTCTGGTTTGTTTTATTTTGTAAATGCCCGTGCATGTGGAAATGGCTCCCAGATTTTTTGCCCTGCTGAGGACTGGCAGCCTTTGGTGGGGTTCAAGTACATGATGATACGGTACAACAGGTTGATCCCATTCCTTCTCAGGGCAAGAGTGTCCTTTTTACAGACTTGGAAAGTCAAACCTATCGCTCCTGGCTGTTAGATCTGAGCAGGCGCCGTCAGGGAACTGCACTTCCATGGCTAGGGCTGCTCAGACCGTGGATTGAGTTGTAAAACTACCACCGCTGTCGCATGGCTTTCCCTCCTCTGGAATGAAACAGGGTGTGCTACTCAGCGTTTGGGGGGGAGGACGTGGAGCACGATCCCTGCTGCTCTTCGCTGGTAAATAGTGCTTTTCTGAATGTTGGTGCTGTGCCATATTGGGTATGCCCTTGTCTTCTCTTATCGCATCAGGGCCAGACGCCGTTCGACGTGGCTGATGAGGGACTAGTTGAGCATTTAGAAATGCTGCAGAAGAAACAGACTGTGGTGAGTTTTTGGCAGATCATTTTCCACCTCTCCAATTACCTTTTCACACACGGGTGTTCTCTAAGACATATGGTGTCAACAGACGCAGGAAGCTGAGGCCCAGCTTTTTTTTTTTTTTTCTGTGTTAGTCATTTGGAATCTTTAATTACAACAATGTTTTTAATAGCTAGAAATCTAGAAAACTGGATGACTTCACCGAGAAGGTCAGTAGTGTGCTGACTTGCAGATTTATGTGAACTGGTAAGGAATGTATAGTTCATCTTTGGAATGATCATTCTGCAGTTGCTTTTGTTAGCTGGCAAGCTTTCTAGCATCAAACTGCTCTTTTCTTAATGAATGATTACCCAAGTCAACTCTGTGTTGCATCTAAGGAAATACGCTGTCAGTGTTGAGAAAGAGGTCTGTTACCATGTCTGCCTTTCTTACAATAGGGAGACTTCTGATTGAGTGAGAAGAAATTATAAACTTCAGGGAATTGTGGATCAAAAAATTGGTGATTTCAAAACCATATTAAGTTGCAATTTCATAGTGCAATGGAGATATTGGAAGGGATTATAAGGAGACAGTTGGCATAAAAAAGGAGGACAAGAATATATCTTGATCAAAGTAAAGCCAGTTGTCAAGTCAGAAAGTTGGTTTTGGATTGCATTTTTTCCTATTTCATCTGGTCTACTAAAAAAAAACCCACAAAAAAAAAACAAAAAAAAAACAAAAAAAAACCAAAACAAAAAAAAAAAAAACAAAAACCAAAAACAACAACAAAAAAAACCCAAAAACCAAACCCAAAAAACAAACACCACGACCCCAAACCAACTTCTTTAAAAAAAATAAAAATCAGTATAATTTAAAACATTGGATTCAGAAACAGACATAATGAGAACACTGCTGATAAAACCCAGTAAAGTATTTTGAGGAACTGACAATGTGGGTGGTAGAACTCAAGCTCTGATCATAACACAGCTGCTCTTGTCCTTAAATAGCATCCTTAACATTCGCAGAAACTTTTTAAAAATTAATCAGCTTCTCCCTAAATGAGGTGTTGATAAATACTATCTGTGGTTGTATTCTGCATTTCCTCCTGTCTCACTACACCAGGATGCTGCAGATCACTGCACTCCTCGGAAGAAAAGAAAAAGCAAAACAATGAGAAGAATTTTTGGGGATGGGTGCTAACCCATTTTTAGGCCTGCTTCACAGGGGCTGGCAACCCCCTTGTTCTCTATATAGCAGCACTGCATAAAGGCCTTTTCCGTGTGTTAAATTAGTGTAGCGAGCTATAGTAGAACTGGGAAGAAGAGAAGAATCCAGATTTTATCACACTTCTTTTTATTGGATATGATTTTTTAATGGAAAGGCCATTTCATCATGTGTGTTTATCATATGCTATTTTTGTCACTTAAAATAGAAAACTTACATTTGCTAAGAATAAAGTAGGCAGTTCTACAGCATTTCTCCAAGTACATTATTTTGCTTTCAAAATGGCTCTCAAATCAGAGGTGGTTTTTTTCTTAAATCTAAAGCTTGTAGCGGAACAATATGCCATCCTTGCTAAAAGATTTGCTGCGGTTATTGGAGAGGATGTTGTTTGCTGGAAGCAACTCATTTGATTTGGGCGTGGATGTTTTTCCCAGTCTCTGAATTACCTGTGAATGGAGCAGGCTGTTTCCTGCACTTCCCAGCTGTGCTCCAGCAGTTTGTTCGGATTAACAACAGGCTGTACCCCAATTTTTGGCTCTTTGCTGGACTCTGTAGCATTTCCCACGTTCAGAATTTGCAGAGCTTTGGCTTCTTGTGCCTGGTGTTGTCTCCTACCAAAAGGGAAGGAATAACAAGGCTAGACATGACACAAACGTGAGCCTCTGATTGCATCCCTTTTTCTATGTCAGCTGTCCCTGTGCTTCTGGAAGGTGCTGAAATGGTTTTTTCATTACTGTTTTGTCCATCGCTGGTGACAGAATTAGTATTGCTTCTTCTGGGCAGAATCTGTCAGTTGCCATGGTGATCACAGGTGTTCTTGTGCGATGGCTTAATGCTGCCATTTGAGGGACGTAGGAGGTGACCCGTCCTGGTAGGAGATCCATTGGTCACCTCTATGGGGCACACCTGGATGCCTGCCTCTGAGAACCAGTACATAATAGCTACAAAGGCAGCAAAGTTTTAACTGAATCTAGCCTGATTTCAGGGGTGTACAACCACCTGCGGAGAGACCTCCAGCGCCGTGCCTGCGCGTGCCGCTGCAGGGCAGTACGGTGGCGTCAAGCTGTGATGCTGGGTCTTGGCGGGGGCTGCTGCAAACTTCCCCGAAGGTTTTATTAAACTGCAGCTTGAGTCTTAAGGACATGCTGGGTGTGTGGCTGTACCCTTATAGAGCTCCAGTCCAAGGCATCCAGTGCTCTTGGCTCATTAAACAAATCGGCAGTATTTTTCGTCTAATGAGGCTGGGATGACCTTATGCTGCGGTAATTACTGGTTTGTGCTGAGGTGGCTTGTTAAGATGTCTCTTCATTCTCTCTCCCATCTTCATGGACTTCTTGACAGCTGCGAAGTGAGAAGGAGACGAGGAACAAGCTAATCGAAGCGGACATGAACGGCAAGCCTCAGAGCGGACTCTTCACCAAGTACGTCTCTCCCCTCCGTTTTGAAAAGCGGCTGCAGAGAGTGACAGGACACCGGCTTCGTCTGTTAGCAGCCAGCTGGCCTCAGCTGGTTTAAAAAAAAAAAGTTCATTGCTGTTCCTCTTCATTTCATGGTTTCTGTAACATTTGAGATCTCTCAAACACAATTTTAGCTGTTTCTAACATACCTGCTGAGTGGTTGGAAAGGGACTTAGGTCAGTGCTTGGTCCCCCAGCTCCTGCTCAGTGTCAGTTTGACCTTTGGGCTGAGAACTGCACCTCTGCAGCCTCTGTGGCTGCTGGGTCGTGCTGCACTAGGAGAAGGGAGACCGCATGTTTTGGGATCGAGAAATGCTTGCAAATTTAGGAAATGTGAGACTGGTGTTGGAATCCATGGCAAATGGGCAGTGCTGGAAATGCTGGGATGTTGAGTCTGTAGATGGATTTTGTTCATTCGCTTGTTCTATATGTAGCAAATCATGTCTGTGTGTTACTGAGAAGTAGAACTCAGAAATAACTTGCTTGACTGGCAGGCCTTTAAAATTTCTGTATCTTGCAGCAAAGAGAAGATTCTTTATGAGGAAGACACGCTGAAGTCCATGGAAACGGAGGAAGAGAACAAGGACTCTAGCAGTTCTAGTTCTGAAGAAGAGGAAGAAGCTGAAGAAGATGAAGTTTCAGAATCGGATACTGAAAAGGAGTCAGGTAAGACTTACTACTGTCTTGGATTTGATGATTAGCCTAGCAATATTAGGGGACCAGTTTGAGAACTGCTTTTTTCCCTTTTTTTTTTTTTTTTTTTTCCCTTAGCTGTTAAAGACAGCCTGAAAGCCTTACTTCCAGTGTTTATGTATAGAATATGGAGAAAGAATTCTGTAGCTAGTGTACTAAAAAAGCTGATCTAAATGCTGACTCGCAGGTCAACATAAGTTTTCCCAAAAAAAGCTGTGGGTAGTATTTTAATTTCTACTTCCAGCTGACTTGAATTTGAGATAACACATTGTTCACAGGTTATTCTTAAACAGCAGGCTTTTTTTTTTCTTGTTAGCCAATTTCAGGATGAATACTTCAGTTACTGCAAGATGGTAGAAAAGCAATTGAACATGTAGGAAGGTAACAGCCTGTTGTATTTGGATCAGATAAATGAAATTAAGGGCTGAAGCTATTTTGTATAATTATAGAGATGAGGAACTTTTTTTTTCTGACTGCGATGTATAGTGATCTATAATAATTGCAAAACATAGTGGAAAGTAAGGATTAAGTACATTGAGTCACATTAGCCTTTACATTATAGCATATTGCTGGCATCCTACTCCCATTTTCTCCCATAATTTCTATGGCTTCCTTAATTAGTTTAAACAGCATATATGTGCAGCACAAAAAGTTTAAATAAAGATACTGAACTTTACAGTAAGCCAAGACTTACATAATATTTCTGCAGAGATGGATCTTGGACTATGATGTATTTAATGGTTAAGCTACTTTTAACAGCAGCTTACTTGGCCTGTATATACCTGTGTACTAATAAGTAAGTCCTTGCAAAGAAGTGTAGTTTAAAGTTTTGTTCTGCTTCGTCTGCCAGTAAAATTGTCACCTGTGTTCTAATTGTATCAATTACAACATTTATCACAGTATGAGAGGTGTTGAAAATCCTGGCTGGCCTTTGTAGAGCTGGTAGTTACAAAAGCTCTTTGGGTATGACAGTAACAGGGTGAAATAATCTTTTGGCTTTTAAATCAAGCAGATGTAGAGGAGTCGTCAGTGGTAGAAAAGTCATGCAGAAGAAGTCACATTTCTTTGCTCCGTAAGTCAGGGTTTAAGTAGAGAGCAGCCCGGTGTAGCTGTGTGCCAGTCCTCGCAAACGTGGTAGGAGCTAGACGCAAATGCCCCTAAGTACTGCACGCAGCACTAGATCTGGTGTAAAGCCAGAGCAGGTATTTCTACCGAGTTAATTCACTGAGCAAAGGCCATTATAATAATCTATTTCAAACCACTAAAGCTAAAACAAATTGAAGACAGAAAGCATTCAAGTAACGATTAAGCATCGGGCTTCAGGCTTTGTTACCTGGGCTCTCCCCTCCTGGAGAGCTTATTGTTCCTTTGAGAAACTTCAGTCAGAACTGAGACCCCCACCTTGTAAACTTCTCAAATCTCTAGTGAAATGAACGTGAACTGGCCCAGCTTGGATGTAGGCATAGCTGTCAGTTCTTGCCTCTGTGAATGGGGTGCACATTTCTGGTATTCTTTTCAAAACAAGATTCAGGAGATAACAGCATCAGCCCACATGTTATAGGAGGACTCCAAAGATAAGTAGGGATGAAAAGAGCTTTTCATAGAAAATTATAAATGTCACAGTATTATTAGTTTCCAAGACAGTCTTAAGAACAAATATGTTTTATTATCTGCTAGACATTTGAATTGGTTGGATGGATACAACAGGCATGTTTTTGAAAAACATGGAAATGTTTTCCTTATTCCTCTTCATTTTCTTCTGAGATTGAATATTCACATAGCTTTGTAATTCTGAGCAGTGCTGGACAAATAGAAGACGACTGTTCTCAAGTGTTCAAAGTCCAGATGAAGGGAAAAAAGAAAAAAAAAGCCCAAATATTGTTATCAGTGATCTTTTGAAACCAAAAAATTTTAACTCCTTTGGTAACTGAGCATAAGGCAGGACAAAGTAGAAGCTGGCAGTAGGATACAGAAGTTTATTTTGAGGGATGTTTTGAGGGGTCTCAGGTTGCGATACATTTGTTGAATTTGCAGAGACTGTGGGAGGAGAAGAAATTTGAAGAGGTAAGCAGTGACATTGCTGGAGTGCTTCAGAGAGTACCGTGTTTCTTACAGTCTGTAAGAAATGTGTGTTCTTCAAAGGAAGCTAAGTACATTAATGCGGTTTTATTTATCTCGAGGACAGTTAAAAATTTGGCATTGGGTTCTCTATAAACAAGAGAAAGATCAGTATAAAATTCTGTGGTCATTACCTGTGCTGGTAACTATTGTAGTACATAATTATTGTGAATTAAAGTAGGTTAGGGAAGCTTTTAATGGGTTTTTTTCCAGTGGTGGATTTTTTTTTTTTGTGGAACACCCCCACCCCACCCCCAAGAAAAACCCAACAACAAACCCTTAAGAAAAATTATATTTGTGCCAGATTAGAGAACTGAATTTTTAATCTTACCAGGTTTGTTTTGGGGAGAGTGAACTAATCTTCAGTAGTTTCCCGTGATTGGAATTCGTAATGTTCATTGCTGAAATTTTAATAAAATGAAACGTGGGCTCCTCTCCTAAAGGCAGCAGTGCCTGTGGTCATGCAGTCTCGCACGTTGCTGGTACAAGGTACTTTTGCCTGTCCTGCAAGTGACTCCTTTTGGTCACATTGCTCACAGTTAGAGTCCTTTCCAGCCTGTCATTACCGCTTAAGCTTGTGCCCTTGTAATTAGGCTTGACCTTAAAAGCTGACCTCTGGAGTATAAGCTTCCAGAACACGCTACCAGTCGCCGTGTAGCCCAGCCTGCAGAGCCTGCTGGCTGTCGGGTCAGGTCTGCTCTGCCCCCCTGCAAGGCTGAGCGTTCTCCTGCGTTCTGCAGGCTTCACCCTCCAGAAATCAGCAAGTGGCAAGCACGTCATGTGTGGGCTGTATGCTTTTCCGTGGGCTGCTGTGTGCCAGGTCAGGCCTGCAAGAAGTGGGTAGCCTGCCCCTTCCTGAAAGGGCTGTTTGAAAGTGCAAGAAATGAAATACTCTGTTCAGATGACTTCAGTGGCAGTTCTGAGGTAACACAAAGAGAGGGAAAGGTGGCTGAGACTTCAGTATCACTCAACCTTCCTAGGGGAGAGACACTTTATCTCTTTAATTCTGGATCTGTTAGTCCTGTTATTTTTAGATGTTTCTCTTGGCTTGCTCTTTTCTGTTTTCTATGTCCTTTGAATCCTGTTTTCTAGGAGCCAGAACGTTTGTTTCAGAAAAAATGATTTTCATGCTCCAAGGTGCCATCCTCACAGACACTCTATACCAAACTGCTTTTTATGTGTAGTAGTAGATCTTTATTCACTGCACATAAGTCATTTGCCAGTACTGTTTGGGTGCTTACACTTAAAATGACTTTGTTTTTTCAAAAACATGACTGTGTGAGGCACTCATAGCTGTGAGTAGAAAACATGGTTTTGTTGGTGTAGGTACATCGTTTCTCAGGCACGTTGCATGTGGCTGTTTGGTAAATAGCGTGTCTCACAGCCCTGTGCGCTCCTGGCAATTGAACCTGTTGCCTGAGACACAGTTTCTGCTTAGTCTCCCCCGGTAATGCCTGGTGGATTTTCTTATGTCAAGCATGGTGCATAGATACAAAAAAAATTTAATACTGGATGATTGCACTTGTCTAACAAGGGAGCCAGCTGTGAGCTTTGATGGGGCTTGCTTAGCTTGCTTTGAGCCCTGTTAAGGATTTTTGTTGGGTTTCAGTTGTAGTTTCTTGTAGAAAACCAGATTTTGCTGTAGAAGACCAGAAATTCTGTCCACCAGCACAACCAACTGCAGCAGAACTGTGCAGTGAGATCCACCGCCCGGCACAGCGGGGCCGTGGGCTGTGATGCCTGCCCGTGCACTGCAGGAGCAGCATGCTCTGCTCTGCTTCCCCCACGTTTTACAAGGGAAGAACAATCCCTGAGAGGAAGCAAAATTGTGAATAAACAAAGAATCTGTTTGTCTTCCTTAAGGTGCTTTCTGCAAAGATTTTGCTTGCCCGTGAGGATGAAGTTCAAAAGCTTTGCCTGGCAAATGTATCCATCGTGTTCTTCGGGGGGGGGGGAAAGCTTCCTTGCGGAAAGCCCTGGTTAGCCCGGGCACTGGGGGCAGCTTTATGATCTAAGGTTTACTCAGGTCACAGCAACGCAGAACTGGAGTTTAGCATACGCCGTGCTTGTAAAGAAGGGCCTTGGAAGTGCAATACTGAAACGCTTGGTTTCTCTTCTTCTTTCAAATTGTAGAAAGGAAGGAAGAGCCCTTTGCCAACCACTCCAGCCATGACACCAGGCCTAGCATCACCGAGCAAATACCAGCACCCGAGCCCAACTCCTTCACTGCATCTGCCAGAAGAGTAAGTGAATTTGGAATCAATGGGGACTCCAACAGTGCTTGAAAGCAGTGGGTTTTACTGGGAAATTGATGTTCTGGAACCATTTTCCAGAGGAGTTGCACGACCTGAATTTAGGAAAGCGTGATACTATGCAATTTTGATAAAGACACTGTGTTAACAACAGTAGAGGACCGGCATAAAGGAGGATGTTTGTGTGATAAAGTTCCTCTTGAATCTCTTACCCTCCGAAGCAAATTGCACTGTTTGCAGGAGAAACCCTGCTTATCGCAAGTGCTTTGTGTTGCTGTCGGTTCGGAGGTAGCCGACGCCGATCTCTTACCGGTAGGAGATCATCCACCGAAGCTGGTTCCTGCTGATACATCAGCAGGGAATTTGGCATCATCATCTAAAGTGCCTCTGACTTGCCAGACTCAGTCGATTCAGTGGCATGTTGTTAGAGCCCAGTAAGCAGAGAGGGATAAAGTCTGCATCTGACTAGATAGCTAGGCTATGAAAGCTTTTTAAAGGTGAAGCAGAGTTACTGAAATCTTATCTGAATTCTCCAGCTCTCACGTCACTCAGCTAGATGGCACCAGGAGACTCCATTCTGCTGGGGACTGGTATCTTACACTTCTGGTTTCTTTTTGCACCAGAATATGGAGAACAGCTGTACAATACACGCACCTTGCTGAAGTCTGAAGCACCGGGTACCTGTTAGAGGGAAGATATTTCTTGCTTGGTCACAATTTTTTATTTTTGACATGCTACTAGGTCTTAACAACTTGTCCAGATCTAATGCAATAGAGTTCCTCCGGACGTTGTTCAATTCAGGCTGGCTGAGCAGGGGGAGTATTAAAGGTAGAAGGTTACTGGGAAGTGTGAGCTTCAGTTAACCTTTTCCCAGCTGCAGAGTATTGTTCACACTCACTGGAGCTGTTTAACCCAGAACAAGACTGGGTTAGGGGTATAGAAGCGGGCCTGTGTGCAACGCAGTTATTATTTTGACCTCAGTCACTTAAGATTGGCTACTTCACCTTTTCTTACATATTTGATTCTTCTGTAACTCTCTTTGTCAGATTGAGGTTTATATGGAAAAATATGAGTGCTTGTGTTGCCCTCCATTTGTGGAGTTATTAATACGTGTGCTGTTTCTATGTTGTTCAGAAATTACAGGAGGCAGCTTTTACTGTGGATTTGAGCTTTTCTCTGAGGAAAGTGTCAAAACTACATTAAAGTGTTAGAGCTGTGTAGCTCAGTAGACTGGAAGTGCTAGAATTAGTGGAGTACAGATTAGCTCCTTGCATCTGCATTAACATAAGAGCTAAGAAACCTTGCTAAAATATTGCAGTGATAATTTTATCATTGCTGTCTTGAGTCAGTGAGCATGATGGCACAGCTCCCCAGTAGCTTCATTTATTTTGGATAATATCAGATGTTTTCTGTTATATAGAATATGGTATAACAATGCTTATGTTAGCTTTGGTCGAAAGCCTTGTCTACCTCAGTACCCTGTCCTTGACAGCGACCATCAAAAGATACTAGAGAAGACAGAATCTAGCTGGACTTCTCTCCTACCTTCTAGCAATTTGCATTTCAGGGACTTGCTGAACCTGTGGTATTTCTTGTGTTCAGTAGCCCCTGTTGGACTTTTCCTCTCTGAATTTATGCCGTCACTTTTTGAGTGCCCATAATGTTTGGGATCCTGTAATGTCCAGCGGAAAAGGGTTCTTCAGCTGAATTACATATTATACCTATGTTATGTTCAGAATTTCCTGCACCTGTTTCGTTCAGCCTGCCACACACTGGTTTTATTTGCTGCCCCTAGTTCCTTTATGGGAAGGAACAAGGAATAATCGATCCTTATTACCCCTTCTTCTGTGCCACTGAGGGTTTTATGTACCTTGGTCAGATCTCAGCCTTGGGACTCTTGATATACTGAGTAACTCATACAAAAGCGCTCTTGCTCTACTCATCCTTGGTACTTTTCTCTGAATCACTTCCCCTTCTTCTATACTGCTTTTGAGCTGTGCATGGTTATCAAAGATGTGATTGTACCTTGCAGTAACACAGAGTCATGATAGTGTTGTGTTTCATATTCTGTTCCTTTCCAATAATTCCTATTGTTTTGTTTGCTTCATTTCCTCTACGGCGCGGTGTTGAGCCCCTGTCTTTATGGAAGTATCTCTTGCGGTGCCCAGCCTCCATTCTTGAATGGCAGTGGGCATCTTTTTGTAAGACTTGTACAACTTTAGTTACAGTTATCACCTAAGCAGTTGTGTATTTCAGGAATAATATGTGCTTGTCAGAAGTACCTCGTGTAACAAAACCCATGAGGGCTCATTCTGTAGTATGTATAGAACACGCGGTTACCTAACCATAGGAAGGTTTAAGCTGGAGCGGGCTTCTGCAAGCCTCTAGTCCAACCTCTTGCTTGAAGCAGGGCCAGCTTCGAGCCTGTGTCATGTTGCTTTGAACTACCTGAGCTCACCTGAGTATTACCAAGTCTCTGAGGATGGGGATGCCCCACTTTCTTGCTCCTTGGCCCAGTGCAGCATCGTTCCTACCAGGAGGGATGTCTTCCTTCGTGTCAGCTGGGATTTCCCATGTTGGAACTTGTCTGTTCCTCCTTCCACTGTAGATTGTTGAGAAGTCTGGTTCTATATCTCTGTAAATCCCACCCCACAAGTAGTAGAGCAACTAAAGCCTTTCTTTGCCTTCTCTTTTCCATGCTAAAAAAGTTGGGTTTCCTCAGTCTTTCTCTTTGTGTTGTGGGCTCCAACTCCCTGATGATCTTAACGGCTTCTCCTGGACTTTCTCCAGGTTGAGTTGTGTAAGGTTTTGATTTGCAGTGAGTCCCAAAACAGTTCATTACTTTTTTCTGTTTTCTGCCTTTACTGAATAATTCCCCCTTCCTAAACAGGTGCTAATAAAAGCTTCATTGTTCTTTATATTCTTTCTGCAAAGCTGGAGGAGGGCATTGTGTAGGCAAAGGGAGCTGCACAATGGCACAAGATTTCTTTCATTGTCTGTCCTTGGGGATGCGGGCGCTACAGCAATTTGCATCCCTGTGAGTTCACCTTGAGCTATGTCCTGTAATAAAAGCTAAGCAGGAAATCAAAGTCACTCCATCTTATGCTTACAAGTGTAGCCCAGCAAAAACTGGGGCTTGCTGAAACACTTTCAGAACACAAGATTGTGCCTTGCAGTGCTCTTACTTCTTCCAAATGTCCCTTTTTCTCCTCCACAGTTCAGTTGGCTCAGCAAGTCAGACGAGCAGAAGGATGAGTCACCTTCATCGTGGCGGCTGGGGCTACGGAAGACTGGCAGTCATAACATGTTGAGTGAAGTTGCTGCTACTCGTGAGGCGCAGAGAGATAAGACCTCTTCTATCTATCGTTCTTCGTCAAGTCCTCGGATATCTGCGTTATTAGACAACAAAGAAAAGGTTTGGCTTTCAGCAAATGTGTTTTCGTGCATCCCAGCTGAGCAGATTTCACCTCACAGGTTTAAGACCCCTTCCCTTTCGTTTTGAGTTATTGCTGAGTTTTATACCCCTAACAAACTTAGGTCTCTTTCATTCTTCCTTTTTCTTTTGAAAATTTTTCCTGTCCTATCAGTTGTTCTTGCAGAACTGGAGCTTGGTGCTCCTTTGACCTGATCCCTGCTTGGTTTGGAGTGGGCTGCCAGTGAACAAGGGCTGTTGGTCTGGCACAGCCCTTTCTTTACCAGAAAATATCTAATCGAGACAGCAGTGTGTACCTGCACTGGAAATTCTCCTTCGCTGTCATCTGCATGGGATTCTTTCTGCATCCACCAGCTGTATTTGTGAATCCCATCCCACATATTCACTAGCTGTAGCTTTGCTGCCCGTGGGTAGCTGCTCCATGCTTGATTCAAGATCAGGCTGGACGGGGCTCTGAGCGACCTGATGTCCCTGCTCAGGGCAGGGGGTTGGACTAGACGGCCTTTGAAAGGTCCCTTCCCACCCAAACCGTTCTGTGATTCTCTGGTTTATATAGGTAGTTCTAGTTAGGAGCTGCTTTTATTCACTAGCACGCTCGTCACAAAATCATTTTCAGAACTGATTCTTCTGTGCTGTGGTATGTGTTGCCCAAGAAAAACGCTTTAAACCTGTTGTCCTTAGACAGGAGAGTGCTTTCTTAGTTGAAGGAATCTGAACATTAATTTAGTTGTCATTGAATGTGCTGGAAGCGTAACAGATGTCCAGCTGAAGTACTTCTTTTGCTTCACCAGGATAAAGACAGCAAGAGCTACCTTGCCACAATAGCCCCCAGAAGACTAAGCAGTACGAGCGATATAGAAGAAAAAGAAAACAGGTGAGACTGACTGACTTTAATGCTCAGCTTCTGTCCATAGTTCCTCCGGAATACCTTTTTTTCTGTATTCATGCTGCATATATTTTCTCAGCAGTCCCGAGTACGTTGGAATTCACAATATTGAGAGCTTTCCCTGATCTGTAAAAGTTCTGGTAGGTTCCTTTTCGTTTAGGTGAGCGGGGCAACAGGCTTGTTTCTCCAGCCCCTGCATTCATACACCCACGGTCTCCGTCCAGGAAACGAGATGTGTGCATACTTTTTCCTTTTATATGCAAGTGCCTCATTTTGGAGCTGGCCCCTACATTTGTACTTCTGTCGCTTGCTCAAGAGTCACCTTCGGTCCCTTTTGTTCACATACCTGTCATTTTGAGTTGGAGTTTGTGAACGCTGTCGTGTAGGGAACCGTTCCCCTGGCAGGGGTTGTTTTTAAGGTGAACGAGTGTCGTTGCCCCTGGGCAGAACCACAGTGCAGGCGGGATGAGTATCTGGTATCTCCAGGTACTGTTGAGGAGCTAATCTCTACAAACGGGTTCCTCACAATTTGTGCTAGAAGGAGTAAAATTTGAGCTTAGCCTCATTTCCAGCCGCTTCCACAATCATGGCAGAAAGGCACATACAGAGAAGACGTTGTGAACTGTAATTGCTGTGAAGAAGTTGGGGCAGTTGCCCACCCCGAGAGAACTTCAGCACAGCTTGAGATTCTTTGCTGATCTTTTGCTGGAACCTCCCTGCTGCGTTCCTGCCTAATCTCAGCCAGCCACTGTGCTTGGGGGTTTAGCAGACAGTTTGTGTCTGCTGATAAGCTTGAGCGGTTTTGGCAGAGGCTGGTATTGAGTGGCACATCCAGCTGCCTGCTGCTAAGTGTCCTTTGCTCGGTGAAGTAGGGAATGAGGAGAATTGGCCTGCGGGAACAGATGGTGCCCAGGCGTACCGTGTAGTACACATTTTCCCCAATATAACTTCCTTTCAAAACAGCTGAATTTCACTTCACAGAACCCACAGGTGTCTGAAAGGGCATCAGCATGGGCATGGCAACTGAAAAATGAAAATTAATTGCAGGCTGATGAGTGAATGGACTTGTGCCGCTTTACAGACTCAAGACCCTGTCCAGGACTTGTACTTGGACGTGCTGCCCAAGTGCGTTTCGGGAAGAGGAGCCCTGCTTTCAGATAACTCTGATAAATAGGGCTACTAAGAATTTATTGACAACTTGTCAAGTAGTTTTAGATATTGCCAGGTACTTTGTTTGTTGTTTTCTGCTGCTAAGTATAGCAAGGGATTTGCCATACTGAATTGCTTTACTGTCATTGCCTGGATACCTCAGAGAATAAAAACTTTCCCTGTGGTTGCAATATCTGTCCATTTGTGCAATGTCATTTGATACAAGATGTGCAATGTCGTTTGATACAAGAGAGAATATCAAATGACGTTACTTAATATGTTAAATTACTTTTATGGACTAAAGTCTGAATTTCAACCGCAAGTTTTCTGACTAAAAAAGATCTTTTTTATGCAAAACATTACGTCATCTGGTGATTCTTGAGTTAATACCGATGGCAGTAACAGAAACCGGTGTTAAGGCTAGAAGAGGTGTTCCAGCGAGCTGTGTCACCTGTGAACAGTGGTGCACGTAGGTGTAAGGGAAGGATTTGTGTTGTGGAACTGTAAAGGAGCCAAAAGCAGACTCCGAAAGTTTTTCTAAGCAAACTCTGTGCTCTCTCCTGTGTTAGAGAATCAGCTGTTAACCTAGTGCGGAGCGGCTCTTACACCCGGCAGCCATGGAGGGATGAATCAAAGGGAAACGAAGCTCCCCATTCCGGTGCACCTACTACCTATGTATCTACCTACTTGAAAAGGTATGTCCAGTTCTGTCTTACGTGGGTTTCCAGGCAGTTGGTTCTACTCTTAACGTGCCTCCCAGACTTCAGCCTCCTGCTTGCAGCTTACTGCATCGGTGTAACTGGCCTTGGGACCCTCTTCTGCTGAGAGCCGGAAATAAAAATTAAGATTTGCCAACATTTGTCATGCCAGATAGTATTTAAAGGCCATCATTTTTGTTGATTTGTAAATTGCTAAATTGAATTTAAATACTCTTGCTCACATAATTCAAATGCAAAGTGTTTTCTCAGTTTTATGCTAGTATTATGGTTAGATAATAAAATCCAAATTGATCATAAAAAGAGGATAAATCCATTACAGTCTGAAAGCATTGTTCCAATAGCCATTGACAGGTAAGTTGTAGCTTAGTGCTCATTTTGGTTTATATTAGTTGAAGATTATGGCAGCATTATTAGAAAAGTGGCAGTGTTCTTGTGCATGACTTACAGCACTTGGTAAGGAGTAAGGCTGATGTCTCCAGCCATTTTCTTGTGGTAGTAAGGAAGCAGTTTCTGCACAGTGTGTGAGAAACCGTAGAGGCTGGTGGTTAGTAAACTAGCCAAGCAGAATCAGGAAGGCAGCTCCGTGCATAACGTCTTTAACTGGCGGTATCTTCTAGCCCTTTGGAAGGCAGAGGCTCAGTTTCCTTGAAGTACCAGATAATGGCTGAGTGAGGTGAATGAATGCCCTGCTCTGTTAAGGCAAGGAAGACATAAATGAGTTTTCATCTCAGTTGTGAAAAGGAGGATCAGCCCTTTGTGCAAGTACAGTGCCATCACCTCACCTTCGTTTTAGCTAAAACTGGAAACCATCAAAACAGCATGTATGAACGTGTCACGCTGCAAAGCCATTTGATCCGTGCTTAAAGAAAAGGGCAGAAATGTTTCAAGGTTTTAGATTGTGTTTCAACAAATTCTAGACCCTGAACTAAATAACTGTCCTGAAGATGGAACAATTGCTTGAGATATCTGGGGAAACGTGGATTTTTTTTGTGTTCTGGTACTTACCGCTGGTAGAGGTAAGTTGTGCTCAAGGATGTGTGTGTCCATCTGCTGAGCACATACAGACCCATTTCCACAAAAGGTGAAACAGCCACTTCAAGCAATAGACTTCTCCTGATCTGCCGATCCATTATGGTGACACCTATCACATCTATCCTGGGACATGATGACAGGCAGCCTCCATAGCTTGTCTCTCTCTAAAGGCAATCTGACAAGCCACAGCTGATTACAATGGAAAAATGTTGCCTTTTGCAGCTGGCACACCATGCGGTTCCCTAGCCTGAGACAGTCCAGTCTCTCATGTGGCTGGCTGCTGAAATTTTACAAACATTGCCTCAGCTAATCCAGAACCAGATTTAGTGTTACATTCGTGTAGTTGTGCTCTATTTCCTTGGTTGAACTACAGACAGTGAGAGTTCTGGCTGGCCGGGGTATTTTGCTAACGCCAATTTCTTGTCACAAAGGCTGAATTCTGGCCTTTCGTAGGAGAGTGTTGGTTTACAAGCGACTACAGAGAATAGCTTTGCCAGCTAGCAATGAAGTGTACTTTTTAAAAGAGATCAAGTTTTACATTTTATGTAAAATCATGTAAAAACATGTAAAAAATTTATGTAAAAACAGTAGAATCATGATCCATTTGCCGTCTGTCCCATATGCCTTTCTATAGGAGAGCACACAGAAATTAATCATATTGAACCTCTGATTTCTCCAGCTCTATGCATCAGCCTCTAAGAAGAGGGAAGGGAACCTGATTGCCTGTTAAGAGTAAGCTCTTTGTCATTTCCAAATATTAACAAAACTCTGAACACAACTCCAAAAGCTAAAAGCTTGTTCAGAGAGAGAAGAATTAAAGTGAGCATGACATACGTGGTTGTGACTGAGAGGATGACTTGTATGCTTCTGCATTTCCCCTTTACTTTAGCATTTAGGTAATCTCCATCAAGATACCAAGTTATGTTCCGTAGGTGCTTTATATGACCCCCAAACAAAGAGTAAACATCAGCAACAGATCATCCTAAGATGTTGAAAATGGCTTTTCTTTTAAAAGGGGAATAAAGTAACTTGCAGCAGTGTTGTAAATGTTCTTTAGCTTTAATTGAAGCAAATGTTAAAGTGCTCTCTGTAATGGTAATGACAGGCTTTACTTTTGCTTTCTCTATAGGTGTACCACTAGCCCAGAAATTCACAGAACCCTGTTCCCCATTTTAGTGCGTTATTGGCCTTCAAAACAGCTGGTTCGCTTCGCCTGTATGTTACAGGGTTTGGAGGAAAACTGGCATAGCAGATTGAATTAATTCAGCATCTTTCTGTTGACATCATCCATAAGCGATGCCTCACGGGAGGGGATCACACACATCAGAGTGAAATCACTTTTTCACGCAGTTAGCTTTTACATATATGCTGCCTTACTGGTTTTGTTCACATAAAAACCATCACAGCGAGTCAGGTCAACAGTCTGTGCAGTCCAGCTTCTTTATGACAGCAACTGGTTTTGAAGGACAAGTTGCAAAAGCTAGGATAACTTACGAGCAGTCTTCCACCTCCCACACTCACCCTGCTTCCAGCAGTCACGGATTTGGGAGCCAGGGGTTATACTTACCCAATGTTCTTAATTAATAGCCACCACTGTGGCCAGCTTCCATTGGCAAATCCTGTTTTCATCTCTGCAGCACTCTATGGCAGTGTGTTTAAAAAAAAAAAAAAAAGTTGTGTTTTGTGCAAACCTTTTTTATTAGTGTATGTGGAAGCTTTGTGAGGTTTTGAAGGTTTTTGAAGATTTTTGAATTCTACTTGCCTTAGCTGTCTCAGAAGTATTTCTTTTTAAATGGTGCTTTCCATTTCATTGCTCATTCCCTGATGGTTGTATTACGGTGATTATGTTGGAGAACAAGTAGCAGTGTGTCAGTCCCCTTTTTTTTTTTTTTTCCTAATGTTGAATTCTTCAGCATAAATTCATAATCCTCCCTTTTACAGATTCATATGAACACAGCTGTTAATTAATAAGATTCCCCAGCTAACCTTTTTGTTGCAATTTTCTGGTCCTGTTCAGATCAAATATGAATAATTGAATAAGTGCCTCAGAGTCCCCCTCAGGCTGCGCAGTGCCACCCGGGCGAGGCGATGGGGTAGAGCTGGCAATGCCTCGGCCCTTCTGGTGAGCCGGAGCATGTGTGCAGTGCCCCAGCGCCGCGTTTCTCCAGCCCGGGGAGCTGGCACAAGGCCATCACCACGCTCTTCTTCTCCATTCCTCCTCCTCCCCCTCTCAGCTCCCCAACATCTCTGCTCTCCCAGGCACCCGGTGCTGCTTCCATCCCCTTCTCTCCCCTTTCCACCCATTACCTTTCCCTCCTGAAAGACAGCCCTTGTCAGGTCTTACTGAATAACCCTCTCGTGTCCGCCCTTCTGACCAAGTTCATTCTCCTCTTTGCAGCCAGCCCTCGTGCCCCAGCCTCTCAGCCTTGGGCTCTCCTCGGACGGTGCCACATCAGCCCTGCTGGGGCTGCCACCACCTGTCCCCTGCTGCTCCTCTTGTTCCTTCCCCTGGCGCACACTCCACTGCCATCACCCCCTCAGTACACTCATCCCTCCAACTTCACGGCTGCTTGCTCTGCACGCCCACGCCAGCCAGGCTTCGCCCCCTGCTCTCACCCGCTCCCAGCCCATCTCCAGGCCTTGGCCTTTCCCCCCATGCAGCGAGCCAGGAGGGAGGCACTTGCTTCTAGCAGCACTTGCTGCTGCCCCGTGCTCCGGGGCCGGCTTTCCAGAGGAAGCTTTGTTTAGTCTCTGGTGGAGGTTGCTACCTGGTGACAATAACTTGCTTGTGCCTTTGTGACCTGGATGTGGCAGGCGGCCATCAGCTGAAGAGCCCCGACCTAAGGTTCCTCCCCGTGGCAGCCTTCCAGATGCCCCTTTCTCTCCTTTGGCCGTCCGGGGACCAGCTGCTTGTTCTGGGCTGGCTGGGGGCCTTGGCATGTAAAACTGGTTTGTAAATTGGGTGCCTACGTGAACTGGACTGGATCCTTCCTCTGACCTCCTGTTCCTGGCTGTTGTCCTGCCCCTTTCAAGTTTTATGTCAGCCTCGGGCTGCTCTCTCTGACTCTTGCTCTTGTGTTGACTTCCAGTTCCAGTCTGTTGTCCCTGGCTTTCCCATAAACTTGCAGCTCTTTGTCCCGGTCTGCTTTTCCTCTAGGTCAGCTTTTATTTCTGGTGCAACCACTTTCCCCCGTGTGCACTGGCATGGGAGTCATTAGGATGCAGGAGGCGAGAGGCAGCCTGCCAGCCTTCCTAGCCTTTGATCCTGCAGACAGCCCAGTCTGACCAGTAGCAACCAGGAACACCAGTTGCTGGGAAAGGCGTGGCAGGGCCCTGGGTCACGCATGCATGCTTGTTTGCTCTGAGCTGACAACGAGCAGCCTGTACATGGGGCTGTGGCACATGCAATAAGGAGGTTTTGCCAGATTTCATCACGTCTGGTTTTCGAGGTGTGCAGCTTCTCCCACTTAGGATGGATTTTCTCTGAAAAAGCGCAAGGGTACATCCTCGCATGAGAGCCCTTCTCCTTTTCTCCTGTCTCCTCCAGAGTATGGGCACTTAAACACTTCCAGCTTTTCAGTAATAACGGTTTTAAGGGGTTTGTTTTAAACTGGCAAAATAGGTATTTCCCTTGCTCATTCTTGAATATTTTTTGGATGGTTTTGCTAGCGATTTTCCAGAAATACCGAGTTTGAGATATTTCCCTTGCTCATTCTTGAATATTTTTTGGATGGTTTTGCTAGCGATTTTCCGGAAAAACCGAGTTTGAGATATGCCTCACAGAAAATTAAAGCCTGAACTGATCGTCTTTGCCAAAGCTTTTCAGCCACTGAAAACAAGTTCTTAAGCCTGGAAGTCCTGGGCATCCTTAGGAAGTGATGCAGCCAGACCTGCTTATGTCACTCTCTCCTTCCCTGCTTTAAGCGACCTCATCCTTGCTCATTGTTCCTACCTTCCCCCAGTACATGGGGTGCTCTGTGCACATCGCTTTCACCGCGGTAGGGTTTTTCCCTTCCCTGATCTTCACCGATTCACCTCCACGCCGTTGTTCTCTCACTGAAACCCGCGGGGCTTAGCTAAGAGGGGCGCTGGCAGCGCCAGCCCGCGTGAGCAGCTGCAGCCTCCCCGGTGTACTTTAGTCTCCCCGCACACGTTTTGCTAAGATGTAATACTTGCTCCCTTCCCAGCGGAGAGCCCAGCTGCCGTGGTGTTCTGTTGAATATTTACTGTGCTCTGAAGGACGTGATTTTGTGATGTTTTACAGTGCTTCATTTGGTAGAAGTAGTGACCTGAGCAGTCCCTACATTTCAGCCAGTCGCAATACATCTGTAGCTACCTCACCCAGTGCCATTGGCTCATCTACCTCACTGGGCACCCCGTGGCATCCTGTCTCTTCCTGCCCCACATCTCTCAGTGCGAACGCTACTGCATCCGCCCGCCAGTATACCAGGTAACGGCTCACAGCTGAGATAACTGCAGAAAATCAGCATTTGGGTTGCAAGTTCTGAATGCTGGAGTGGATTGTGGACTGGACGTGCGCTTCCACACAGGGAGCGCTGATAAGAAATCCCGGAGTGGTTGTGTTGGACCGTTTCAGTAGTGCATATGCACCAGCAGGCAGCTAACGGCCCCTGTGTGACCCTCGCTTCTTCACCCCCTGGAGCGGTCGGTTGTACCCTCTTGCTGCCCTGTTAGAGCCCTGCTGTGTTGCTCGGGCTGCTCTTGGGCGTTCAGTGTTACAAGCTCTTGGAGTTCGTTCCTTCTGCCTATTCGCCAGTTACATTTTCTAATTGTTTTTGCTACAAACAGGGATGTGAAGACTGTGAATTCCTCCTGCTTATTCTTCCACAAGTTTTTGAAAGCTCGTTTTAATGTGTGCTGTTCTCTACAAAACCACGAGCCTAGAATGAGGAGAGTGAACTGTCAGTGCTCCCTCAAGGTGGCTGGTCTCACTCAGCAGCTGAGTTCACTTGCTTTGCTTTCCGTTATGTCTTCTCTATTTCAGAGCCCCTTTCAGGCAACAAACTGATACTGCTGTAGAGAAAAATACAGAGAGCATCTCTGCTAGCACCCCCCTAGGTGTAATCACAAATCGTGCCATACTCGGCTCTGCTAACGGTATTGCGAATGCCAGTGCTGCCTCAACCACAGGAAAGGACTGCTCAGCTGAGGAAGCCAGGGAGCGCAGAAGGTTAGTGAGCAGAGTGCCGCTGTGTGTCGGTCCTCCTCCGTCATCAGATCTCACGTGGTGGTGATGGTGGGGGTGTGAGAACTGTTTCTCAGGTGCTACGTAGAGTTAACGGGCTGCTGCCCCTGCTCTTGTCTTAAGGTTTTGAACTGAGTCATCCCTGGCTTGTAGGTTACGTTTAGGTTCATAATTTTCTACTTGTCTTTTTAGCATCTCAGCCTTTTTCTTCAGTAGTCATCTCAGCTACTAGTCTCAATCCCTGTACACAAGAGGGGTGGACAGCCCAGTAGCCACTTGTAGTAGGTTCTGTCACATAAATCCCATTCTGGAAAGAGCAGAAGAAATGAAACACATTCAGATAAAATCCATCCCTCTATGCCTCGGTCCTTGCTGCACAAGCCCCTCGATGCCCTCTGCAGTTAGTGGGGGAAAACGAACATTGCTGGAGTGTGCAGGTGTGTGATACAGGAGGAGATGGGCTGCACTCTAGCAGCATGCATTTCTTTCGATCGACTGTACAGGAAGGCTTACCACAGAGGCAGAAGTCTGCCTTGTGCAACTGAGGCCATTTCAGCAGCAGCAGCAGCATTTTTAATTACACTGAATCTAACTGGTGGTATCTCTTTCTTACCATATGATGGTATTTTAAGACTGGGGAGGTACAAAACTGGGGTAGCTGGTGCTCTTTTCAAAGGAAATTTACCATGTGCTTTTAAGTACCAAATAGCAAATGCTCCATCTCTATTCATGCAAACAGGTTAACTTTTGCAAATTCTGTCTCTTCTGATGGCATTGCTGAAAGTAGATGGTGATAAATAAAATGCGGTGATGAACCGTGTATTCCTAACTAGCAACCAGTTCATGGAGTGTATTCCGTAGTAAGATTCTTCCAAGCTAAAATAATAACTTCTTAAGATACGGACCTCTCTGAGTGGAGATACACTCAGACATATTTTAAATAGCCTAAAGCCAAAGGATGTGAAAAGCAACAATGGAAATTATCAGCTTGCAAAGATGAAGATGGTAGAGCTCAGCAGTGCCGTGTAGCCTGCAGTCAGTCGGGGGCCTCCCCCACGGCGGGCGGGCGGGTGGGCATGCTTGCAGCGGGCTTCTCTTTGCTGCAGTAGGGCCCTGAAAGACAGTGGTCTTTGGAAAATACCCAAAGTTTTAGTGCTCGTTGGGGTTTTTTTTTTTTCTTCTTTTTTTTTCTTTTCTTTTTTTTTTTTTTTTCCCCCAGAGCTAGCCCAGGGAGTGCTTTGAAGGTATGTCAGGCATTCTGGATGAGCCACATTCATCCACTCTGTATGCAGGGACATAATTTGAAATAGCTGCTGCAGAGTATCTTTGTAAGAACACTTAAGGTTAATATTAGGAGTACCTCCGTATGCTCCTCGTCATTTTGCTAGGGGTCAGTTGTCTTGGTGTCATTTGCAATTGAATTGAGAAGAGCTGCCAAAAGATACTCCTGGTGCAAAGTGAGATTGTGCAAAAGAGGACAGAGTGAGTATTGTGTTTTTAGTTCACACTTCAGACAGTTTCACAACAGTATCTCCATTTCGGCAAGCCCAGAATCAAGTTGCAGAAGTTTTAGATTTTTTTCCCCGAAGAAATGGGCTCCAAAAAACCCACCAGACTTTTGGCACTGTCTGCAGACGGAGATCTCGGCTGTGATAGTATTTGTAGATGCCCGAAAGAGCATCTATTAATATTACTGCATTGGCATGTATTACCAAATCGGTTTCTATAAATAGCGTAGGAGATCTGTTTGTCTCCTGCGTTTGTATTAGAGAACCAACTCTTAGGAATTATGATAATGTAAAGAGAAACACCAGAAAATTCCTCCCACCTTTAATTGGTGCTTTGAAACTATTGAGAGGAAAAGAAAGGTACAGCGAGGATGCGTTGGGTGGAGGAAACCTTATTTGTGAATGTGTGTTCTAACAGCAGGATATACTGACTGGGGAGCTGCCTGCACGTTTTGAACTAGGAAACGTGGAGCTAGAGGAACAGGAGAGGCCACCTACATGGGAAAAGCTTATTTTGGAAGGAGACCAATTCCACTAAAATAAAATTAAAAAAAGAAAATGGCAGGCAGTTGTCAGGGAAGCACTGTATGGATTTCAGTTCCCACCGGCAGCTGTTGCGGTAGTGTTCGGTCTGCTTCAGTGTTTCCAAAGCTCCGGCTTTCTCTTAGCAACAGAAACATAAACAGGCTTATCAGCTAATATTAGATCACAGGGATGTCTCCTAACTTGTGGCCTTAAATTTATCTGCGCGAAGCCAAAAGGTTAAAGCAGAAGAGACTGCCAGGTCTGGGGAGGAAGGAGCAGCCCTGTGCTCCGGCGTGCGGTTTCGCATCCTTCGGTGCCCAGCACCCGCAGCCCGGCCCATGCCGTGTGTCACCCGCGGCGCTTTACCTGCCGCTGGCTGGGCTCGCCAGCTGAATCGGTCGGCAGCCCCCCGGTGGGTGGGAAATCATGTCCCTGGCCTGGCTGCAGAGGGGTGATGAGACACAAGAGGCGGCAGCGCAGGGGAGGACAGTTCGCAGGCACCCAGGGCCACCTGCCCGGCGCACGGTGACACGCTGCTGCCGGCTGTCCCCGCCACACGGCTGGATGTTCCGCCCCGCCACTGCCACGCGTGTTTGCGTGTGCCCGGCCGCGTTCAGCCTCCCCCAGTTCTGCTGCGGCACGGCGGTTGTGCCGGGAGGCTGGAAACGTGCTGTTTTCCAGAGCCGGTGGCTTTGCCAGGCAGTTTCTTTCTCTTTTTCCTGGGGATTTCCGAGCCGCTGACCACCCTTGCTGTTGGGCCATTTTGACGATCTCCTGCCAGCGCCAAATTGTCTCACACCGCCCAGTGCATCTGTCCGGCTGAACTCAAACCAGCCCCGGCTCTGCTCGGGTGGGCTACGCGGGTGGGGGACTGCAGTGCCTCGCGCAGAACCGGGGTCCGCCTGGTCCCTGCCTGCTGCAAGCAGGCGGTGGGGAACCGGGGGGCCGTTGGTTGCAGCCCACTGTGGGGTATCCGCCTTCACCCGGGGTGACAGCGGCCTCTAGTGCCACCGAAAGCTCCTTTGCAAAGGTCACCTGCAGCTTTGTCCCCGCGGTTTCAGCAGGGCCCTGGGCACCTCTCCCGGGACCCCGCGCTGCAGCCCCTCTCGGGGGGCTCCTGCTCCCTGCGCGTGCCCCGTGTGCGGGACGTGACCTGTGCCATGAGGCACCTGGTGCTGGAGGGAAGGTCGGGGGGGGTCTAGGTCTCGCTGAAGCCTTTCGTATTACGTGAGAGCTTTGGTTCCCAGAATAGACTGAGAGGCGACCACGCAGCCCGTGGCTCATGCTCAGCATCACGTGCGGTCAGAGCGGCTTTGCCTGAGAGCTTCTGACAGGCAAGACTGTGCTCTCAGTTGTGTCACCAGTTTAAAAGCACACCCTTGAATTTGAAATCTGGCCTGTTTTTGTAAGAATTGCAATTTTAATTTGACCTTCCTCTCTTTTTTTTTTTTTTTTTTTTTTTTTCCTCCGTCCCCCCCCCCCCCCAGCCACTTTGTTTATACGATCGCGTTCTGCAATTGTGTTTGTTCTTCCTGTTCATCAGGAAGGTTCCAGCAAGGTGGTAGCACTTGCCATCGGGCAAGCTGTTAAGAGACGGGAAACATATCTCGCCCTTATTTTTGAATGAGTTCTCAAATAAATCAATAGGAGTGAAGTGGGCTTGTTTTCGTAGCAGCTTTGGGGCTGGCGGCTGTGCTCAGCCTGCCTTCCTGCCCTCGAAAGTTTCCCCTGGAATTTTTTTTCAGATGAAGCAAGTACACTGACATGCAAGGTAAATGTGTCTAGCAAATATTTCCCTTTTCTGCTTCATTCCCAAGAGGAATTTATTTTTCATTCTTTGTTCCTTCGTTCTAAGGATCCAGCTGCTAATTATAGTAGCATATATTAATAATATATTATTAACTGAATCCTCTTCCACCAGTACTGTTAGGTGAACAATTTTTGGCAAGTCCTTTTACCTTGTGATTCTTGTCCTGTCCAAATTCAGAGCATGACTCCTCTAGGGTGAGCGCGGATGCCCAGTGCATCTGATAAACCTTGTTATCTGACAAAAAAATAAGAACCCCTGATCTCTGTAAAAGTTAAACTGTGGGGTTTGCATTCATTTAAATGTCGCTTGAGAGGAACTGGAGGAAGAAGCCGTGAGCATTATCTTGCTACCACCTTGGGATGTTTTCAGTAGCATGTAGCCCTATAATCCTTATCACTGACTGACATAAAGTTGAGTAGTCTTAATTCTCCTGGGAAATTCTCTGGGGAAGCAGAGTGGTGGTGGCACTCGTGCGAGGAGCTACTGCATGGCAAGGGATGGATTCCTGTCCACACTACACAGCGGACAACAAAAAGTTAAGAGGTCTCTCTCTCTCTCATGAAGAACTGAACCATCGTCTGGCACCTGCTGTTGAAAGCATTTATCTGCCACGCTTCTGCAGTTAATCTCTTTCAGATAAAGTCGTCCTTTTTTAAAAAGGCTACTGGTGCAGATGACGTGGGAGGGCAGGAATTCTGCTGGCCATCGGATTGCCCATGTTGGGAAGAGGCGAGATTGCTCCTGCTGTATCAGAAATCAGGCTGCATTTTTATTTGGACAAAGGTCGAGGTGTGGGATGGGGGTCACTGCTGCTGAGCCTGGTTTGCTGTAAGGGCGGCGAGCAGGTGTGCTGCTGCGTGCTCAGCTGCCAGCTGACTTTATCCAGCGCGCGGGGAAGGGGGGGTGGATATTTTGGCATTTGCTTTGGGCGGAGGAGCCCAGGCTGTAGGTTGGCCTGATAATGCAAAGCAGGAATATATGCGGGATCCTCCAGGAATGGTCAAGGAAACGAAGCAGGGACCACTTGAGCTAACCAATGTTAAAGAAGTGCAGCTTGACAGCACGGAGCAAGCAGAAGGTAAAACTGCCTTTCCCCATCCCTGTCTACATGCGGAACCTCTGTGCAGTTTACTTACTAATTGTAACCACTGATGTTTCACGTATTTAATCCTTGTGTCTAACAGCACATTTGTCTGATGGCAAGTCCTGCGCCAGGGCTCCAGTTCCATCTGGGCACTAGTACCTGGAAGCTCAGGGTATGGGCATTTACTAACTTCGACGCGTTCGAATACTTGCCTGTGTTCAAAACCAGCCATTAAACTGAAGAATGCACCCAAAGTGTTTGTGGAGATACCGTCTGATGGTACAGCCAAGAGCTAATTTAGCAGAAAATCAGCTCTTCTGTTAAATTCTCCGCTCCACAGCACCGACCCGTGGATGTTACAGGTGGAGAAGCCAGGTAGCCACCCTGGGATTTCTAGAGGAAAAGTTTCTGAGCAAATTTAACTAATCTTATGTCCCGAGAATAGTGGACACTTGAAATCGAACCAGCGCCACTGCCACGGTAGGAAATTGCGATCTTAGCTCAGTAGGAAGTGGAAATCTTTTATACATTATTAATATTCAGTGATGTTTTCTGTAATTCGGCTGGGGCTGATTCATGATCTGTCATCCTTAGAGCTGCTCAGGCGTCTGCTGGGTGGCGGCTTCCACGAGGTGGCAGCCAAAGGCTGCTCGGATGGACGTGCCAAGGGAGCGTTGCTCCCAAGGTTTATCTGGTTCAACAGCTGAACCGTCTTTATCACCATCAGGTTTTGATTTGATTTTATTTTTTCATTGCAAAAGGCAATTTCCCAAGTACTCAGCTTTTTGCCACGTGAGGGCTTATTTTTTTTCCCCAGGAATTTCCTGCCCTGTTTCAGGCACCGTAAGGTAGCTTTTGGGAAAGCTATAATAGGTCTGTTTAAGGCTGTTTAAAATGTCAGATTGCATTGGCTGATTTTAAAAATGAGAAAGAGTAATACTGTTAGATGCAGGACACTTGCGTCTTTGCCTTCATTCCATTCATCAGCTGGCAGGAGATGGAGTTTCATCCCGCTCCGTTTCATGCAGCAATTTTTTTTAGTGCAAAGATCCAGTCTCTGGGGGCTGCAGACAGTAGTGCATGTTGTTTGTTCCATGACACGGTGACAAACTGCTCAGTGTTGTGTATTGACACCTAACGTCCTATGCTGAACACAAACCCATTTCAAAATGTTCCAGCCTGGAAAGCTTTGCATTTGTGACGGTCTCAGCTCGTGCATTCAGTAACTAAGGGGAGCTTCGGCAGGGGAGAGGTGCTGCTGGTTTGCATGGGTTTGCCTTTGCAGCACTCTGCTTTTCTCTTACAGAAAAATGTCCTGGATTGTTTGGGGGGGTGGGGGGTGGGGTTTGTTGTTGTTTTTAAACAAGTACTGGAGGAACTTTAAAGGCCTAGGTTCACAGCAACAGCAAGCCTTCTCCAGATGAGGTAGCCAGTTTAAGGAATGTAATCCCTGTGATGTTTGTTGCCTTTGCACTTTCTACCATGATGCTGAGTGGCATTAATTAATGCAGAGGGATAACATCGATCGTTTAAAAGCCTCCAATCCACGTGCTCTCTCCCTCAGCCCCAAACTTTGTGAGTCCTCCGTAGGTACCAGTGCTGTATTTTATTCTTTGGCAGAGGAAGAACAGAGCACCTGGGACTGAGAGCGAGCAGGGCTGCGTTCCCACCTAGGTCTGCAGTTAGAGCGCTGCTCACTTCGCTGTACTGCAGCACGCCAGGCTGCGCTGAGCTGTGTGCTGTATCCCTACGGCATTCAACGCAGAGCTGCTCTGGTGGGCATGCAGAGAAATGAACAGGGGCAGATGGGAAAGCACACGCAAAATCGTCAAGAGCCGCCTGATAGGAAGTATTCTTAAAGCACCAGCTGCCATACGTGTAACCTCTACCCATTGTAAGCATCGCATCAAAGTGTGAGTTTTGCAGAGGGATAAAGGGTACTTGTTATTGTAACCTCTACCCATTGTAAGCATCGCATCAAAGTGTGAGTTTTGCAGAGGGATAAAGGGTACTTGTTATTTTGATTCACAAGTGATAAAGATCACAAGTTTCTTAACCTCTCGGATCAGCACCTGAACATGTTGAGCAAAGCAAAGCTGTTGCAAATAAATCTTCTGCTTGTTAACCTGCTAATCGTTCTGTGAATAGATGATGGCGATTCAGACATTTAAACTTTCATGAGTTGAGAATTCACAGTCCAGATTGAAACACAATGACAGCCCGGAACAGCCAGGACCAACTTGAGAGGGAAAAGAAAAAGCCTGAAAATGGTGAATACTCAGCCGAGCCTTTTCGAGCCAGCTGTGAAACGCTTTATGAGCATGATCCTGTTATCCCTCTGTCCTCAGCTTATTAAATAACTCCGCATTGTCTGGCTGTCTCTCCCCTCGTTCCCAGCTCTAACGCTTGCAGGGTCTGACATGTTGCCCTTCTCTCCTGCCTGTTGAATGTCTTCTCAAATTATAGTCGGCCAACTTTTCGTGGCGGTTTCTCTGATGAGTGTTTTCAGTTGCTGGGCTGGCGCACAGAACGCGTTCGTGCAGGGAGAAATACTGTGAAGAACTGAAACCTGTTGTTTGGATGAGAGAGCAGGAAAGAGTCTTTTTCTGACTGTTTCCCTGTAATTGTCAACTATTTGACTTGCTGCTGGGTACATACTTTGTTATCTAACTTAAGGAATTGTATTTCGGGAACTGCTGTCAGCATTGTTGCCTCCAAAACTTGCACTTGCTTCTCTTCCCTCCCCCAGCTTAGAGATAGTTTCTTAGCTAATGGCAAATTTCCAGTTTGTAGGAATGCATTGCTGGGATGCTGTACTTTTCCAATTGTTTCGAGGGGAACAGTATCAGTACTAGAGGCTTTTGCTGGGCTTTATTTTTTTCTATCTTCCTTTTTTCAGAGTGTGTGTGTAGGTATATATATATAAAACATGGATATACATATACATGTATATATAAGAGATATATGTATGATATTTTTAAAAATACTGCAGTGTTTGGAGTGGTGATACTGTACTGTTAAAAACAGCTATTTCAGAGATTTTGGAATCTGAATATCTGTATGGCTTTTCATATGCCTAAGGTGCCACCTCGTGTGCAGGAAGCCAAAGCTGTGCCTGGCTCCCCTTCACCTGCATTTTCCAGATCTGGAAGAACCAGAAGCCTGTCCTGCCTTCCAGGAAAACTGTCGCTATAGTTCCTAGTCTACTGAGTGTAGTTCAGAGTCTCACTCCTGAACTAGAAAGAGATGAGAGGAGCCAGAGAGGACCAGCGGAGCGGCTGCTGCCCAGGGCAAGCTGTCCTGCAGAGCCGCATGGAGCATAGCCTGGTCCACAACCCGCATCTGCAGCGACCAGACACGCTATAGCTACTGGCTGCCAACCGTATCCTTACTGCACTTGCTGCAGGAACATGAGTTTATTGGAGAAGGACCTGATGGGATGGAGGGAACCCGTTGTGGGCTGCTGCAGCTCTCGGGGGGGTGGGGGGTGGGTGTATCTCAGGTTTTGGTGTGCTGACAGCAGGATGAGATGCCTTGAATCCACCTCGACAAGAAGGCAGCTGTAGCATATAATGAATGTTTCGCTTCTAAATTTGTCGCCAGTTCTGATGTGTGTAGGTGAGTGTCTTTTAGGCAAGTGCTTTTCCAGTGCTGGGTCAATGAAGTGTGAAAATGTAAAACTCCAAGTTCTGCACATTCTTGGTGTTCCCTCTGGGACTGGGTGATGTCATTCTGCCAAAAGGCTCTGCATGCTGGTAGGTCGTGTTTGCCACAAACGCTTCAGTCTCTTCAGCGCTTAAAGGAGTTCAGGGAGGCAGGGAAGAAGCCCAGCACTGTAAAAAGAGGATCAGAAGCTTCTGTGTTCCTTGGAGAAATTCGTCATCTGTTCTTGCTATCTGTGCACCAATTAACAGGGGATTGTAATTATTTTTTTTTCAGCATCATTCACCCTTTACTTGGAAAGGGTTTCTCTCCACGTTATGTTCTTTTTTTCCCTCTGGCAAATGTTCTCGAACATACACATTTGCTTTTGCATTCTTGGTTTACCATCATGTATGTCCAGGCTCAGTATTGCCCTGTTTTGAATCTCCCCTTCTATTAGTATCTTACTGCAGCTCCTTTTGCCATGAGGTAGTGATGAGTAGTTGGAATCCATCTTGGTGTTGCACTGTCCTGATAAAAAGAGTTAACAGAGGAAGTCGGTGTTTTCTTGAAAAAAGGAAGAGTTAAGTGGGGGGCAGATTCATCATTCAGTTCCCAGCTTTTTTCTAGTTCATGCACGAATCAAAAGCTTGTAGCTCTCTCGTGGCAGCAGGACACACTTGTCTCTGTCTCTGGGAACTATAAACTTCTGCAGTGTTTTTGCTGACTTTCACATACACATCTCTAACAATTTATACTCTGCTGCTTGCACTTGCAACCAGAACTCTAGGAGAAATCTGTTCTGCTTTATGTGTGCCCGGAACTTGGCATGATGGCTGCTCTTACTTCATGTATTTCTCAGAGAAAGCTTATTGCAAGGAAGTACAACGCATAGGACCATTTCTTTGAAGATCGGCTTGGATCATGTGATATTTGCTTGAATTAATAGGGTGACATAGATACTGCAGTTCGCAAGTGATGTGTTTCTTGAAAACGTAATTAAAAACTCCGTGAATTGTTTACAGACTGCCTTGTACCCCATTTGCTGTCTGTCCCCTGCAGCTTGCTGTGATCTGCAATTTTTCTGCTTTGGAGAGTACAGTATTGCTCTCCCTCTGTAATCCAGCCCAGCCTTGCTTTGTGGCTGCATCAGACTTGCCATCTCCTTTCAGTGAATTTGTTCTCTCTTTCTGTCTTCCATCCCATTTAGCATGCTGAGGTCTCTTAAAATTCAGCTTGTAAGCAAAGTGAAGCATCACCTAAAATTGTAAAATCTGTCCTTACCCTCCCTCCTTCCCACAAAGGTAAAAAACAACAAAAAACCCAAACCCCAATAGAGTAAGAATGTGATTGAATTGCCAGCAGGTATGGTGTCTGCGGTTTGCATTTGAAATATTTACAGCACAGCCACTTTCTTTCATCACCAGAAAAAGACTGTCGCTGCTCACTCAGAGAAACCAGCTATGTCACTGTGCAGTGCTTCTGCCGACTTGTTTCAGAAAATTCAGTTATCTCGTGCTTGTTAAAATGGCTTTGGGTGAGCTCCAAGATGTGGGGGGTTGTGTAAATGGAAAGAAACCAAAAGTTAGCAATCGATACAGGCTGCAGCCCAGACTGAGCCACTCTGATTTGCAAAATGTGCTCGTCTGAAGATTAAGTCACCGTTGCAGGTTGGGCACCCAAAATTGCTAATGATGTTTTAACATACTTGTAGTCTTATATGAATTATGGGAGAGCAGAGGAAAAAAGTCTGGGAGGGTGATGGGGTGAGAGACACGAAATGGTTTTCTCTTGCTGTATCTGTGCACTCCTGGACGCAGAGCTGTAGCTAAACACTGGAACAAGGGAAACGCTGCAGCCTTGCTGCACTCCTGCCCCTGCGGACCCTGCTGCCAAGCAGCCCCCAGGGCTCAGCAGCAGCATGCCCAGCCTCCTCTCCACCCATGTGCCTAACCTTTTTTAAAACTGCTTTGAAAATCTGTTTCGTCCTTTCTCACATCCAGCCAGCGGCAAGGAGTTCAGTACTATTTCCTTTTGTGTGCAGAAGTACTTCAGCTGCTGTAAGCGTGACCTCGTGTTGCTCACACGTACCAGGAGTGTTCCTGCAGAAGCACGCTGTGCCCATGTGGCGTACGTGCTCTTGTGTGAGCCACATTCCTCCTCAGGCAAAGGCAGGTCGTATCTCCTTCCCATCGTGTGCATGTAGCTCCTACACGCCTGTGTCCTCATTGGAGAATATGAGACCTAAAAGCCGCTGATTCAAAGCTGTTGCGGTACACTGCCCACCTTCCTTAGCTACAAATATAATTGGCTTATATGTTTCAGGAATATATTTTTTAGGGTTTGGGTTTGGCTTTTTTTTTTTTTTTTTTTAATACTGCCCTGAACTTAATTTGCAGTATATTTTGCAAATGCATTCTTCCTGTAGGTGGCTTATTACTTCTGGATGTTGTGCAAATATCAGCTATTCTGTGTCAAAAGCTGCAGAAAATGCTTATTGTTTCCTTAACGTGCCATTACCTGGGTAACACCGATGCACTGCATAGAGGAGAGCAGAAGAGAATGACTTGTCTGCAAAATGAGGAGTTGCACAGCTTTCACTCATCAAACAGCAGCTTTTTTGTTGAGGAAACAGTGAATTCTTGGGAGGCAATCATCCCTCGGAATTCTAGGCCCTTTCCGTGTTGGCGTATCCATCACAGCTCGTGTGCCTGTCTGGGTAATCAATGGGGAGAAATGAGCTCCTCTGCAATGCATTCACATGATCTGTGCTGGAGGCTCTTTCTGAAGGTGATAAATCGCCCCCTGGAAGTGCGGTTCAGCGCGCCTGGCCAGCTCGGGTGTAGACATCTCTGTTGTAGCAAGCTCCCACCGCGTGATTCATCTCCTCCGGAGGTCTGCAGCGCAGCGTCTCCAGCACGGGGATCGATCCTTTGTGCTCCCTTTGGAGATCAGGGGAGTTCAGGGCACAATTTATTGGGTCAGATACTTGCGGCAGTTTTAGGTGAGAACCTCTCACGTGTGCCCTGCCAGTGCTCGACGTGCAGGGTGCCTAGCTGCCGTGGGTGTCCCGCCAGTAGTCCAAGGAACCCCAGTTACGCGGTGTCTCCGCCGGGTGCCGGAGACCGGCTGCACTTGGCTGCACAGCTACGTCAGCGCTGAGCACGAGACCGTGAAGGTGGACAGAAGCCATCACGGCACGTGATTTTAGAATGATCCAGATTCCCTGGTTCTTTGAGGTTTCGTCGTGGTGCAGCCAAGTTAGTAATCTTTCTAATATGAACTTACGGGATCAGATGCAGAATCCGTTCAGCCCATTCCCTTTTCCGTGGAGGTGGTCTGTAGTGGAGAACCAGGCAAAGAGTCCAAGGACAAAGTGAGCGTATTCCTTGATAGATCTTCATCCCTCACTTGGCTAATTATTCTTCGAACACACGTAGATCTTTGATACTCTTAACCCGTGGCAGTGGTAGACCTACAAAAGAACATTTCAGGCACCTTCATCCTTGCAGTGAGACAGTCTTAATAATCATTCCCTATTAACCAGGCTGAAGAGTTTGATCTAATTAATCTTTCCCAAGACAGAAGCCACGCCACCAGCACGGAGCAGCTTTGCATGTCCAGAGCCGGGCAGCGGGGCTGGGGCAGGGGCTGGGGCACAAGTGCTCTGAGGAGCGGCTGGGGGAACTGGGGGGGGTTCAGCCTGCAGAGGAGGCAGCTCGGGGGGGCCCTCATGGCTCCCTACAGCTGCCGGACGGGAGGCTGTAGCGAGGTGGGTATCCATCTCTTCTCCCAAGGAACAAGTGACAGGCCGAGAGGAAACGGCCTCAAGTTGCTCCAGGGGAGGTTTAGGTTGGACATGAGGAAAAACATCTTCACCGAAAGGGTGGT
The DNA here is from genome assembly GCF_017639655.2 of Falco naumanni. Taxonomy (NCBI): domain Eukaryota; kingdom Metazoa; phylum Chordata; class Aves; order Falconiformes; family Falconidae; genus Falco; species Falco naumanni. The sequence continues at coordinate 1,780,553 of NC_054070.1, forward strand.
CAGGCACTGGAGCAGGCTGCCCAGGGAGGCAGCGGCGTCACCATCGCTGGAGGGGCTGAAAAGGTGTAGTGTAGATGCGGTGCTTAGGGACGTGGTTTAATGGCGAGCTTGGCAGCACTGGGTTAACAGTTGGCCTCGGTGATATTAAGGTCTTTTCCCACCTAAATGATCCTGTGGTTCTGTAACGTGGAGCTCAGACATACTGCTGTGCGATGCCCAGCGCTGCCGCATCCCCCTCCAGTTCTTCCAGTGGATGCTGGGGCAGAGAGTTCACCTTACATGTTTTCATTTGAATAATTCTTTTGAAGTCTCCCAGGTTTAATGAAATCTCCTGGTGACCGGCCCTGTATTTTAACTGTGTGTTTTCCAGTGTTAAGGAACTCGGTTTAATCCGGTGTGTGAAGGTCATTCTTCCATTTTATTGCTTTTTTTCAAGGTGTTTTGGCTTTGTAAGATACCTGCAGTTCAGCCAGTCGCTAGCTCTGATGGGTTTCGTACTGAAGAAGACAGCAGATTGCAGGAGTATGATCATGACTATAACGACGGGAAGGGGGGGTCTGAGGAATGTGTCAGTGCAGGATTTCTGTTCCTGAGATCTTTATCTGAATGAGAGGTGATTTGTGCATTTGGTGGTTTGGGGTTTTTTCCTAATGCTGCAATGACATGGAATGCTGCAAATAATATACTAAATAGTTGCACCTTTTTTAACAGAACATGTTCAACACTGGAGATAATTTAGAGACTCCAGGGAGAACAACATGTGAACATCTGTGTATCGTATGCTCATAGGGAAGTTGTCCCAAAGCAGGAGACTGTAGTCTTGGTAGACGGAACTAAGAATGATTTTTATCCGTATGAAAGAGAATAATATCTCAGCTCGGGAGCTCGCAGAGATGAGAAGGCAGACCATCTGTTTTTGGTTTAACCTCTTCTGCCCTTTTTTTCCCTAGGTCATATCTGACTCCAGTGCGGGATGAGGAGGCAGAATCACTGAGGAAGGCACGATCCAGGCAGGCCCGGCAGACTCGCAGGTCTACGCAGGTAAAGAATGGAAATACTGATGTCTGTGTGTAGGATAAAGAGAGCTGATGGATAGAGAGGCAAGATCTTCTTCTGCTCTTCTGTTATTACTTAGGATGAGGGGCTTGTCTACCCTCTCGCTGTGTTGGAGAGGCTCTGGCAAACGCCCCTGCGAACAGTTATTACGGAGCGCTCCCCCAGGCACGCGCGAGTTGGATTCCAGGGGTCTGATCTCTGCAGTATACCTGCCGTTTAGTTTGTAGCTTGATCACGTATATTTGGGTTGCTTTGAGTCAGTGATTATGTCGGTAGACTGAGAAATGTGTTAAAGCCAAGAGAATTCTCTTCTTTCTCTTAACACGGAGATGAAACAGCCTGGCTGGGTAGAAGCCTGCAGGGCATTTTAAACTGACCTGGAAGACTTGAAATCGAATTGCGTAAATTGAAAAATTCACTTTTACTTTCTTCCCAGGGTGTGACACTGACAGACCTTCAGGAGGCAGAGCGAACCTTCAGCCGGTCTCGGGCAGAGCGGCAAGCTCAGGAACAGCAAAGTGAGAAAGCGGAGAGCACCGAGCCTGCTGAGGACAGCAGTGAGAGGCAGGAGACCCGGTCACGGTGGAGCAGAAATACAGATGAGGAGGTGATCCTCCTGGCCTCAATTCTCATTGTTTCAGAGTTAATAAAGCCATTTAGTATAGCTGAGATTGGGAGAAATTCTTTTGGGGAGTCGGTGTATTTTTAAAGGGGGCAGGCTTGCCGGGAAGGAGTCATCCAGAGGAGTAGTACCGCACCTCGGCGGTCTGTCTGCACGAGGGGTGTGGGTATGTAGGTGTTAGAGGTTAGCTGTGCCTTTGCTTTCTGCTGGGAATTTCACTTTTCTGTCTTTTGCCAGATAATAAAACTGTGTAAATCACAGAAAGTGGAATGAAAAGCCTAATGATAGAAATGTGGCCTGGATCCATCCTTGCCGTGCAGGCTGGGCTGAGGCTTTGTGTTCACATTTTTCCACAGATGTTCTGTGTGTAATGGAAAGCACCCTCGCATCACTGCTGGTTTTTACTCAAAATCATTAGTTTCTATTAGGTAACTTGTTTGCCCTGCTATTGGCTGTAGGGACAAAGAGACTGAGCCCAGACTTCGCAGCGATGCGAGGTTGCTTTCACATTGTAGCTGTGCAATGCTTTTAATATTCATCCCTGTCTGATGGAATGAACCTGGTCTGGCGGATGGAGGTCACCACTTGCAGCAGCAGTGAAGAAAACGCACTGAAAGATTACCGAACTCCCTGAAATCCCAAATCTGCTTGTTCCTCTCCATTCTGCTAACTTTTCGTCACGGTTCTTTGTTTATAGACTGGCTATCGGCGATTAAGGTGCCCAATACAGCCAGACAAACCGACGACGCCTGTGTCTCCTTCCACGTCAGCACCTCTCCTTTATACAAGTTCATACCTGACTCGAACAAATAAGTATCTAGGTCTTGACTCTGTGAATCCAGCAGACTTCAGAGGTGCAGCCACAGAGATGGAGAAAAATGGTATGTACCCAGGAGCTTGAAGAACAGTCAAAGCTCAGGGATTTTCATGAGGTTCAGAACTTCCAATGTGTACAGACAGAGAGAATGAGTTTACTTGTTATTCTGAGGGGAGCGGTATGGGGAGCTGCCACCTCGCAAAACAAATGTTATTTGTTTAAATGGAAATCTTAATGTAGGATGCAGCGTGTTGCTTGTAACAACAGGGATAAAAAGGATGTTTTCCATTTCAGATAAGTAAATGAGATAGTAATCCATGGAGCGTTTAGGTCTTAGATTCCCCCGGTACAGTACAGTTTGTCCTCTGAACAGGAGTAAGTCGGGATGATCTGGGGAGAGCTGACTGCTAGGGTAACCTATCTGGGCTCTGAAAAGGAAGGAGTGTGAGTAACCAGATGTAGTAGGGCACTGAGATTCCATTCCATTCAGTTTAATAACTCCTTTGTAACCTGACACAAGCCAAGATGATCTCGATTGGCTTGGAAAGAGCCCCAGTACCTTAGCAAAAGCACAGCACAGATCTAAGTCACTGAAACCAAAGCAGTCTTTCTTTGCTTGTCCAGAGTGTGAAGATCAGGATTTAGACGACAGATCTCCAAACAAACAGTCGATCCGAGAGAGGCGGCGGCCAAAAGAGAGACGAAGAGGCACTGGCATCATTTTCTCGACAAAAGATGTAAGTTCAAGTTCCTTAGAGAAGAGAAACTCATTCTGTAATATTCAGGGTGAATTTCCCTCCAATTCCAAGCTTCACATTTTTTTCCAAGTCAGTTGATTTTTCCAGTAGTCCTTCCCACTCCAACTCTATTTCAGACTGGCACTTCCAAAGGAATCCCATCTCTGGCCCATGTGACACCCAAGCAGCAGGCTCCGGGAAGCCTGTTCTTGAGCCGTAAATCACCGTGAAAGAGCCCACACAGGAGAAGAGGGTTTAGAAGTCTAGTTCCTGTGGAAGAAGGAGGTCATGAGCCACTGGAATTATTTTCAGATTCCTCTGAGCCCAAGTCTGGCTGCGCTTTAGGCCCCCGAGAAGGAAGACAGTGAGGAATAAAACCTGTGTCTGCATCCCCTGCCCAGCACCAGAGGATGCACAGTATCAAGGCAGAAGAGCTGCCTGTGTCGTCATCATTTCTCTTAGTCTAGGTTCCAAACGGTTTTCTTCAGTCTGAGGGGAAGATCACCCTCCAAACCTTGGTTAGAGGGTCGGGTAGAAAAATAGATCACCGTTCTCACGAGAGAATAAGTATTACAAAATCACGGCTGAGAAGCCTGCAGCAGTTCTTGTCCAGCTGTGGACATGCCGCCTGCCTGGTACACCCGGGGTAGAGGCTTCCTGCGCAACACAAGGAACAAAAGCCCCAGTGGTCTCCCTCGTGGCAGCAGTAGATATCTTGAATATTTGGAGTTACAGACAAGTTGAATGGCCCTGCTGGAAGCCTCAGAATGTCTGTTGAAAGACATACCACAGACACCCCCTTTTTTTATTATTTTCAAATGATTCTTACAATTTTTTCACTTGCGTGCCAAATGTGATTTTTTTTTTTTTTTTTTTTACTTATTGTTTTGGTAGTTAAATGCTTTACAGCTTGCCCAGTTGTCTGCTGGATCATTGTAGTAATATTCCTCGCTTCAGAGCAGAAGGCAAACACTTCTCAGTTTTAGTGCATTTCCCCATCGTCTCGATACAAATCTGCAGCTCCAAATTCTGAAGCACCTTGAGTTCAGCACGGAGCAGTGTGGTGCCCTGGTACCTTTCCACTGCTCCGCGAGAACCTGGAGCTGTTACAAAGCAGCAGTGGGTCACAGAGCCTGCCTAAGTGCAAGCTGTCTGGGATGACTAGTCTTTCCTCCTGGTGTTTAGCCGAGATGGAGAATATTCTCTGAAAGTCAACGTTATGTCAACGTTTCAGATGCGCAGGCTTCCCAAGTGTCGCACTTGTCCCCTGGGCACAGTGTTGACGTGTGCCGTGGGTACCCTGCTCCTCCTCCCGCTGACCCTTGAGGAACATCCAGATTGCAGTAGCCATCTCGAGAGTCTGTCCCCAGTATGAACAGCTTCTAAATGGCCCTTGGGTTACCAAGCCTGATCTGGCCCCAAAAGTCAGCCAAAAGCATCCAGACAGGCATTTCTTTCGATGTGTTCTTAGCTTTCACGTGAAATCATAAGCAATACATTATCTTCCTGTGATGAAATTTTGTTGTCTCCAAGGCTGCCTAGTTAAATTGTTTGCTTTTCATCCTAGGATGATGATGAAGTTGATGGAAATGAGGAAGTGAAGGAACCCCGGGTAAGTGAAAGCACATCTACATAGCTGGTGTTTCACTCTTGAGTGTTGGTGGCAAGAAGTCTGTGGCTTTACTCTTGTTTATACGAGAGGTTCAGGCTCTGTTCAGGAGCTGGGTACGAACCGGGAGGTAGCTCTGAGAAGCACATGGCTTACTGATTTCTTGTCTGAAGGACAGAGAACATCTACAGACTGGCCTAAGTTCAGAAGTTGGCTCTTCGAGAGCTCCATAGGCAGTTCTCAAAGCTGGCGGGTCTGCAGCAGCAGCAGGGGTTGAGTGCCCTCCTGAGAGTGCTGTCAGAGGCTGTGGTGGCCGGGGAGTGTGGCTGTCAGGTGTCCCCAGGAAGGAGCATGACCTTGTATCTCAGAATTGCCCCAACACTGTTATTTTGGACATTAAGTTTTGTATTTCTAAAATCTGCGCTCTTGTCTCCTCGTGGACTTGTTTACTTGTGGGAAATTGTCTTGGCAAGCAACACGTCAGAGACTGTTCATTGTTCCCCTGTTCTTGCAACAGTCTCATTATCCTTTGAGGCTCTCTCTTTTCTTTTATAATAATTATTAAGTCCTTCCAAATTGCATTGATTTCTTCTGGCTTTATCTGTCTTTGTCTAAAAGACATTTGAGCTTGACAATATGACTTACTCTGATGATGTTACTAAAGCTAAATACACTTCCAGACTATTAAAACGTGATGTGCAAGACCTGGGAAACAGCAAATTTAAGGTTGCCTAGGGGTCAGCCTGCTTGTGTGACGTTTAATCTTTGCCAGAAAACGCTGAACTTGCGGTAGCCTTTCCACGTACTTCGCAATTCAGTAGAGTGGTTGAAGCATCATTTTGTTTAAATTAACTGGTTCTTTGCTGAAATTTTGGGTAACGCTCTTCCGAGTATATTTTTCTTTCCCTTTTTGCAATGCTCTGTCGCAATGGGGCAAGGTGACGGTGAACCTGCTGGGGACCCGAGGCTGGTACGGTGCTGGGGTGGCTCTTAGCATGTGCTTATCCTTCCGTGCCAGCCTTTGCTTTCCAAGAGCTTACTCTGCAACGTGGAGTGCGGGATGTTCCTGCTTCGAGTAGCCCAGCTCTTCCCACAGGGGTTTCTGCTCATGGTGGTACACGGCTTCGTTAAATCTTCCACTTAGCCCTGCATGAAAGATTCAGCCTTTTATCATCCCTAAAATTGTTTTGACACTTCTGCTGCCTCACAGTAAGAGTGAAGGAGGGATATTTTGTAATGTGTAAGAAGTAATAATAATAGGGACACCTTGTTTCCAGCAGTCGTGTTTTGGACTTGCTGAGAATGTCTTGTTCTTCTGGGAAGTTGTCCCACATTAGCTAAATTAAGACAAAAGAGTGTCTGAGGCTGCAGGTTTGGAGGCTTCCTAGAGTCTAAAATTGCTGAAAACGCTACTGAGCACAGTCCTCACCACTTGTGTAAATGGGTAAATTGCACCTCGTAAGAACCCACCATATGTTCCTGCCCAAAAATTCAGGGTCATCCAGTCTCTGATGCTGTTTTTCCGCAAATCAGTAGCAAGGAGTCCTTCTGTCTTCCTGTGATTTTCTTGTGGGTTCCCATGTACTAGCAGAGCAACTTTGCTTTGGTTCCCTTGGTCCCCTTGTGCACGTGCTTGGTGGTGACAGTCCCCTCTTCCCTTAGGCACGTTGCATATGCTAGACCCTGGGTTAGACTTTCCTTCCACTCTGCTGGTGCTGTTTTTCACATTCTCCCAGTCCTCTTGGTTTTATCTGTTTTCAGGTTCGTTTTTTTTACTGCATGCCTCCGGCATCTTGTCACTTGATCAGGCTTGACTGGTTTATTTTACATCCAAATCAGAGAGATTTCTGCCCTGCTAGCTGGCCATCATTTTGGCAAGAGTCACGGAGCAGCTCCTTGCTTTCTGTTCTAGTATCAAGCAGGAAGTACAATTAATGATCATTAATTCATCAGTAATAATCATTCTAGAATAGCAGGTACCACCATCAGAGTTGTGGACCCAATCACACTGAAGTGTCTCATTTTAGTTACAGACCCCCAAAACTCTCCTGATTTGATGTGAGGGGGTCGGGTTTGTCCTCCAAGTGTTTATATCTTGGCTGATCTTGGGAAGATTTTCACGTGAGCCAGAAAAGGCCCAACTTGAATTCCCTCCTCCAAACTGCGCAGCGCCGGAGATTAGCAAAGGAAAGGTAAACGCAGGTTTTGAAAAAAAAGGAGTAAATACATGTTGTTCTAAGTGGATGAATTATTCTGGCTGAAACTTATGAGCACCAGCGTGGGAAACCAGCCCAGACACTCTGGCTGAGGTGTAGGCAGCTGCCTGCAGTCTCCTAATAGGATGTGTCGGGCCACCTGCGCGCATGCTCTGCCGGCCCTGCCGCTCTCCTGGCGATGCAGACTGCTTGGATGCGTTGCGGAAAGTTGGAAGAGCAGACAAAGTTTTATTGTGGAATAAATGTTCAAGGGCACAAGGACTTCAGCTGGAAAAAGCCTCTGGGGAAGCAGCTCTGGGGGAGTTTTTTGCGTGGTTCCGCAAAGGAAAGAGCCTTTGCTGGTCTGAAGAGACCTGAGTTTGAACCAGAGGTGGGGGGAAAGAGTCTGGCCACAGTCTAGTCTCTGTTTCTCAGAAAGCAGAAGTGATGACAGTCTGAAAGATTGTGCTAGTACCAGAGCAGAGTGGGCAGGCTGGCATTGGGAAACCTCTGCTCCCTGCCAGGCAGCGACCGAAATACCGGCGAGAATTCCCTGGTGGGGGGGGCACAGGGAGTACGAACACGGTACAGCCGGTGCAGATGTGAACCAGTGCCTCTAGTCTGGGATGCAGCAAGTGCAGCAGTAATGATGAAGGCTAAAGAGGATGGTCCAATGTGACATTTCGGAAAGGGTTTTCCTTATCCCTGGCTCTTCTGGCTTTGACTTGTACCTGTCTTGCCACAGCCATTAAGCAGCAGCAGAAACGGGGTACCAATTTGGACGAAAAGTGTATTTGAAATGCCATACATGAGAGAAATAGAACAATGTTTGTTATCCTTTAAAGAATGTTATCTCCTTGAAGTTCTCTTTAGTAGCGTTGCAAATGTGCCTCACCCATGTGTTAAAATTGTTGGTCAAAGAAAAGCTTTAAATACAGGGGAGTGCGCTGCGTGTCATGTCGGTAAAGTAACAATTTCTGGGCAGTGAAAGTGTCAAAGAAAACATCTGTTCTCGTGAACTTCCTCTGGGGCAGTCTGTATAGCGCAGTGTAAAACCCAGACCCATTAATGGAATTAACTTTTATGCAGGAATAACACTGGAACATACGATTATGGATTACAATCACAGTAAGTGTATTAAGTAGGCTCCATTTCTGGCTCCCTGTACTTTGATTTATGAAACACGAGTATTTTACATTCTGCAAAACGCCATTCAAACCCGCTCTGTTTTGTAAATATTACGTGTTCTGCCTAATTCTGCTACTAACACGAAATCACCAGATGCAGCTGGGTACTAACAAAAACTAAGCCTCTGTCTTAGAAGGGCTGAATTTGTAAGATTGATTCTGTGAATTCTAAGGGAAGTCCAATGGACTGGAAATTTCCTCATACAAGTTAAATTCCTTAGGGTTACACCTGTTTCAGAGTTATGACTTGGGGGTCCCGATTTTGGTATGTTCTTTTTCTCACCTATATTTTTGCTTTTAGTGGCGTTTTACCCTCCACAGAGGCTTCCAGTCTAGCTTTGGTAATCGTGGTGTTTACCTCTGTTAAAAGATGGATTTGATAAACAACTGACAGATCAGAAATGGCTTTAGTGAGTGTTTTGGGACTTGTCTGTCGTAGCCAGACTGCATGTATTGGGAGCCCTGGGAGTCTTTGCAACTGCCCCGCATCCCACGATTTTATTGCCACCCTTCCCCAGTGCCGTGGGGGGAAGCGTGGCACTGGGGACGTGCCTGCGGACTGTCTTCTTAAGCTGAGGAAGGCCCCGAGTCTTCCACTTTCTGGCCTCTCGCTGCCTAATATGGTAAGGAATGTCCGCATGGACCGCGTTGTGCTGAGACCCGAGGGGAAGCGGACGAGTAAAAGGGAACAAAATAGGCAAACTTCTTGCTAGCTGAGAAGAGAGTAAAATCTTTCCATTTAGATAGCGTTGTATGGTAGCATCGTCCTGCGCACTGCTAGCCCAGGGTCCCTTCTGGGGACTGAGGATACCAGTATTTTTCCCTGCTTTTACCCTTGAATATTTACTTCTAGCATAGAAGCAGTGTGATGTGGGAGGGAAGCCATCTGGCCCATGTCCAAGGTAACGGAGGTGGTACTGTGCGTCACTTGCATGACTATAGTTAAATTATAGAGCATTTAATTATGTGCAACGTAAGGCTGTGAGAGATTGGCTGCATTTAATCCTGTTTATAAACAAAATGCTCTAATGGGCTGAGTATGCTGTGAGGAAAGGAGATCTTTAATATGTGTATAACCAGCAATATGAAATAGCAGGAGATTGCTGCAAAAGCACGAGCTAACGTTTTGCCATAGAGCTTTAAATATGATGAACAACACTTTTACTGTGTTTGGAGTGCCCTGGGTTCTTTGGGAGGTGGAAGGAGGAAGACATTATAGAAATTGAAATTGATTCTGCAAATATTTCTGCAAAAAAAATTCACATCTGCCCAGATTACTTGCTTCATGGATTCTCCAGCCTAATATGCTTGTCTTGTTTTTTCTTAACCTTAATGTTTTGAGAAGGGCATCAGACTTGCTGTCTACTCTCCTTGTTGATACAGCATTTAAATCATCAGCGTGGCTGCTCGGTTCCTATTTACAGCTCTGGGAAAACATATTGTTTGTGCTTAAAGCCAAGCAATCCAAGTCGGCGATGTAGACTACAGGGTTACAGCTAAATGCGTTCAGGTTAATTCCTCTAATTCACTGAGCTGCTGAATTAGGAAGGTGTAATGTGAAGCAGTGTCCGTGATGGAGATGAGTAACACAAAACCAGCTAAAATCCCATCTGCGAGTCCCAGGAAGATGAGGCAAAATAGAGTCCTCCAGGAATGATTTCCAAGGTCATAGACTCTAACTATTTAAGGTAACTTTATGCTTCAACTTCTCGTTTAGTAAATTACTCTTGGAATTTCAGTGTAGTCTGAGGTGACTGATCTTTCTCAGTTGTCAGCAAGTAGTTTCTCCTGGAGCAATGGAGCTGAGGCTGGCAATGCATCAGATACTCGGCAGATACCTTGGCTCTTGTTGGCATTGCTGGGAGGCCTCCGCAGCCAGTTCAAATTATCCCGTTTCACCCCAGGGTCCTGTCCCTTTTGCCTACATGGCAGCTATCTCACAGGTGTCCTGGGATCCTTTTGCTTTCTTCCCAGAAGGAACTGGGAGCAGTGTGGTGGATGGGGTGGCAGCAGGATCAGTGCCATGTGGCTCCATCTCTCCACCCGCTGTGCAGTGGCGATGGGGCACAGCCACTCCAGGAGACGTTCAATGTTGTGGCTGGTAGCCCGGACCTGTTGGCCTGAGGAACAGCGTGTTGCCTCCTGATTGTAGCCTGAAGACAGAATAACTGTTGTTTTGTGTCTAATTGTGTTTATAATTTTTGACTTTTTAAAGGTTAACAGCATAGGTTTGTGCTTATACATGTAATGGAGCATCACGTCAATTTTTTGTTTCAAACTCTGTTTCATCATGACATGCTCAAAATTATGGAAAGGAAAAATATCTCTAACTGCTTAACTACTTGCAGAATGTTCTCTGCCCCTCTGGGAGCTGACAGTTGTCCTTTGTCAGTCATCCAGCAGGCCACAGGGAGGATGTCTTTCCTGATGTGGTTGAAGATACCCTCCAAAAAATCTGGTCTGCTGGATGAAAATTCCTGCCTACAGCAGTAGATGTCTGGGCAGCCCTTACAGCCGCGCCGGGTTGTCCTGGCCAACTGCTTTGGGGCACAGGTGGGTTGTGCAGGGCAGGAGGAGCAGGCTGCAGCAGATGCAGCTCGGGGGTATCGTGCTGGGTGCTTGCTTTCCCCCCCCCCCTCTCACCAGCGCACCGCTGAGCGCCTTCGTGGCAGCGCCCCTCTGAAGCCGAGAGACCTTGCCTGGACGGACCGTGCAGGGTGGCGCGGTCCCATGTTTAGGTAGGGAATGATTTATCTCCCTGACGTATCGAGAAGGAGCAAAAAGCAGAAGCTGTAGTGCTGGATGGCTAACAAGGAATTGAAGAGTAATCTAAATTTGTTCGGAAAACTGAAGTCAAATTCCCTGGCAATAAAATATCCTTTGGAAACTACCACTGTAGGAAAAATTGTGTGATGCAAGTGTGGTGATGCTGTTTGTCCCCCTTGTCTTTAAAAGGTCACTTTTTGTTCTGGGTTTATATCCTCCCACATGCTTCTCTTCAGAAAAAGCCTCAGATTTGGAAAGCCATTGTTAGTTTTTTGCTCTTGGACATGGAGTTTCCCTACGAGAAGTCACAGTGTTTGGCAGAAGCTGCTTCATTATTTGGTATGTCAAGATGTAGAATCCATAAGCTGCAAAACACCCTCCTGGCAGGAATTTCCCACCAGCTTTGGTTTAATTCATGCCTCAGCATGGTTTTGTTACTCATTATAGTAGGTACTTAGCAAGTAGCTAATGCTGGGCACTGTTGTGGGGGGAGGGGTTGGCGCTTTTTTTTGTTTGTTTGTTTTTCATATATGTAGGCTTTTTTTTTTTTTATTGCTCCTAGATTTCATCCTTGGGAGTGAACATAACCTTCTGCACCACAATCTGCTGCTGTTGAAGGAAGGCCAGAAATAGGCTTGAAGCATAGTTAGATAGCAATGTGTTGAAGTTATACATTTGTTTGGCCAGCGGCACTAGAATATTGCTTTGTGTCAGCCAGTTGCTTCCACAGACGAGCCAACAGAAAGGTTTTATAGCCGTGGAGTGGCTGGGGTGGGTGGGAGGTATGCAGAATCTGACGAATTTAGATAAAGAGCAAAATGGATCATGACTCTGTTGTGAGAGCTCTGAGATTTCTCTTTCTCTATGTCATATTTTGGAAAGTCCCTTAGCTTGAAACAGCTATGTTTGCATCTGGTTGTTTTATTAGTGTTTGCTTTCTCAGTTTCCCTGACATGGCCTGTTAATATCTTTGCAAATTTCTGCTACATTCCTGCTTTGTAACTCAGGAGGAAGCAGCACAAACATCTTTGTAAGAAAAAGCTGGATCAGGGGAGAGGGAACCTGTCCGTAAACCCCTGCAGAGTGCAACCGCCGGACTGCTTTGACTGGAGAATATTATTGTCCTTAATGGTAGTAACGGGAGGAAATCACTTGATTTTTGGCGTCAGCAATGCTCTAAACTGGACTTCAGAGCAGACAGTGGAAAGCATCTCTCTGGTTTTTCTCATGCTGCTTTTTTTAGTTGAACAAAACATGGTATCGAGCTTGGGAAAGAAGCCTGAGCGTGAAAAGACGGAGCCGAGTTTTAGGTGGACATGAAGCAACTTATCTGTAGGCATCAGTCTTCTGGCTGGTGTGTAAGACATCCTGAGGATTATGGCATGAAAATACGCAGTGTGGGGGTCGCCCCAGGCCTCTGGGTTTGTGATCGTGGTTGCATTTACAGCCTTGAGGAGTGGAATCAAATCTGTGGTCTCAGAGACATTTATTTTTGGCGGAGCAGTCGCTGCCCCATCTGTCTCCCTCTAACGGGAGGCCGTTGCTGCAGCGTTGTTTTATTGCTGCTGGTTATTGCTACCGCTGCCATCCATTTCTGTAACCTCTCGCCATCAACCCTTCTGGAGATGATGAACTCAAGATAATGAAATCCTTCTCCCTCTTCTGCGGTCTCCTCTTTATATTCAGTTCTCATCCTCTGAAGTTAGGGAGGTCCCCAGAGGTGTCAGCGAACACCCCTGCTTCTTGCCCTGTTACAAGCGCTGGGTTAGACTCCTGAAGGCACCTTGCCTGTTCTTCCAAAAACTCTGTCCTTGCTCCACAGGACTACTGGAAGACTTTTCTCCTGCATGCATGTTTCAACACTTACAGGTGCTAAAATGATGCTTCTGTGCTGAGAATGGTGCTTTTTAAACTCTCTTCACTACTGCTTTGTATTTTCTTTATTTGTAAGAAAGCAAAAAGAAAAGAATTGAGAAGTTTTGTATTTAAAATGCGCTGTTCTCAGCCCACACTAGAATTACCTGCTTCTACTGCTTAATCCGGGTCTGCCTAATAGGTGTAGCTCCCAGCCCCTTTTATGATAAATTTAGTGATGGGAATAAAAAGTGGGGGAAGTATGATGGTATATGTGCAATTACAGACTGTCAGCTGCTGCGTGTGTGTTTGGGAGGAGAGGAAGATCCTTTCCTTCTGCTTCCTATCTGCGAGACATAACGCCCGATCTGCTCCTGGGAATCCTAGTCAGTGCACTGCGGATGAAAGCCTGCTCGCTCGTGCGGGCTGTGTTCCCTTCCGAGGAAGCTGCTGCGGCGCCTTCACATCGCCGTTACAGCACAGCTTATCGCCCGGCCAGTAATTCCTTTGCTACAGCCCTTCAGCCGTCTGTTGCCAAACATAACCATTCCTGCCTCTTTCAGCTCTGCATAAACCCTGCGAAGCTGTAATTGAACCTGTGAAAGCTTGCATATCAATTTGAAGTAATTTATTTACAGTGGTTTAAAGCGGTTTTTATATAGCGTGTATTTTCAGTCAGCTCTTCATTATGCAAAATAACGGTGTGTTGGGTATTTCGGTGAATACAGCTGCTACAGCTTTGACCCTGAGTTGTCCCACTTAACAGCAGCCCTCTGCATCCTTGCAGTGTATCTGCAAACCAGATTACAGCTCACAGATAATACAGTTAGCTGTACAAAGGAAGAAGGTTTATTATGACAACTTTGAAAGGCTGGCTTTTTGTCGCATCTCCTGGGTTAAGTAGCGGCGCTGCTAATTCCGAACCGACTCATTATGCATCGAAATGAACGGTTTCTCTACGGAACCTGCAGAGTTTCTTTGCACAAAAAGCGATGGGTACAGTGAATAAAGGTGTGAGAGCAGGAGGGTTAACAAGACCCAGCCTTTTCACGCAGGTGAAAGCCTTCCCAAATATTTTGGTAGTAGCATAGAGACTTTTTACTGCAAGATTGCATGTAGAGGAAGAAATGACTGGTAACCAAGGTGGAGTAATGACCGGTACTGTAACCTTTCGTCTGCCTGTGGAGCCCTGGTTGTTAAACCCAGACGATATTCCTGGCTTCGGACCCGGGATTCGGACCCTTCGGATCGGGATTCGGACCCGATCTTAGATTGTTCACATGCTTTTCCTTTGCAATTAACAGTGCTCGGGTCTGATTTGGCTGTAGCGGAAGGCAAGTGCAAGGCAAGCAAGATGCTCTTCCAGGGACAAAGCAGTGGTGCCATTTAGTGTGCACAAAGGCTGCATGTCATTTTGGGCTTAAATAATCACAAATCTGGGACATCGTGAGGTGAAGGGAACCACAGGATTGATTAAACTTTGCCCACAGTATAAATATTATTACAAAAGGGAGGTACAATACTCTTACACTATGGATTTCAGTTTGGTATGCTGATCCAGTAGCATAAAAGCAATAGAAAATCTAATCTTGACTCTGTTCTCTATAGCCTGCATCAATAATTAATGGGTTTTTCATGTTTAAACTGAGTTTCTCTTGATTTTTTTATGGAACTACTTTGGACCTAGAACAATTATTTTATAGGCATATAGTAGCTTTGTAGCTGGGCTCTTGGAAACAACTGCTAGGGTAGTTTATTTTGCTCCATTTCTCTAGAGATGTGTCGTGAGAATAAATGCAGCTTTAGAATTTATTTCAGTATTGTGTAAAATTGCAGATTTCGGTGTTTCCCTGGACTGGGACATGACTCAGCAAACAGGCAGTGTGCACTCCTACAAGTGAGGCATCCAGAAGTGAGGATTGTGAGGATTTTAATTAAGCAGCAAACAGCTACACTCCGTAGGAGTGTACCAGTGGGGCTGCATTAAGCAGTGGGGAGGGGGTTCTCTGCTTCCCAAAGAGAAGGGAGCAAAATGGCCTCAGCAGCAGGTTCAGGTGAAAACATGAAGCGTGCTGCCCGCCTCTCCCTCTTGCTGCTCATCTTAGGTTATAATTCACACCTTGTGTCCCTGCACGCGGCCCCGCTGGTGCTGTATTGCTCAGCGCGGCACAGGAGGGGCTGCAGCAGGGGCTGTGCCACCCATCCTCAGAGGCTGAGGGCGTTAGTTCTCCTGTTCCCAGCTTAAACTGTTCCCTGGCGCTGAGGCCAGCTGGCAAGGAAGGCTCAGCCGTGGTACCGAACCCGCTTACCCTCCGCGTCGGCACGGCTGTGTCCGGGGCACCTGCTGGGGCTGGTCCCTGCAAGTGCCCGGGCTGGACGTGGAGCAGCATTGCTTGGCGAGGGACAGGATGGTGCCAGAGAACCTTCCAGCAGCTTCTGTGCCTGCAGGGTGTGTGCCGGAGGGCAGGGATGCTCCCTGGCTGTGTTTAACGTAACAGAGTAGCCAAGGAGGCCCTGCAGGAAGGTAGCAGTGTGGAGAGCATCCTGGTGCTGTGCGGCCCCGGGTTGGTGCCTTCAGCTCGGCCCCTCCGTCAGCTGAGCCTTGTGCAGCTGGAGACGCCAGCGTGCTCGTCGGTGTGTGCCTGCACCGGGGAGATAGGAGGTTTGGCTGCGAATGAAAAGAGTCAGCTGAATGGGAAGGAATTCAGCAGCGCGCAGGACAGCGCGGTAAACCTGATGTGGAAAATGACAGCTAGGACTTTGAGGAGGTACTTTGGGGATCATTTGTTCCAAAAATACCAACTACCCTCCCTCATCCTTCAAGTTTTATTAGAATTCTGGTCTCCCAAGAGGGCTTCTCCTTTTCCTCTCCTCTGCGCTGTCAGAGAACATGCCGTGGGCTCACGTCACCCGTGAGCATCGCTCTGCAGCTCTGGCTGTGACTCCTGGCTTTGCTTCCCACTCCTGTCGGCTGCAGGTCGGAAAGCCGCCGCGCCGCTTGTGCTTATTTTTAATCAGTGTCACGTTCTGTAGGTGAAGATTTTCAACACAGGTAGAAGGGGTGTTTGTATTTTTCCCCTCAAATATTTAGCTCAGGGCTTTGTCCTCTTTCTGGTGTGTCATTTTTTTGGATATGGGTCCAGCTCTCTAATACAAAAAATCGGATACAGACACAGGTGACGTTACCAAAGGAAGGGAGAGGATGGCCGTCTGCATGGAAAAGGGAAGATGCCTGAGAAGAGCGATCATGGTCAAGACCATAGCTCTAAGTACAGGAAATACACTACCACGTATCGATGTAGGAAATACAGTTGTGCTGCTGTACTCATTTTATACTCACTGTACTTTGCCCAGAAATACGCTGCAGCCTGAAGTTACCATCTGGGCAGCCTCAGGGGTTTGTGTCCAGTGGTTGTGGAAATGCTCACGGAAGGTGATGGCTGAGCTGGACGGGGCTGTGGGCGACCTGGGCTGGTGGCAGTGTCCCTGCCCGGGGTGGGGGTTGGAGCAGGGTGGTCTCTGAGGTCCCTTCCAACCCAAACCGTTCTGTGCGCACCTTTTGGGTTGCTGTATAAAACCTCCTTAGCAAAGGAGGTGGCACCCCAGCACCAGCACCGAGCACGCTGCTGGTTCCTACTGAGGAATATCCTCAACAGACAGAAACAGTCGGATCTAAACCATGACCTCGAGCGTGACAAACATCAGGGTGTGAGGACAGCAGCACCGCAAGGGAAGAGTTGGGTTTCATACTTCCACAGGGGGAAAACTTGAAAGCGAACCATACAAAACAGCAGGGAGAAACCTGTTGGTGAGGGAGGCGCCTTCGTTGGAGCGGTGGTGAAACCCGGCGTGTTTTGCCATCTTGCATCTCGTTCTGCTGCCTTTCTCCTGCTAATCAGAATGCTAATTCTCATGCCACCCCTTCTTTTTAAAACGAGTTATTGTCCACCAAGATGCGTTTTGTCAATCTGTGAGGCATCTGCACTGGATGACTAATTAACTTTTAATTAGTAGGGAATAGAAAGCTCAGTTTTTGCTTTGGTTTGAGGCTCTGGCTGTGAGTTCTGTACTGAAATGTTGTTTTTGGAGCTTTCCTGCCCCTCCTCAGCAGAAACACAACCTTGGAGGGATGTGGCTACGATTTGTTTGGGACTGGACGGGAGGGGAAGCAAATCCCCGCAGTTCTGAGCTGTGCAGCTCCACCTTGGTGACTAAGCTGGGCTTTGTCAGACTTTAATTGTGATTGGGACACTCCAGCCTGCTGGCGGCCACACGGGTTAGCCCAGTTTCAATTACTCTCACTGTTTTGAAATCCCAGAAACTGAGACTAGTGTGAAACGATCAGCCCTGTGTGCACGTTCTATAAATATGCATTTAAAATGTCTGAATTACCTTGTTGCTGCTGTGCAGCAGGGTCAGAGTGCCGGGAGAGGTGTGTGTGTGTGTGGGGGGGGTGATGAGTGCAACAGATGGAGGCTGGAAAGATCAAGGTCCTGCCATGGTCTCCGTGAGCAGCGGGGTGCCTGTCACTACCTTCTTGTGTGTCTGGACTTAATTTCCATACCTTTAGAAGGGAATGCAGAAATATTGCCAGGCAGAATTAGACCTCTCCAGCCTTTTTTATTTTTTTTCCCCTCACCCTCCTGCAGTCAGTGAATAATGAGTCCCCTCCTTCCTCATGATGAGGTATCCAGTAGAAACCTGATCTGGAAGTTACTTTCTTAGAGAAGGACAATCTGGCAGCCCCTTTCCTCTCTCCATGGCAATGCTGCATTGCCCCTGGATAGTGAAGATGCTGGATGGCAGGAGAAATTAATGCAGCTGCTATTCCAAGCACCCTTCCCCAGCTACGTGTCAATAAAATTACACAGTTGCCAAGCAGTGTGCAAAAAAGGGGCAGTATTGCAAATCAACAATGATACACATAAGCACAGTAATACTCTTTAAATTATCTTTATATAGATATTCTTCTGCACTTGCTAGGAAATGTTTGATGACAAAGCAGCCTGTGGAGCTGGAGCAGAATGGTTAACTGCAGGCACCCAGGGGCTGGTCAGTAGCTGTTTCAGGTGGGTGTGGATGAGTCCAGATGAGGACACATCCCTCGCTGTGGTACTGGTCTGCTAACACTGCCTTACTGGAACTGGTTTGGTGCGGGTACCTGGGCTGATGCTTTCCAGCAAAGGAAAGCATAGATTGGCAACCTTATGGTTGCAAGGCTGTACTTGGGGGATGAGAGCTATGAAGTCAGTGCACCCACTGGGTGGTTGTGGGCGTTTTTCAAATGAACATCCCGTGTGCTTGTTTAGTTGGGACCTGAGGGACATCCGCTTGCCTTTGCAGTGACCAATCTCGCCGTCGCCTGAGATGCTTTCCAGTGAGCTAGCTGGTGTAGCAGCAGCATGGCTCAGCCAAGAGCTAGCTGGAACTTTGTTGACAGAGGTACATGCTCTCTCCACCCTTTCTCTTACCCTCCGAGCTCCTCCTCAATCCCAAATGTTCCTTTGAGTAAGGGTACATTACACAAGCTCCATGTCGCCTTCTTGCAGCACAAGACAGGGTTATGAGCAAACAACAAAAATCCTGTTGTGCTTGCATCAGTGTGGCCTCCCTTTAACGGTATGTACTGCTCCGTGTCCTTTAAAATATCTCCCTTTGTCGCAGCCGCAAAACGCGTGCTGGAATTTAAGCTTTGCAAACTGCCGTCGACTTGCCTCTGACCTCCCGCTCGCAGCCCGTCAGGCCTTGGGAGCTCGTAAGTTATTTTCTTTTCTTCCCCCACTCCCCCCGCCCCCTTTTTTTTTTTTTTTTTTCCTTTTTTTTCCCCCCTACAAGTGGCAGCCCAAATCCCAAGCTGAAAGTGAATCGCTGCTGCTGGCCACCCTCCAGCATTCCTGGCGGAGCGAGTCAGGATCTGGAATGTCAGAAGGCAGCGGCGGGAGGGACTGGAGAAGGCTGCGCGCGGGTAACGGCGCCTGGGAGGAGGAGGAGGAGGAGGAGGAGGAGGACGGAACAAAACACAACTTCATCTGGACTGCCCCTTTCCAAACCAGCGTTTGTTCCTGATTTATGCTTTCGTGTTTTGCTTAAAGCGTGCAGCTCCGTGCAGTGACGGCAGAGAGCTCGCAGCAGCGCTCCGGAGTAGAACGGGTTTTGGTTTTCTTTTCTTCTTTTCTTTTTTGGCAAAAGCCTCGTGTCTAGATAAACCCAGCTGATTTTCCAGCGCTCCGAGTTGAGCCGGGAGTTTTTGCCTCCTGCAGCTCTGGGGGGAGATCGCTCTGGTCCTGGGGCATAGGCTCTGGATGAGAGGATCGGGATGGGGCCGGGGTGGTGAGGCTGGCACGGAGCAACGCCCGGCGCTGGAGCACAGCGAGTCCTTGACACTTTCTCCTCTTCTTCTCGGACAAGAAACATTGTGGAGCCTCAGCTCTCCCTGCAGCAGATTAATGCCTAAAATTACACACCCTAAACAGCAGGGTTTAATTACCAGAGCTGTGAATAGTTTAATTAGTTTGTTCTGACCTTGGAAGAAGGACCTGCCCAGCGCCTTAGAGCGACAGGAGAGCAAGACTTGTATTGCTTCCCAGAGACACCCAGCCCGCGAGGCCATGTCGTCCTTGTACACCAGGAGTAAAGAGTATACTCGCAGCAGGAAGGCTCAGTCAGATTCTCCCCCATCCTCTCCTTCCCCGATCGCAAAGACACTCAGAGTAAGCAGCTTTTTCCTTTCTGTTTTACACGGAGCCCTGCTCAGCACGTGCTCTGGGCAGAGACCGGTGGTGGCGGTTTGTTGTCTTACACCTGGAGACCCGTGTCTGTGGTTTGCTTTGGAACCAGGATGGCTTAGATGAAACTGGGGAAGGTGCCTCTGCAGCAACAGGTTTTAAGCAAGCTGCCAGAGCCCTTGGCTGGGATTATTTGCACTCAAGGCTGTAGGGAGTTGCTGTGACGATATTTTCCCCCCTATCCTGCTGTTCGCAGAGACATCGCTCTCCTGCTAGGCTATCGCTGGACGAAAACCTCACGGTGAAAATGAGGCAAAACCTGACCAGCCTGTTAAGCTGCGCTCTTCCCAGGAACGCTTTGATACTGCTGGTGAAACAAGGTTTGCGCTCCAGCTTCCCCCCTGGGGCTGTGCTGACCTGGGTATAGTTTAGTAATTTCAACGAGAACAAAAAAATGAAGAAAACCACCTGTAGCAGGAGGCAAGGCGAGGTGGTTGACTGGTCCTCCCCAGACCAGAGCTTGTGTCCCCATCTACCAAGGTGTTTGAAAATTGGGAACATTTCGTAATGGTATTGCTAATAGCTCCGGAGTCATATGAAGGGCTATCATGAAACTCTCTGGGTCTGTGTCGTTAGACAGGCGGTCGCTTCGCCATCAAGAAATATTATCATGCTGGAGTCAAAGCCCGGAGGAATTCGTTTTAAAAAGGCAGGCTAATTTTAGATGTAAGCATTAAATTAATCTGAGCACTGGTGTTTGCTCAAATCAGATATGCATTGTCTGCTCCTTTTGAAGTGGCAGATCTTGGTCTGCAAAAAGCATTGCCTGAAATATGTAAAAAGGGCTTGAACCCGCTGCCGTGGCGTTAATGGAAGCAATCCCTGACCTCAGGAACTTACCCTCAGGCTGCTGGTTGCCCCCCAGGCTGTTAACTGTTTAACCCAGGAGCAGGAGTCCGTGCTCTCCGGCGGTCTGCAGGTGGGGTATCTCTGGGGAGGTTTTAGATAATCTAGAACTATCCCCTGTGTGCTTAGGTGGAGTTTCTCCATCAGTTTTTACGGCTGTGCTTACTGTTCCTCACTAAATTGCTACAGAATTGATAACCAGCTTAATAGCAGGTGGGGAGCCTTTCCAATGTGCCCTTACTCCTAGAGTAAAGCTGAAAATGTTTTAATTTCTTTCAAAACCCAACATCAGTCATGTCTGGCGTACACAGACTGACTCATTCCCACCCCCCCAGCCCCCACCCCAGTGCATCTAGGCATATAAACAAGTGACAAACATCTTGCAAGAGCCGTGACTGCTGTGTTCACGGTGCGTGCCTGGCTGCTTTGGTGCACGCTGCCCAGAGGTGCTGGTTCCCTCTGTCAATAGCCACGATGGAATTGCAGGCTCCTGGGGCCCCCGTGGGTGCTGGAGGTGGTGGTGGGAGCTCTCAGGTGGGTAGAGAAGGGTGCCGGGTGGGAATGGGGGGGGGCCTGGCGAGGAGCTGCCCTCAGCTTCTTGTGGCAGTGGGATGTTGGTGAAAGCAGACAAGTGCGCACAGAAATTTTGGTGGTCCTTGCCGTAGCAATGGGAACACCAGCTGAGGCTCCAGTGCATCCATGTGGGAGAAGCTGGACGGGGAGTGCAGCAGCACCAGCTCATGAATCTGTATAGGAAGCGGCCCTGGCGCTATCTGGGTTATCCCTTAAAAGGCTAATTAGGGAAGGATTTACTTCAGGCTAAAACAGAGTATCTGAGTTAACTCTGCAAGACAACATAACTGCCGCGAGCAATAGTGATAACGGAGTGCGGCTTTCCATGGATTTGTCCTGTGGGCGTACTCCCCCACGCCTGCATAACAGCAGCCCTTGCCGCAGGGTGCCACTGGCCTTAATAAACCAGGTAGAAATGTGAGATCTTGGAGGCTTTTATCTTCCCATCCCGTCCAGATTGAGACCAGCAGACCTGCGGACTCTAAACGTTCCCAGCTGAGCAGAGGTGCAAAAACACATGAGCAGGCAGGGAACCTCACACATGGTACAGGCATGGAAAAAAACCTCTTGGAGAACCAGACAAAGCAAAGAAGGTTTTGCTTATTAAGGTATTGGTGCCAAACAGCTGCATTAAGATGTCATTTGCAAAGCATTTTCCTGTGGCATCCCCTGCTGCACTTGTACGGCTGCTTGTAATGCTCTTCCTTAGGTGTCATGATAATATTGCATCTGGGGGTTTCCACCTTTAATTGGTGGGATCTCCCCACATGCACAGCTGAGAAGGGCGAGCACTTTGCGGTGAGCTCATACAAGTCGTAAGAAAAGCAGCGGCCGCGAGCAGGGCGCGGGAGCGAAAGGCAGGTGCAGGAGATGCTGGTGCCGGCAGGGTGTTGGTGGTGTCAGGGCCCCTGAACCTCTGCAAGCCATAATACTGAATTTCACGTATTCACATGAACAGCCCAGAATTATAGTCACCAATATAGAAATAGCCAAGTAAATCCTGTTAAATCAGCCAGGGTAAGCATTGCTAGCTCCACCTTTCCAATTACTTTAATGAGGATGTTGTTAGAATTTGGAAGCTCAAATCCCTTTGCAATCAATTCAGATCATCCCGTTATTTGGCAAAGGCTTCCATTTTTGCGGCGGTGGGTACTTTTTCATCACAAGTTCACAAGTTTTGCCCCATACTGTAGCTTGAGTTTTCTCTTCGTCAAAAAAATATTCAGAGTCAACTGTGAATTACACCAAGGGTGTAATAGGCAACCCATGGTATGGAACCTTGAAAGCAAGGACTGAAATATTTTTCTTTTTTTCTTTTTTTTGTTCTCTTTTTGTTTTTCTTTTCTTTTTCCTATTTATGCTGGGCCAGTTGTTTTTTCATAGGAAACACCCTGTAGTTTGTGTTTAGGCTCATCCATCTGTTCATTGTGGTACTTCATAACCCTCGTGTTTCTCCACGGGATGCCGGTTCGGCAGGCAAATGAAAGCCGAGGACGCACACTCCCACTTTACTGCACAGTGTAATTGCAGCTTTTCAGCTGTTTCCCACCTATTTGTCAACCAGCTGTCCTTTCTTTTACGGACTGCTCCTTCTTTGTCTTGTCATCCGATATTTTTTTGCTGTAAAACAGACCATCAAAACTTAAAGCCCTCATCAGCATGTGTGGCTGCTGCTCACTCAGTAGTGGCTGCATCCCTCTGACTGCTGTCTCCTGGTGGTTGTTACTCGCTCCTCAAGAGGCTCTACGTAATTCTTGTTGTTCTGGCCATATTCGCGGTTTCACTACAAGGCTTTTCCCCTCTGATGTTAGGTCGCTCCCTCATTAAGCCACCTTCAGTGCTTATTACTTGAGCATTCCAGCTGAATTTCTGTCACGAAGGACTCGGCGATAAAGTTTTAAGTATACTCGGTGGTCTGTACCGATGGATTTTATTCTGCCTTTTATTGGAGTGTCTGAAGGAGCTGTGCCAAGTGGGATGCGGGAGCATCACCTTTTATGGGCCATATGTTTTCACCGAATCACTTGGTAGTAATACTTGAGCATAAAAAGCAATGGTTTCCAAATTGCCATCTCTGTTATCGAGCCTCCGTGTCGAGGCTGCGGTTGCTCTAAGCAGTGATTACCATGGCAGCAAATCTGGGTGCAGTTCTGGATGTGGGCACGTACGCCCAGAATCCAAAGCAAATCTTAAAGGGGAAAAAAAAAATCTAACGCACAAGAATATTAGCTGTCTGAGCTGCAAGTGGTTGGCATGCAAGTAAAAGCAGCGTGGGTTGGGGATGATACCTAAATAACGGTGTAGAATCTTAGAGGTCTGGGAAGGCGACCAAGCCAGGCTGCTTTTAACCAGGGAGAGATGCCCAGGAGTGCTGAGGGGTTGGTAGAAACACCTGATCAGATCAAGCCTTCGGAGAGGTTTGTGTATCGGTGTGCCCGGTGGCCGGCCTCCGCTCCGTGAGTGTTTCCACAACAGGTTTAATCCCGTTTCAGACGTTCCCGGTGACAGGTTTACTCTCACGCGAAGCAGACCTGTATGAATCTCTGGGCTTGCTGTGCTGCTGCTGCTGCAGACGTGTTGAGGAGCGTTCCGAACACATTTCTCCAGGAAACTTTATTTTCCTGGGTTTCCATTTGGCGGCTTGGACTTGTTCTACTTGCGATAAAAATGACGCTGCGTAAGTCGAAATGGGGTCAAATAAGTTGTCTCATGACATTTTCTATCTAATTTCAGGATTGCTGACTAGTTACGCAGTATTTGCAGGAATGATTGCCCCCTCTCCCATTAGCCAACGAAAAATGTGGGATAATGAAACTTGAACTTTAAGGCAATTAACCTTAGCCTGTGTTCTTTAGCACCCTGATTTGTTTCTCACTGGCTATTTCTCAGGCAACATGTTCTTTAGATGGGTATCAGTATGAAATCCTTCTGGGCTCTGTTTGTTCTCTGGTGGTTGTTTTTTTTGTTTTTTTTTTTTTAGTTTTCCTCTGTAAATGTCCATATCTGGAAGTGTTTCGGAAACTTCTGGTTGTTCTTAGGGCACCACCCGTTAGATGTTCCCTGCTGTGACTCAGTAGCCAGGCGATGCTCCTGTCGCTGCCTGCATCTGGATGTATAAATAAAATGGGTCAGAGCCCACGCTGTGACCCATGGAGCTCGCGAGTGGCTTGTGTCCCTGCGGCTGAACTTTCTTCTTCAGCTCTCCTCCCTGCCGAGGAACAGAGCAAATCGATCTGAGCCAAAGCCGTAGCAGGGAGTCTGGTAACCATTAAAGGATCTGAGTGGTCACGGGTGATTTTGTAACGCTGCAGCCTGTTTAAAACTCCCATTTTGACCCTCTACTGTGTGGTCAGTGATGGGCGCCTTTGAGGCAACTGGTGAAGCAGCCAGAGAGCAATCGCTTGTGATAGCTCATGTGTGGAACTGTTGCCTGCAGTGGGGCGGGGGGGGGGCAGGGGGGTGGAGGGGAACCTGAGGTTTCGCCAGGCTGTGAAAGGGGTGAGGGGAGAAGGAGGAAGAGGATCTTTAATTTGGATCAGCTCATGGTGCAGCCACAAACCCAGCATGCTGGCGCAGCTGAGACGGGGAGGTGCTGTGGGATGGGAGCGAGCGACCGCGGGGAGCGACGGGTGGAAGCTGTAGGCAGCCAACCGGGCTGCTGGACGGGGAACCAGCCTTTACTGGAGGCCACGATGGTTCCGTTTTACACAAAATGTACACAAAGCCGTAGAAAACAGGGCTAGAAGAGAGGCAAAGCTCGGCCCATCCATTCCCTCGGGGAACCCACCCCGCGCCGGGCAGGCACCACGTGCTGGCACTGCCACCCGTGCCAGCGGCACCTGGGCCTTGGGGAGCTGATGGGGGGCGGCTGGGTTGGGGGGGCGGCTGGTTTGCCATCGGGGAGAGTAGCTCCAGGTTCGGATCACTGCAGCTGCTCCGGAGCTTTTTCAGACTGAAGCAGGGAGAGCGGTGGTACAAGCTCTCTCACCGCTAGCAGCACAGGGTGCCCCGTGCGTGTGGGCAGGTCAGCGTACCTGACCCACCGTGCCCTGCAGATGCTGCCCGCGGTCGTGGGGATGCTGTGTGGGTGCAGGAAGGTGTTTGCCAGGTTTTGGGGTGCAACTCACACCGCAGAGTTGGCCAGTTGGCTTTAGGCAGCCTGGATCCTGGCTAGTGGCCGAATAGGTGTTGAAATACCTGATGATAACACCTGAAAATGTCCTGCTAGGGCGTTCGCAGGGGCAAGGAGGGTGTCGTTGCCTGCAGACCTGTGGCATTCTCATATTGAAGGAATTTATGAGCAGGTATCATCTCTGCTTGTGTCCCTTGGCCGTTTGGCTTTTATTTCGTCCAGTCTGGAGAGTTTTGTCTAAGATCGCGTTGCTTTGCAAAATTAAATTTTTCACCAATAAAATCTGAGCCCTTAGAAAAGAAATAAAATAATAATAAAAAAAAAAAGCAGCAAACCCAGGTTTCTGAATTGTGGCCTTCACTAAATTAAAATGCAATCCAGCCTGACGTTTTCCATGGCGAGCTTTATCCCCGGGAGACAGTGGTAATAAACTACAGCTGCTGCAAAGCCGGCGGGCACCGGGAGAGGCACGGGGAACTGAGGCACGGGCTGGCAGCCGTGCGGACCGGTGTGCAACTGCAGGACGTTTGGGATGGCAGGAGACGCCGTCGTCGTCAGTCCACCACAGCCGTATGCGTTTGTTTCTGATGAAATACATGCGAGCTGTACTGAAAACGACGTGATCTGTTGCAGCCAGCTGCCAAAGCCACTCTTCCATCTTGAAGAACCTTTTAATACTATGCTTCAGTAACAGCAGTTTTTATTAAGCAAAGTATATTGATTTATAGTTGCGAAAACATATTTTGCATCAGGCTTTGGGGAGATGGAGGTTATATGGAGGTGGTTTGGCTGCGCTGGATTATTAATCATATCAATGGGATTTTGTAATCCTTGCATTTGCACAAATGCAAGCTTGAGCTGGAAGGCAGCGCTATTCATCACGTCAGCTGTAGCTAACGGGATGCTGTAGCAAACCACAGTGCTCAGGTCAGCAGAGCAGCTTTCCGAGGGAGGCAATGACCTCAAAATAACTACCAAAAGCAGAGTTCAGCCAGACCTAATTATTCTGCAACCACTAGAAAACCAAACTTGACCCCAACCATATCTGAAAGACAACTGTGGCTTGAGGGGAGCGCCAGTCCGAGCTGTGCCTGGTGGGGATGGGTCCGAGGTGTGCCAGGCAGCCTTGCTCACAGGCCGTCCTCCTTCCAGCTCAGTTCTTGCTGTGCCGGCTCCAGGGGGACTCGTTCCTGCAGCAACACCGGCGAGGTTGTCCTTTGTACAGCTGCCGTGCATCAGCCCAGCCATGCACCTTTGTGCATGTACACAAACATGTACAGCCATGCACAAACCTTTGTGGTGTAGGAGCAGCGGAGCCACGCAACGGCAGGAGCATGGTGGCTTTTGCATATAAGAGGGAAAGAACTGACCCCAAAAGCAGCTGGCTTTATTTTGTGTTTAATTTCTAAAACAAACAGGACTCACCAGGAGGATGTTTGCTAGCACAAGAATAAAATTCAAGAGGGTCCTCAAGCTTCCCTTCTTGCTTAAGCAAAGGGAGGAAGGCAGGGCTGGAGCTGTGCTCCAGGATCTGGTTAAATGGTGGTTATTTAATCCTAAGTGTTGATCAGGATCTCTGAGACAAAACACACCAAAATAAATTCCTTGAGGACTATCTTAAAATAGCGCACATTTTCTTGAGGTTGGCCTGTTGGAGATAAAGTAGTATAAAGTGTTCCCAAAGCATCTGTTTTTTTCTTCTTTTCTTTTTCTTTTCTTTTTTTTTTTTCTTTTTTTTTTTTCTTTTTTTTTAAATGTAAATAGTAGACTTTTTCTGCCTCTGCTGGGTCAGATCTCAGCTGCAGAAGAACACAATTGGAAGCAATTAGGCCAGTTTCTGACTTGGCAAGAGCGGTGGCCAATCCCCCTTTTGGCGCTGCGTTTCAGGGCTGCATTTTATCTAAACCTTCCGCGAGGAATTTGGTTTTAATTATGCTTTACTGAACTCCCAACAGCTGTAAAAGTTTCTGTGTTTTTCGGGGAAGGCTTCTGCCCTCCGCAGGCTGAGCACATTTCTAAAACCAAAGCGGTGCGGCATTCCCAGCGCTGTGCGGCATCCCGGCACGCCGGGCGAGCACAGCCTGACCAGTGCCCAGCCGTGCCTCTCCCAGGGCTTGACCCGTGTCAGCACGGGGAGGATGGGGGGGCTCGGAAGAAAGGGTTTGTGCAGGGAGGAGCAGCCCCGTATGATGCTCTTTGTGCTTTTTCTCAGGTCCCGTCTCAGATGTCCTGTGTTTTGCCAGCGCACCCGGGCTGAATGGTCTCTGACCCTGTCTGGGAGGGCTGGGGAAACTGGTGAACCCCTTTGCTGCCCTCCACCACCCTCAGCACTACCCAAGTGTGCTGCCCACCGTGGGATGGCCGGGAGGAGCGGTGATGTGATCTCTCTGGTGAGAGGTCCAAGAGCTAAGGATCACCAGAAACTTGCGAGCACGCCTGCGTGCACTCCGTGCTTTGAAGTTTCCCTTTCACAGCCACCCCCTTGGGTGTCTCAGCGCTCTGCAGCAGGAGTGCCGGGGTCTGGGCTCGGTGCTGGCTGCCGTGCTGGTTTCTGAATCAGGACAGCCACCTCCAGTGCCTCGCTTTTCCCCGGGGACCTCCTCCCCCTGCCCCAAACCCTGCAGCGATATGACCCTGTTTAGATCGCAGGAAGGATAATTTTACAACCCGATGCTTCCCTGGCTGTTAATGTTTCTAGTCAGACTTTGGATCCCAATGGAAATGAAGGAGTCTGGGCAAAACTGATAGTGCTGTTCCAAATTTGCCAGGGGAAGAAAGAAAAAAAAAAAAAAAACCCAATGCGTTCCTACAGTTGATACAGCAGTTTCTCAGCATCCCCTTTTTTAACCTTAACAGATCGCACGGCGTTCACACAAGAGCAAATCAGGAAGGGAAAGCCCTTTCCTGCGCCAGCTTAGTGAAGTGCACGTTTGGTGCCTTGGCTCTTGTTTCCTTCTTTTTACCCCCAACTTCTGTTTCCAGGAGGGAAGAGGTGGCTGCTGAGCTGACAGTGCAGGTGCAGCTGGAAGCGTGGCGAGGGCTTCCAAGGGTGCTATGGCCAAACGAAGGGCAGAACCGAGCCACAAAGAAGCTGCTTTCTACTGAAAATCTATCTCTGCATGTCCTAGTGGCCTCTGAAAATGCCTCTGAGCAGGTAGCAGGGATGTCTCGGTTAAGCACCTTGTCCGGTGTTCGCGTGTAGGGCTCACGCTTCCCCCCTCGGGTACCTCCTGCACCGCCCAGCCACCTCCCAGCAGGACGAGATTTTAGTCATCATTTTGTTTAACTTGCTTCCTCGGGCTTCAGAGCCTCCCTTTGTGGTAAGAACTGTCACCTCTTTTAGTTGGAGCCTTTTTTCAAAGGTGCAGAGTGGAACTTTTTTTTTTTTCATTTAGAATGTTTTTTCTCCCTCCATCATTACTTAAACACAAAAAAACCCCACCTGAATAAGCTGGTCCTTGAAATATCAACACAAACACTGGCCTTTGTGCAAAACACAGGAATATATTGAGCCAAAAACTGATTAAAACCAAAATAAATAAATTTCCCCTCTTTCCCCAAAGGTAGCAGCACATGGAAGAAGGATCTACTGATGAAAACTGTTCTGCAACTTTCCTTATGGCAGGGACACTTCCAACAGCTGCCGTAACATCTTGTTCAGACTCTGCTTCCCAGACCTCAGCTTTTTTCCAGTTCTCCTCAAACTTAATAATCTTTGTCTGAAGGGTACCACGTTTCACTGAAACCACATGGAGAGAGCACCCGAAAATTGAAGGGTGAGGGAAAGACACCGGCTTTCCCAGTAGCTGCAAACACAAAGATTTCCTGTGGTTCCGTCCCATTTCTGCAGGACAGTGGGGTTGGTTTAGGGCAGAGATGTGCTTTACATGAGCCTAAAGGGAGAGAAAGTCACAGGAGACCAGCAAGTACTGGGAAATACCCGGATTTGGGCTGGAGGAGCGTCGCTGGTGCTGCGTGCTGGGGCAGCCGCGGGCGGCTGCGGGGCTGCTCTGCTCTAACGCTGCCAGCAGCAGCGATGGGGCAGGTCCTCCCGTCCCCTCTGGTACTTCTCATCAGACACAGAGGTGACTGCAGTCCGACTAATTCATCTCTGTATCCGTCACAGGCAAGTTTTAGGTACAATAAACCTGGGGGGTTTCCCCTTTGCTGTTCCCAGCAGCTGTGTTTAAAGTGATTCCTTTCTAACCGCTCCCTCCCTTTGCAGAAGCGCGCCCCTGCTCTTTCACCAAAGATGCATCAAATCACCAAAATTCCCTGCCTAGGGAAGATATTAGGAGGAAAAAGGCAAGAAAATGTTTTTTCCCTCTTGCCGCCCGCACTCAGGCTGGCTTGGGGACTGGCCCAGGTTTTGTCCCTTGGTTTCCACGTTGCCTTGCCCAGCCGTGCGTGGACTTTCTCGGCGCTCTTCAAATACGATAGCAGGTGTGCTGGCTGAAATAAATGCAGGCTTGATATTAAGTGGATTACTTGACTAGCCCTTTGTCATTGTAAGAAAAGTCGTCACTGAAGGGGATTAGCATAAAGTGCACAAATAACTTTCAACAAGAGGCTTGTTAATCACTTCCTAATTCCCCTCTCCCACTCAACAGCGAGGGTGGGTCACTGGGCCAGAATGAAAAGGGAGCCGTCAGGCAGCTGAGGGTTGTAAAAGGCAAATGTCGAAGCTCTGCTAACAAAGGACCGTGGAGACATCAGCCGGTGTGTTTGCAGCCGAAAACGGGCAATCTTTCCCTTTCCGACAGCCCCACGCCAGAGGCCAGCCCTATGGAAACTGCTCCCAACTTACTGGTGTGGGGCTTTGGACAGAGTGGCCGAAGCCACGGCTGTTCGGGCAAGTGGGCAGGTGTCCCTGTGACAGCAGCAGGCGGCTGCCGGGTGTTTGGCCTCATGAGAAGCTTCCCAGGGAGCAGCCAGCATCACTTGTGGGAGGGCGGCGGGGCTTAGCTGTGGCGGAGAGCCATCTGTGTCGCCCTTGGGTGGTTTCTCAGCTGTACCATGCAAAGGAAGCCTTTGGTGCGTGGAGAGAGGGTTAGAGCAAATAAAATAAGATGGGGCTGGGCCCGCTGCCATGGCTCAGAACCCATGCCAGCACCGGGACGGACTCCTGGAGCTTTGGTGATGGGCTGGCACCCAGCCCTGCCCCGAGAGCCCGGCTGAGGGTGGCCCTGCAGGCACAGCTCTGGGGAGAACATGCTAATTAATAGCAGGGTTTGCTCATCCTTTTGAGCTTTGCATTTAGCACCTTCAGCTGAATGTGTTGTCCATCCACGAGGCTTCAGATGTGCCAGGTTTCTTCAGTTAATTTCTTTTGTACTGGCCAGATCACTGTGTCTCATGTCGGAGGGCTGTGTTGCAGAGCAAGCGGGGACTGCAGATTCCTTGGGGAGGCTCCTGTCTCAAGTCATGATGAGGGTTGCATTGGGGCAGGATGAATTAAAATCTCAATTACTAGGTGTATGTAATAGGTAGCCAGGTCCCTGCGTCCTGGCTAGCAGAGGGCAGCGTTGCTGGCAGCCTGGGCTTGCTCTGGGACTTGCCTCTGGCTTTGAGTGGAGAGATAGCAGGGTCACTTCTCCATGTAATGGGGTGACTTAACTCAGCTGCCCAGTGTGTGCTCCCAGATACCTGCCTGATAGTCAGAGGCATCATCTGGGTGCCAGGCAGGAGCAGGAGGTCTGAAGTCTTCAAACACTGGGGTGCCAGACAGGCAGCAAATCTGCTGCCCAGCAAGGTGTTTTAGCACTGGGTTTAGTGGTGTATCTAGGCAGCGCAAACTCCGGCACAAGCATGTCTGGGCAATAAAAAAAGCCTGACCCCTCGTCTCCTCTGTGATGTCCTTGTGTTGACTCTTGCACTGATTAAAAAGGATCTGGGGAAATAACTGGTAGCGCCTGCAGATGGTTTGTGCTCACTCAGAGAAATGTTGCTGCTAATAAAACTAGCAGGGGAATATGGGGCTCAATTTCCAGATCAAGGGACTGAAAAAGATTTCAGCTGCACCTTGAGTTTGAGTAAATGTCTGCCAGATGACGAGGAACCTCGCGGAGGAGGTGGCAGATCAGTGCGGTGTGTCCCCCAGGACACCTCTGCCATTACCATTTCATTTCTGCAGCTGTAGGAAAGAGCTGTCCAAATCCAGAAAACTTTCCTAGAAACAGTGGTTCACCACAGCCGGCCCCTGTAGGGTATTCCAACGCCAAGGAAAACTGTTCTGCAACCTCCTCTTGTGCATTCATTGGCCCAGACCATCTTTGGTTTATACATGGCAGCGGCTACAGCAAAGGCAGCGCTGAGGATGGCACGGCGGGGATGGGGATGTGGGGATGGGGATGTGGAGATGGGGATGGGGATGTGGGGATGGGGATGGGGATGGGGATGGGGATGTGGGGATGGGGATGGGGATGTGGAGATGGAGATGGGGATGGGGATGTGGGGATGGGGATGGGGATGTGGGGATGGGGATGGGGATGTGGAGATGGAGATGGGGATGGGGATGTGGGGATGGGGATGGGGATGTGGAGATGGGGATGGGGATGTGGGGATGGGGATGGGGATGTGGGGATGGGGATGGGGATGTGGAGATGGAGATGGGGATGGGGATGTGGGGATGAGGATGGGGATGTGGAGATGGAGATGGGGATGTGGGGATGGGGATGGGGATGTGGGGATGGGGATGGGGATGTGGAGATGGAGATGGGGATGGGGATGGGGATGTGGAGATGGGGATGGGGATGTGGGGATGGGGATGTGGAGATGGGGATGGGGATGTGGGGATGGGGATGGGGATGTGGAGATGGAGATGGGGATGTGGGGATGGGGATGTGGAGATGGAGATGGGGATGGGGATGTGGGGATGGGGATGTGGAGATGGGGATGGGGATGTGGGGATGGGGATGGGGATGTGGAGATGAAGATGGGGATGTGGGGATGGAGATGGGGATGTGGAGATGGGGATGTGGAGATGGGGATGGGGATGTGGAGATGGAGATGGGGATGGGGATGTGGGGATGGGGATGGGCATGGGGATGGGGATGTGGGGGTGGGGATGGGGATGGGGATGGGGATGTGGAGATGGAGATGGGGATGGGGATGTGGGGATGGGGATGTGGAGATGGAGATGGGGATGGGGATGTGGGGATGGGGATGTGGATGTGGATATGGAGATGGGGATGGGGATGTGGGGATGGGGATGGGGATGTGGAGATGGAGATGGGGATGGGGATGTGGAGATGGGGATGTGGGGATGGGGATGTGGGGATGGGGATGTGGAGATGGGGATATGGGGATGGGGATGGGAAAAGAACAACCTACCGCGCGCATCAGCCAGCGCCTCTGGCCTTTTGGCTGGTGTGCAGGTCCTCTCCCTGCCTCGTGCAGCGCTTGTTGTCCATCCCCCGGCCACAGTGAAGCTTTTCTTCCTGGGGCAGGTACTTGCCCATGGAAACAAGTTTGTGAGTTCCCAAAGAATGCGCAGCAAGCTCTGCGTGTCATGGTCCATTAATCCTGCTCCCCCACGTCATGTATAGGGCAGTGATCAAAGGCAGGAAGAATAATTTGATTTAAAAAGGAAACAATAGATTACTTTGGGTTCAAAGGAATGGATTTCAATTCTGGAAACTAGGATTTGGAGGACAAGGTTCAGTGGGTTTTAGGTTAGCAAAAGAACAGAAATCTTGAAATGCTTCAGAGAAGCTGAAGCAATTGAAAAGGTTCCGGCAGGGATTGGTGATTCCTGGTTCGGGCATGGGGAGCAGTGCGGATAGCTTTGGTGGGAGCTAGGTGCTGGTATCAGAGGTAGGAAATTCCCGCTGTGTGGTGGCTCTGCAGTTGTCAAATTGAACCTTTAATTCTCCCCGTTATTAATTCGCTTTTTCTTTCTTTTTTTTTCCTTCAGCATGAAAGACTTTCCAGGTAAGAATTTTATTTTTTGGAGTATTTATTGTCAGAATGTTTTGGTACGGCTTTGGGGATTCTCTGTGCTTCGAATCAACAGCATAAGCTGAATCTGGTACCGGCCTTTTGGTTCTTACTTTAGCTCAGCTGCTGGGCCAGTTTGCTGTTATCCTTTGCTCCCCAGATTATTTAACAGCTGCTCTGCAGAGAAAAAAGCCCTCAGTGCCCTATGGGAAACGGAGCCCATTCCTACTGTGAAGACGAGAGCTCCATGGGAGATTACTGCCCGTTTGGGGGTTGGGCTGATACCCACTGGATTTTTTTCCCAGTTAAGTCGGTGGTGGCTGCCCGGCCGTCAGCAGCGATGCCCTGCTGCGGGGTGGGGGGTGCCTGCAGCCCCCCCAGCGCCTGTGCTCCGCCGGCTCTGCCAAGCCCGAGTCCCGGCCGGTCGGGCTCATAGCGGCTGGCCCAAAGGGACGGCGGCTCCACGGCGCTCCGTCTTCATCATGGTTTAGGTTGGAAGCAGCTACGAACCCTACCACCAGTGACTCCTACAGCGATCGTGCCTCCAGCCGCTCCAGTGCCTACACCCGGAGGGAGAACCGGTTAGCCGCCCTCAGCAGCAGAGCAGAAGAGGAGAGTAACAGGGACTATAAAAAAGTAGGATTTTTTATATGTATTATTGTCACTGCATGCACCTTAGAAGCTGCCCATTGCTGCAAAAACCTGCACCGAGAATCCTTGGGGAAAAAAAAAAGTTAGTTTCCATTTTCTCTGTTTCCATTGCTTTGGGAAGTCACACCAGCCTCTTTCAAATGCACCAGCCCTTCAGAGGGTTGAAAAAGGACAAGGGGTTAAAGGACACGGTGCCAAGTCAGACATCGAGGGAGGGGATTGAGGAGTCAGGCTGGAGAAGTGCTGGGAGGGATTTGAAAGGAGTAAGAGAAGATACTGTTGAGTATGCCGGCATGGCTCAAGCATGCATATTCCCACAGAATTATTTTTGCTGCTATAACCTTCCAGAGTGATTTTTTCTATAATCTCTGAAACTTTCAACATAATCCTAGAAAGACAGTGATACAGACTGCCGTGCACAGCTAGTGTCAATGCAAAGACCGTACGAAAAGTAAACAGGTTAAGATGACCTGAATTCTGAAACAACTGATGCTGAAAAGCCTTGCACAGTAAGCGGCAGCCCCCTCTTCATGAACATCTCTGGCCAGAAGAGACAGGCGGTGTGCCCACTTTGTCCTCTGACAGGGGTGGCAATTCCACTGGTTTGAAGGAATTGAAGGGGAAAAAATCATTTTGGAGTGGCCTGAAATTGCCCTTCCTTCTCATCCTCTTCAAACTAAAAGCACACAGGCAGCTAGGGTGTGTTGTGTTGGCGAGCGCAACAGAATCGTAGGTTCAGATACAGCCAGCACGCACAACTTTATTATGTTTGGTGGTTTACCTAAATTAAAAACATCCCTTTTCTTTGCCTCTTGGCTGTGTTTAAACACCCTACAAAATTAAACAGCTGTTTTCTTATTTCGTATGAATTATAAAAACACAAGTAGAGTATCCAGACTAGCTCTGTCTGCCTTTCTTCTAATCTCCGGGCATGGGGGAGCAAAGCAAACCGCACAGCTGCTGCTGGGCGCTGGGGACAGGCTGCTGGGTGCTGGGGACAGGCTGCTGGGCGCTAGGGACAGGCTGCTGGGCGCTAGGGACAGGCTGCTGGGCGCTGGGGACAGGCTGCTGGGCACTGGGGACAGGCTGCTGGGCGCTAGGGACAGGCTGCTGGGTGCTGGGGACAGGCTGCTGGGCGCTAGGGACAGGCTGCTGGGCGCTGGGGACAGGCTGCTGGGTGCTGGGGACAGGCTTCTGCTGGGCACTGGGTGGTGGGGACAGGCTGCTGGGCGCTAGGGACAGGCTGCTGGGCACTGGGGACAGGCTGCTGGGCGCTGGGGACAGGCTGCTGGGCACTGGGGACAGGCTGCTGGGTGCTGGGGACAGGCTGCTGGGCGCTGGGGACAGGCTGCTGGGCACTGGGGACAGGCTGCTGGGCGCTAGGGACAGGCTGCTGGGCGCTGGGGACAGGCTGCTGGGCGCTGGGGACAGGCTGCTGGGCGCTGGGGACAGGCTTCTGCTGGGCACTGGGTGCTGGGGACAGGCTGCTGGGTACTGGGGACAGGCTGCTGGGTGCTGGGGACAGGCTTCTGCTGGGCACTGGGTGGTGGGGACAGGCTGCTGGGCGCTGGGGACAGGCTGCTGGGTGCTGGGGACAGGCTTCTGCTGGGCACTGGGTGCTGGGGACAGGCTGCTGGGCGCTAGGGACAGGCTTCTGCTGGGCACTGGGTGCTGGGGACAGGCTGCTGGGCGCTAGGGACAGGCTTCTGCTGGGCACTGGGTGCTGGGGACAGGCTGCTGGGCGCTAGGGACAGGCTTCTGCTGGGCACTGGGTGCTGGGGACAGGCTGCTGGGCACTGGGGACAGGCTGCTGGGCGCTAGGGACAGGCTTCTGCTGGGCACTGGGTGCTGGGGACAGGCTGCTGGGCGCTAGGGACAGGCTGCTGGGCGCTAGGGACAGGCTTCTGCTGGGCACTGGGTGCTGGGGACAGGCTGCTGGGCACTGGGGACAGGCTTCTGCTGGGCACTGGGTGCTGGGGGCAGGCTGCTGGGCACTGGGGACAGGCTTCTGCTGGGCACTGGGTGCTGGGGACAGGCTGCTGGGCACTGGGGACAGGCTTCTGCTGGGCACTGGGGACAGGCTTCTGCTGGGCACTGGGAACAGGCTGCTGGGCGCTGGGGACAGGCTTCTGCTGGGCGCTGGGGACAGGCTGCTGGGCGCTGGGGACAGGCTTCTGCTGGGCACTGGGGACAGGCTTCTGCTCGGAGCGGGGCAGCAGAGCTGGCTCTGCAGCCGCCGAGGAGCAGCCTGGTTAACTGACATCTTTTGTTCCATGTTTCAGTTATATGAAAGCGCCCTGTCTGAAAATCAAAAGCTGAAGTCAAAACTGCAAGAAGCCCAGCTTGAGTTGGCTGACATCAAATCAAAGCTGGAAAAAGTAGCCCAGGTAAGGCAAAAACCAGCTCCTAGGCTGGAGAAACCGAGCACTGGCCCATGACAAGCCAACACTTTTTCCACTATGGGCAAGGATTTAGCTCTTGGGAGGGAAGATGCTACAGAGGAGACGGTTATTTTTCACAGAACTAAGTTTGAGTGATTCTTTAAAGACTACTGCTTCTCTGGGAAGCGCATCTGTAGGCTATCCGGGCCTTTGTGCAGCATCCTGTGAATGCTTCTCAGTTTTAATAGCTTTCTATTTTTAATTTACTTAGCAGAAACAGGAGAAAACTTCTGACCGGTCCAGCATGCTGGAGATGGAGAAAAGGGTACGTGTCTCTGCTTTCTTCTGAGTCGCAATCTTTGCCTCCCGTTGCTCTGTGGGGCATAATAATTTCTTGAAGGAAAGCATTAATTAAGAGATGTTATATTTTTGTCTTGTGGAGCAGTGCACAGTGATGATTATGTTCTGACCTTTTCAGTGCCCGAGACTTTTCTGCTCTCTTTGCAGATCGGTTTAGTTCTGATTTCTTTCGTTACAGGAAGCTGCAGACCAACAAATTGTATTGCATTGTGCTAGGAGACTGTTGGTCCGTTATGCTTTCAAATAGTCTTGATCCTGATAAGTAAAGGCTGTTTGGGGGGCGCAGGGGAACAAGACAGAGCACCAGCTGGGTGTCTGTCCTGTGGTCGTACTTGAAATCTGAGTGTGGGAATGCTCCTGCCTCGTAACCGTACCGTCCGATGCATTGCAGTGAGCTAAGCTGGACGGGCAGGGTCTGGCTGAATCTCTGCCGTACGTGACCATAGCTTCAGTCAGACTGGAAGGGACCGAGGAGACCTGTAGCGCATCCCAGCAGAGTCACCACCTTAGTCAGGGCTTTGTCCCCGTGTTGGAAAAGTCATGGATGGAGCCCAGATCTCTTCCCCCTAGGCAAGGGCTGGAGCTGCCTGCTGTGGGCACCACCAGTACTCACATGGCAATGGAACCTCTGTAATCGCTGGTTTCCAAATACCCTGAAAGCAGCCAGCTTTACAGCTCTGAAGCCCTAAATTCATCTGGAAGAAGCAGGATTTCCAGGCTCCTTTCCCCGTTCACTGTTCCTTATTTGAGAGGCTCAGTGAGTTTTCTCATTGCCGCCTTTAGTGGGGCGCAGTTAAATCCATGGCTTCACCTGCAGAGCTCAAAATCACGTTATATCAGAAAGTCCTGAAAACTGGGATCACTAAAGGTGGGAGGTTTGTTTCACTGAAGGGGTACGAAGAGAGCTTAGGATCTGCCAAAACGGGCCCAGCATGTATCTCCTACTGCTTTACCAGCTGCTCCGTCCCATCTGATCAGCTCCTGGTTGTAACCTGTGCGTTGCTTTGAGGTGCTTATCAGTAACAAGACTCTTTTCTTTAGAAGAAAATGCGTAGTAAGTTTTTCTTCTAAATCGTTGTGACCATCTTTGTTATGAATCCTTGTAAACAGGAGAAGCGAGCCCTGGAGCGGAAACTCTCTGAAATGGAAGAGGAGATGAAGGTAGGAAATAATCTATTCACTCTGTCCCGTTTTATGTGCTTTGTATTAACATCTTTTGGGATTGTCACCCAGGAGTAGGATGTTAAAGGTGTACCTGGGAAAGGGACTCGTGTTAACCTCTTGAGCGTGTTCCCTGATGCAGTCAGAACTTACTTTAATGGTCATGTTCTCCAGACATGAAATACTAACGAAACTGTCCCTATGATCATTCATCTGATTGCACCATATGTTTAATTTGTTACGCTGTTTGAGCTGAGAACTGTGAAAACTGTTCTTAAATGCTTTCCAAAACTAACCTGTTGTGGCATCGGTGAGTTTCAGTGTGCTGATCCTCTGTGCTCTGAATAGCCTGCAGCCCGAGTTAAGCCGCTGCGGTTCTCTCCAGACGGGTAAGAAGACAAAGCTGGCTTTTGAGATCACGCACACTAGCCAGGAAAAAACACAGAGTGATTGTATTCCTGTACTCCCTTCCTAAAGCATGTTACTGGAAGGCTGTGTCAGTAAGTCAGCCTGGAATAGTTTTCAGCAAAGAGGAATTTGCTTCCCAATGAAATGTGCAGCATGGCTTGCTGTCACGAGACATCCGCCACCGACCGCTCCTTTGCGTTCCCTCTCCCGTGGCATTGCTTCCAAGGATGGTTCTCCCGCCGGGGCTTGGATGCCCTGCGATCACGGGGCTGGCGGGGAGCACAGCAGAGCGGGAGGCAGTGTGTTGTGCCGCCTCAGTACACCTAAAACTTCACAGAGGTTTTGCAGCGTGACAGCATTTTACGCTAGATGTGAATGCTCACGGGACAGGATGCCCCCGTGTGCCGTGCCCTGCGCTTTCGTTCCCTTTGAGCATGACCCAGGTGGGACCAAGCTGCTTTAAGGAGGGACCCCGTCCGAGGATCTCCCGGCACGGGGCACTGATGGAAGCGATTTCCTGCCACCCTGGAGGAGGCTCCAACTTTTATGTTTCTGTTTGAAGCTTCATCTGTTAACGGAGCGTACATCTTCGAGAGGACCCGTTGGCTGGTGCTGCATCTTCTAGCGCAATAAGCAGCAGAATGATTTGGTGGCATCTTACTGTAAACGCTCTCTTGTTCTCTCACGGAAGAGAAAATAAGTGTGGATATGCTAGCCAGAAGGGGAAGGAGAAAGGGTTGAACATGCCTAAATTCCAGATTCTTTGATCACTGAACAGGTAGCCACCTTTAACTCCAGAGAGACTTTCCTGTAATTAGAGAAACATGGCCTCCAAGAAAAAATGCAGACGGTAGCAGATCGTGTTGTTTCTTCAGCTATGCAGATCGCTCTGCAAACCGGCTCGGTCCGTGGAGTAAAAAGACAAATTGGTGTCCTCTAGTGGCCTGTCGGTTTTGAAACATTTATGTTGGTTCAGAAAGCAATTAATGAGGGAAGGTGCCTGTAGGAGCGGTTGGATGGAGCCAGAGCACCTCTGGCTCAGGTAGTCTGGAGCTGCAGGCTGATGGAAGCCAAGGTGGGGCAGAAGGAGAAGCACCGCTAGAAGTTTGACATGTTCTTGTATTGCCGTGAGAGACGTGCCAGAGGCATGAGCTAAAGGAGCCTGTGGTCTAACTGAAAATAAGCCATCAGGTCCTCAAGAGCGGTACTTACTCTTTGCTCTCTGCTGTGTTCTGGCTGCAGCGAACAACCAAAGGGGCTATATGTTAGTAGAACATATAGAAAGGAAAATTGAAAGTATCTCTTCTAAGGTGCTGCTATGTTTCCACTGGTTTTTGCAGAAGCTCCAGCATGTGGTGAGTACCTGAGTGCGCTGTGGCGTGTCTTTTTTGACACTCAGTAAAAAGAAGCATGAAGTCTCTGAAGATGCAAACGTTGAACTGGACATGTCCATAAGGAAAGCAGACTTTTGTGTCCACTTGCATCATGCCTTAAAGCGGGAGAGTCAGCCCAGGAGCGTTTGCCTAGAATGAGATAACCTCCACAGAGCATCTGTGTTAATCCCTGGT
Organism: Falco naumanni; assembly: GCF_017639655.2. Taxonomy (NCBI): domain Eukaryota; kingdom Metazoa; phylum Chordata; class Aves; order Falconiformes; family Falconidae; genus Falco; species Falco naumanni. The sequence goes on from NC_054070.1 coordinate 1,820,199, forward strand.
GTGGAAGTTGAGCCAGGAAAACAAATTATTAATTCTGCTTAGACTTTCATTCCTGCTTCTTGCGCCAGCTGAATAGCTGTTGAGCAGAATCGGAAGGAATAAGCAACTTCAGCAAATCCACCAGTGTCCTTTAATGTGGAGAGCAGCAAGGGGAAACAGCCTGGCATGCCAGGTTATTAGGGCTCAGGTGATGCTGTGGGTTTGGGGATTCCTCCCGCCGGTCTCTGAGCTGAACCAGCCCTGCGTGACTGACATCCAGCCTTTTGCTCCCGAGGTGTCTGGTGTCCTGGCCAGGGCTTTCCTCTTCTTGCAGCTGACTTCTTAGGAAGTGGAGGCACGGCAGTGGTCACAGGACAGGCCTGGGTTTCTGTGACAGGGATGCTTTGTGCTTCAGCCTGTGCTTGAGGTGTGAGCTTGGTTCCTTTCATGAGTGTAACCCCTGCTAACGAAGCAATCAAGAAATGGAGAGGAGCAGGACAGACTCTGTAATGTCAAGAACTCCTTGGTGCCAGAGCTGCTCCTGCAGACCTGCTCTTGTGAAGGTGACAGAGTGGTGCAGCGTTTTCCTAAGTGACTGCAGAATTTGACTGGAGATACAGCAACTTGGCTGAGGAAGGAGAAAGAAAATTAGCATTTGCACTGAACTGAATTCAGTGCCAAGTGCCTGAGGTCCCAACTTAACAGCAGTTTCTCTTGAAGGTCACAGAAGCTTCTTTACTCCATAGCAGCACTGCACCTCCTGGCTTTGTACATTTTGCATGCTTTGGGCATTTTTATTTCCCCTAGTGTTGCAGGCACAGAATCCTTTAATTGAAGGCAGGTACAGCTGAACTGAGAAACCTGCTTTCAGAAAGCCAAGTATCAAGCAGAGTGATAAGCAATCGCAGCGGTATCATCCAGATTCTGGTCTTCATCCTTGGCTTCAGTCCCAGTTTCCCAGTCTTTGCTAGATTTCTTAGATAAATAGAAGGCTGTCCTACCTGCAGCACACGCACATTTTTACATAAGTGATCCTTTTTATCATCTGTGGCAGCATGCTGAGGCTGAGCTGCAGCTGATAGTGCCATGCTGAGGTTTCGTGCTACGTGGGTATGGAAAAATAAAGGTGGTCTCTAAAACGATTACAATCCTTTCTGTCCTCTGTAGCATGGCACCCTGTTTTACATGTTTGATGTTTTCTGCCAGCCAGATGCTCAGCTGTGTTCCCTGTGATAAAACAGTGGATGTTTATTATCCATGGTACCACCAAAAGAAATTATTCTTCCAGCATGAACCATCCTCCGGCAGCTCCTGGGTGTGATTTATCCCAGGACAGACATGCAGTGTTTGTCTGGGTCCTCACCGAGCGCGGCAGGTTCGGCGATGGATAGATGGTTGAGATTTGGTGAGAGGGGATCTTGCTGCCGAGGTGTCCCTGGAGCTCTCCCGCAGTTTGTTGGCCGTGGCTCTGTCTCAGGACCTGCTGATTTAGCCAGTGTCGGAGTTGTGTTGGTGTAGTCCAAGTAGCAGGAGCTGCTTTGGCAGTTGGATGCCCTCAGGGGGGTCGAACCCCATCCTTTGCTGGCTCCCTGCACTCACCTGCCGTGCTTCCACTGGTTTTGCAGGGCTTTTGGACAAGGTGTCTTGATTCCTTAATGGGGAGCAGAGGCAGCTCTTTTGGGTAGTTAAGAGTCGAGCTGATGGATCGGGGCTACACAAAGTACTTCTCTTATACAGGAACGAGCCCTTGGGCAAAATGTCCTGGGATGCAGCAGGTCCCTTGCCGAGTGCAGCCAGTTCCGCGCCGTGCAAGTTGGGTGGAAGTTCCTGCAAGTTCTTTGCATCACAGTAGATTTGTCTGTGCTGCTTCTGGTTAAGGACAGAGTGACTTCCCTTTGAGTGCTTTCTGCTAATTAAATGGCAGAAAGGAATCCCCTTCCCAGTAGACCCCTCCCTCTGCCTCCTCTCTGCCGTTGCAAGCTCACAAGAGGACACGGGGAGGAGCACGCTGGTTTGCAGAGCTGCTTTGGTTCCGGGCTGCGATTTTTTCACATGAACTTAAAACTGCTCTTCTCGCAAATGTTTCCCCTCCCGCCTTTGCCCTGCCCAGCATCTGTGCTCCCTCCACCATGGAGGAAGGTTTCTTGTTGACGTGGCCCCACCACCCGACGAGCCGTCGGGAGGAAGCGGGTCGGGATGCTGCTCAGAGAGCAGCTCTGCAGCCCCCAGCGTGGCCTGCCACCCACGCGTGGTACAAATGTCCAGCACGTGGTTTTGCTTTAGCATCACCGGGAAAAATGCCCTTGTAGAAATGGGGATGTCTGCATGGCTTTTGCCATTTTCCCGTTTCATCTTCCTCGTTGCTTTTTATGTTCTGTATCTCTCCGTTGCCGCTGTACCTGTGCCAGCCCCAGCTTTGGGGCTTGATTTCCACACCATCTTTTGCCCATTTGTTTCTGTTGTAAAACGCCCTGTTTCCATGTGCCTCCTGTGTGAGATGCTGTCAGTCATACTCCTGTAGTTAAAATCAGTGGTTTAAGGTTCTGATTTTTCACCTCTGGAGATCAGAGATAAATGGAGCCCCGTGACAGAGAGAAGTTGAATCTGGGCAGGGATGGCCCCCACGCACCACCACCCCCAGACCCTTTGGCAGGACTGAAGCCTGAGCAGACCCAAGACATCATTCAGGTGCCGCAGGACGAGGGATGCGAGCAGACGCGGTGTGTCTGGGTGATCTGCTGCAGGACAGCGACGCTGTCGGGTGCCTCAGTCTGTGCCTTTACAGTCTTCCATGAAGCTCCGTTCGCTCCTTGCTGCGCTAGACTGCTTTAGCTTTTAGAGGTACACAAAGAAAAGGAGTTTCAAAGAAGTTCTCAGTTGTCAGCAGTGTTTTCAAAGCCTGTGTAGGGGGTAAGTCAGTGGTGATAGTTCTCACAGTAGTTCCTAAGTGCAGGGGCTGTGTGCACTGGGTAAACTAGGATATAACCAAGAGACGATCTGCTTTGTGGTGGGAAATCCCTTTATCTGACCTTTTTAAAGGCTTTGGGGACCTCTGGAGAAAGGGATGGTTCCCAGAACATCCTCAATGTGCTGTAAGGCTTTCCCCATATGCATCTGAGCTGCCGCCCATCCAGCACTCGCTGCTACTAATTCGGTTTTTATTCTCTTTTTCCTTTTTTTTTTTTTTTTTTTTTTTTTTTTTTGTCCTTTTACTGCTTGTGGACTAAATTCACATTTCTGTGCCCTTTTGTCTTCGTGGTGTGTTTTCTCTGTACTTTTCTGTCCACTCCTCTCACTCTCTGCAGAATCTCCACCAGCTCAAACAGATTCACACTCTGAGGCAGATGAATGAGCAGCTGCTGGCTGAAAACAGGGCTCTGACCCGGGTCGTAGCCAGACTTTCTCTGCCTGCCAAGCCCTCCGAATCAGAGGAGCTGTAGCTGCTTTCCCTCCGGCTCATCTCGCCTCCCTCTTCCACTCTTCCAGGCAGGTCTCCGCTCCCTTGGCCGGGCTGTTCCGCTCACCTCGTTGCTCTCGAGGGTGTCTGGTGAAGCTTGTGGCTCAAAAGCAGCATGTGCCGAAGGATGCTCCGAAAGCCGAAAGCATGGTGTCACTGCCTGGCTGAGGGCAGGGTTTCGCTGGAGGCTCGGTTCAGTCCTGCTGACATTCACTCTGCTTGGCAGGCGATGCTGACCCCGCCGTTTTACTAACCCACCGCATCGAGGGGCTTGCCTGGTCCGTGTGGAGGCCACCACGTGGGAGGGAAGCAGGGTGTGCTCCCCGCCTTGACACCAGGACGTAGGGCTGGGTGGATGGCGCTGAGGTGGCTCCCGAGGAGTGATGGATCAGCTGCTTCCCTCTGGCTTAACGCTGGTAAATGGCTTTGGGGCGGCTTGTCAGTGTGAGCGGGCCAGCCAGCGGCCCCTTCCCCCTTACCTTACCTCAAAGTAGGTCTTTTGTGCTTTACATCTGCTCATAATGCAGTTCTTTTTTAATTGGACTTAGTTCAGTGAGAAGCTGGCACCTGGCAAATAAGGTTATCTGAAGTCAGAATGAACAATGTGATATACTTCCAGGGTTGTTACGAAGAGGGCACATTTCAGACGGGAAGGTGGTTTTTAGAAAGCCTGCCACTGGGCAGTCTGCAGGAGGTTTGCTTGGTCACTCGAGCAAAGAGGCCAAGCTCCTTCCCTTGTTTTAAATGGAGATTTTTGAGTCCGAGTTCACAGGCGGCAGCATCCCCGCAGCCTCCTGGGTCTGGCTACAAGGCAGGTGAAGCGACAGGAGCCGGACCAGGTGCGCTTTTCTTTTGTCATCTTCCATTTTAAATTCAGTGCAGAGCAATTAGTGCTAAAATCCAAGGACAAGCCTTCCGTAAGCTTTGCCCTCACACATCATGCAGTTAAATTACATCCTTTCTCACTACTTACATCATGCAGTTAAATTACATCCTTTCTCACTACTTCATTGGTTCGGTGCTAAAATAAAGCTGTAAACTCTTTTTTTCTTAGGGCCCTACCTGTCCTTTGCAGGTGAGTAGGGATATTCAGATCCCTTCAGACATAGCTTTTTTTTAAAAAAAAAAAAAGGAAGAAGCAGTATGTTCTCGTGGGCTGGAAGAGACACTAAGGTATAAAAAGATCTATTCTTAGCACACAAATTATATCAAGGATGATTAACCGTAGAAACAAACTAAGCAGGGGAATTGTGGCTTCCCCGTTCCGGGAGCCTCAGCTCAGGACCACGCGTGTATCGCAGGGGCCGGGGGCGGGTGTTCCGTGCGATGTGGCCTGAATTGCGCGGATGGTCAGATAAATGATCTCACCATCTTTCTGGTTTAAATCTGCTCGAACCTGTCAGTGACTCACTCCTTCTCACGAGTGGTGAGTTTTAAGTCATTCTCCTTCCCAACGTGCTTTGAGATCTGAGGAGGGAAAATTGAGCAAATCTATTTCCAGACTCGGAGAAAGTGTTTCACAAACTGTAAGTCACCGGCCTCTCCTCTTCTCCTAGGAAATATTTGCATTATTGCTTCCCGCTGCTAACCCCCGCCTGCTCTGAGGGGTCTCTCGTGCAGGCTGGCTGAGACCTCGGGGGGCTCATCCTCCCCAGTCGCTTAAGGGTTTGCAGTTCACTGCTGGCGTCCGAGCTGGAGAAGACCCCCGTGTCTGCATCACTGCTGGGGTTTTTTCAACTCTTTTAGTAGCTCTAACACGGGATTTGTTACCTGCACAGGTAAACCCTGTCTCACCAGTCTCTGTAGGCATTGCAGCTATACAGTAATGTCACTGTCTGACAGACTTACCATGCTTCTGCGGCAGTGATGCTTTACAAAGAATCTCATTTTCCAAAATCCACATGACGTCTGAAGGGCCACTTTCTGCTGTGACACAGGGAACACACAGCACCGCTGCTCGGCTCAGCCCCTAGGCCAAAACTCACTTTACGCCAACACTGCATCGTGGTTGGCTTCGTGGTCCCCTGCGGGCTGCGCCACATCCCTCATGGCCGTTTCCAACGAGACATTTATACAGCTTCAGTTGCCGGGCCGCTGCATTACCAGCCCGCTTCACATGCAGTTTATTTTACCCGACTTGAGGCTGCTTTGCTCGAAGGGAGGAATACCCTTGGGATGGGAGGAACGAAGTTTTATAAGGTTAATTTTTGGGTTTTGCAAAGCTTCACTGTAAAGTGATGGAGTGGGGTTACAGCTGGGAAACTTTCCAAGTAGCACTTTCTTTACGTGTAGTCACACTTGCTCCTTTTTGAATAAATCACCAAAGTTGCACTGCAGCATGTGTGTGAGGCACAGCCACCATCCCAGCTCCCAGCGAGCTGGAGAACCAGGATGGCTGCGGTGGTTGCTCCCTGGTTGCTTCTGGGAACCTGTGGCGACTTACCTCTACCAAAGCAAGTGGCAGAACTCGGTATCTCTGCCGTCCTGCAGCGATGGAGGCGCTGAGGGCTGCAGGGCTGCCCCAGCAGGGCTGCAGGGAGGATGAGCTGAGCGGCCCACCCGGACCCCAGCAGGTGGCTGAGCGGCCGCAGTGCACCGGGCTGGGACGGGCAGGCAGCGTGCTCTGCTGCGGGTGTCGGGGGAAGCTCAGGAGGGAACAGAGTGCAGAGGCAGCGAGCGCCCTGCCGATGCTCTGAGCTCCTGGGCACTTGGGTGATGAGCGATGCCTCCCACCCGGCCGTGAGAAATAGGAGACATGGCTGCTGTTCTGGTGACAGCCCCATCATGGAGCTGTGCCGGTCGCACCACCGCTGGGTCCAGTGAGGGATTTCTGAGCATCGCTAGCTGAAGCTCTGGCCGGCACATCACGTCGTTTTACCTGCCCCCAGTACCTGCCGTGCTGCACTTTCCCCCTTCTCTCTCTCTTGCAGATGCTCCTGTGGAGCGCCCGCTGCCAGCGCCCGCGGGGCCAGCGCTGGGCACACTGGCACGGGCATGGCCCGGCCGGGCTGGGGAGGGGGGGTGGCTCCATGGCAGCGCTGGGAGCTGGCGTCTGCCCCAGCAGCTGCCGCGCTCGGTGGTGGCGGTCGTGGAGGAGCTGCAGATGAGAGGAGCGGGCGGGAGGTTGTGCTCAGAGCTGCAACTCCAGCGTAGGAAGGAGAAGGATTAGTGGGACTTTTGAATCTGGGGAATTCCTCTAAGGTTCACCATGGCAGACGCTGGGCTCAGACCAGTGCTGATCATGCCTGCGTGTGACACCGCTCCAGCCTGGCTTGTTCCAGCAGGCTGGGGCTGGTGGCCCTGGGGCTGCCAGCACCCACGGTGTGAGTTAACACCTTTCGTGTCACCCTGAGCAGACAGCACTGACTGCTTCCAGTGCCCCAGCGGCTGGGGACAGTCCACTGAATGTCACCCATGGTCTGCTTCCAGTGCCCCAGCGGCTGGGGACAGTCCACTGAATGTCACCCATGGTCTGCTTCCAGTGCCCCAGCAGCTGGGGACAGTCCACTGAATGTCACCCATGGTCTGCTTCCAGTGCCCCAGCGGCTGGGGACAGTCCACTGAATGTCATCCCACCTGCAGCGTGGGGAGCAAGGGAAGTCGGGAGGCTTTTTTGCCAAAGAGGAACGCTGCAAAGGTCATGCCGAAGCTGTTTCTTCCTCTGTTTGCAATTACAAAGCGATCTGGCTTTTGTCTGTTGTGATGCTTGTTTGAGCTCCAGCATTCAAAACTGAGCACCAAGGAGGTATCTCCGGTGTCGGCGTGTTCTACCAGTCCTCTGTCCATGGCGTGCGCATCTGCACTAAACATCTGGGGGATCCCAAGGAGGTTTGGGTTCATTCCACAGAGATTTTGCAAGGTCCAGTCCCGAGTAAGAATTTCAGACCTTCATGTTCCCTTCTAGTCCTGGCAAAATGGAAAAAACAAATTGGGAAAACCAGCTTTCTAGTTTACTGCTGAGCCCTAATTAGCCTCTGGGAACAGGTTTGGGAAGAAACAGTTCAGAAACGGTTCCTGCCCTGCCAGCCTGGTGCTGACCCGGTGCTGGGGCCGTGGCATTGCTTCCCACCAGGGGCTTTCCTGGTCCCTGGCTCTCTGCTGTGCTCGAGTCCCCTCTCAACCCCTTCACACCTGACAGCCAGTTTGTAAAAATCCTGGAGATTTTACGGAGAAGCTGCCAGCGTTCGAAGCGTGCTGGGTTGAGGGGCAGCAACATCCATCTGTTCCCGCGGGGCCGTGGGCTTTGGGCAGCCAGCGGCGCTGAGCCGTGATCCCAACTTGTCTTCGTCTCCCTGCAGATATTGACAGAGCTGAAGTCGGACAACCAGAGGCTGAAGGACGAGAACGGAGCCCTCATTCGTGTCATCAGCAAGCTCTCCAAATAGGAATCCCAAGCGAAGGCAGGATGAGGAGGGGTGCCCTACACGAGCTGCCAACCCCACCACCAAGCCCTACCCCCGCTTTTCCTCCTGTCGAGTACAGCAAGCATTTCAGCCACGGGATCAATCTGTCACATCTGCTTTGCCCTGCCCTTTGCTGTACATTCCCTTTCTGCCCTTATTTCCCCCACAACACACACCCCTGCCATTTTATTATTTTTAATTTAAGGATGTTGTGGTATCTCGGACATTTTATTCAAGGGAGAAGAGAAATGTGAGGACTGGGTTTGAGCTGCCAAAACTTCTGCTTCCAGAAGCCCGGTATTTGGCACTGGACTCCAATCGGAGCAGGTAGCTCCTACTTTAAAAAGGGACGCTTAAAGAACTAATGCAGCACATCCGAGCCCTTTACTGGTGGGAAATGTGAACATGGGCTGGGACTCTGAGGATGTGTGGTCAACCCACCCGAGATGTGGGACTCGGGTTAAATTGTGATGCTGTGAAAGCCACAGGGCTGATTTCTGTAACGGGCTGACAGCAGCTGCTTTGCACAGAGACCTTCTCCTTTCGCCCCAGTAGACCGAGTCTCTTATTTAATGTAAGGTTTCAAACCTGTTCAGTAACATCAGCGCTGACTGTCGGTGTCGGACCCCCTATCCCTTGCCCTGCTTTCCCCCCACAGCCTGGGTCATCTGGTATCGTGTTGTATCCTCCCAGGGCTCCTGTCTCAGTAGTTAGTAGCATCTGCTAATTGCGTCTGGACTCTCGCTCCTTGGGATAGGATGTGTCACGGATACTTGCCAAGCTTTCTGAAGGACAAGCTTGAACCCCCAGAGATCCTCTGCTGCTTTCACAGGCATACGAGCGTGGATCACCTCGCAGGGAGCTGTGCCCACACCAGAAACCACCCTCCCTGCCCTAACAGCCAGCTGGGACATTTTCCTGCTGTCTCCATGAAGGCAGAGCCCTGCGGAGGAGTCTGGTCTGGTACTGCAGGTACCTTGCTTTGCTTTGCAGCAGGGGGCTGGCCAAGCGGACGGCAGCGCTGGCTGGTTTGTGGCGAGAGATGCCAGAGTCCAGTCCCACGCAGCCGGGCGAAGAAGCAGCTGGGTTTTAAGGAAGAGGAGGGTGAAGCAGCGATCACTTGTCCTCCCGCGTGCCCTGGAAAGGTGCGGGTACGCTGGTGTCAGGGACAGCAAGGTACCCTTGGGCATGCTGGTAACTGTATCGCTAGGATGAAAGTCTTTTAATCTGTCAAAAGCTTGCAATAAGCCTTAACCTTGAAGGAACCCTCAAAAAAAAAACCCTCTTTAATGTTACACGTACTCAGAACAGTTCAAAATTGTTCTCTCTGTGGGCATTTAGACAGTGGCTGCCCTGTGTGCTGTGTGATTCTGATGACAGCAGCAGTAACCTGTCATCCAGTCTGTTGAGATTCCCCTTAACAGACTGCTCTTGAAAGATACTTTCCCGCTCAGAGACTTCTTGCTGTATCCAAACCGCTTTCCCATTTACATTCTTCCATGATTTTTTCCTTCATTTCCTTTGTCCTTTGATTTCCCTGCTCCATCTGGCTGAGGGCTGCAGCCTCAGTCGCTGAACTCGGAGGCTGCCGTGAGGAAGCTCCACCACGTCCCCGCGCAGCTCAGGGTCCCTGCCGGGTTGCTGGGGCTCTTCCCGCTGAGAGAGGGAGATGAGATACTTGAACATGAGCATTAACTCTTGAGCTTGCTCAACGAGGTAACATTTATCTCTGTCAGTCAGTCCTGGGCTTTTTGGAACCTTTTGCTGCTTGTTGCTTCAGAAAGTGTGTTTATATTCCTCTCCGCTGGGTTTTTCTCTCTTTTTTTTTTTTTTTTTTTTTTTTTTCCCCCTTGATTCTCCATTTTTCCCTTCCCCTCCCCATCCTGCCTGTTTCCACCTCTCTAGCTCTTCTTGGAGCTGCCAGTTTTTCCCCAGGCAGCTCCACCAGAGGTTCCTCTTCCCCCGCTCCTCGGCCAGCAGAGCTGTTTGTGCGGCATCGTGCCGTTTCTCCTGGTACACTGAGGCCCTTCCTCTGCTGCTGTGCTTTGGGGAGGAAGAGACCAAAGCTGGTAATGGCATCAGGGTTTCCGCAGAGCGCTGCCTAAGCCAGGCATCCTTTTTATATTACTTTATTTTAACCCTGCTATATTTAACAGCTTTAAGCCTTGAGATCCGGTCAATGCTTTTTCTGCACGCCGTTCCCACTTGGCGCACTCTTTATGTGAGTACTTCTGCAGTTCTTGATGTTTTTTCTCTTGGTGACCCGCGTCTCACTTCAGGTTTGGGCTCTCTCAGCTCTATTCAGGGGTCTGGTCCCTTCTGCACCACGCGGTGAAGACGCCGCTCCCCAGCTGGGGCTGGTGGGGGGGGACACCACGCTGGTGTGCCGACGCGTGCGTCTCGGGTCGTGCATCCCGGCAGGACAAGGGACAAGATTTCAGACTAAAGCTCCTGTTCTTCTCACGAGGCAGATCCTGGCAGCGTGAAGAAGCCTGCTGTCTGTTTTCGGGAGAGAGTTCGACCCAATCTGACAGGTCCATCCCGCACTGATGTTTTACCCCTTCCCACCAGGACACTCATTGCGTTTTATCCTGAGGAACAGTAAGCAAAAGGGTGTGGAAGGCTGAGCTCCTCCGCGCGGCACCATGCAAAGCCAAACCACTCTAGGTGAAATGTCTGCTCAGCACTGGATTATCCCCCTGAACTCCGACTAGGGTAGAGGACCCACCAACAGTTTAGTCTCGCTGACTAGCCAAAGCTGTGAGTATTTTGTGATGACGATGCAAACCAAATTCTCGAGAATGAGGTTTTTTTTGGTCTCACTTAATGCCTGATGTACCCAGTGCACTGAGGAGGTAACGAATAGGACACCTTGCACTCTGCGCTTGGGACGGAGTGCAAAGCAGTTTTTAAAACTGATCCCTATTTGAACCAGAGCATTTGCCAGACGTGATCTCCCTTGGAGAACACAAGCTTTTTTTCTAAGCAATTGCTTGGGGTGAATTCATTTTTATTGCTTGGGGTGAGCCCACCTATTGCGGCTGCGAGTTTGATGATGGCTCTTTGTAAATAAACTCCTTGGAGAAGCAGGACTAGCTTATGAGATGGGGAGAGAATGTATTTTTATGCAACTTTTGAGTGGCCTTTCAAACCCTGAGATGAATGATTTGTTTTACTGGTTGTTGTTATATAGTATTATAAGTATTATGTGTTTGAAAGTTTGGGAATAATATTCACATCTATGATGCTTGTAAACACAACAGTATTTATAAATGAATAAAATAAGAGTTGATAAAATAGAAGAAGCTTTCACTTTGCTTCCATCTTTCTGGAGATGCAGGTTGGGTAGCCTAAAATGCCCTGGTTGTCCAAAAATTTCCATAGCATGACAGTATCGGCCTGTAAAAGCACGGATGCTCTGGGTACGTGCCTGCGGTGGCTGCAGCACGAGGAGGGCAGCGGTCCCCTGCCGCCTCTTCGGGGATGGTTCACATGAAGGGCCTGGGGGGGCACGTCCCCAAAAGCTGCCCACCGGCTGGGAAGGCGAGGAGGAGGGGTCTCGTCTGGCACCTCTGAGCCACGGTGGGGTTCGGGCCCCCCCAACCCCGGGTTCAGTTTCGGCCCCTCACTCAGGAGGGACAGTGAGGGGCTGGAGCGTGTCCAGAGCCGGGCAGCGGGGCTGGGGCAGGGGCTGGGGCACAAGTGCTCTGAGGAGCGGCTGGGGGAACTGGGGGGGTTCAGCCTGCAGAGGAGGCGGCTCGGGGGGGCCCTCATGGCTCCCTACAGCTGCCGGGCGGGAGGCTGTAGCGAGGTGGGTATCCATCTCTTCTCCCAAGGAACAAGTGACAGGACGAGAGGAAACGGCCTCAAGTTGCACCAGGGGAGATTTCAATTGGATATCAGGAAAATTTCTTCACTGAAAGGGTGGTCAGGCACTGGAGCAGGCTGCCCCGGCAGGGGGTGGAATCACCACCCCTGGAGGTGTTTAAAACATACATAGATGTGGCACCTGGGGACATGGTTTAGTGGTGGCCTTGGCAGTGCTGGGCTCACAGTTGGACTCTATGATCTTAAGGGCCTTTTCCAACCTCTGACTGTGATTCCCTGGTGCCAAACCGTGTTCGCTCTGCTCAGGAGCTTGGGCAGGACAAACCTGTAGCAAAGACACAGGCGCTGGTGCTGCATCTTGGAGCCCTTGTCCTTGGTGAGGTTGCTGGAAACTTCTGCATGTTTCAGTCTTCAGAGGTGGTTACTGCAGCTTGAGCTCCCCCCCTTGGGGTCAGGGGTGTCCAGCACCTCCACAAGGCAGGGCACAACCTAAACGTGAATATATGGACCAAAATATGTGTTGGGGATGAAGAATTTGGTGGGGACCTTTGATGTCTTCCCACCTTTCCCTGGCGCCTCCATCCCTTCGTCATCCCCGGGTTACCTGCACCCCCACCCCAGCCGCCCAAGTGAGCCCCAGCAGCAAGACCAGAGGGAACTGGGGCTCCTTTCAGCTCGTTTCTTTAATAAGGAGACAGGTATCATTACAAAATAACCATTTAACGATAAGAGACGGAAACGACAGAGTCCACACAAGAGGGAGGGGCTTTAAAAGCAGCTTCCCGCTGGAGCCGAGCGCTGCGGGGGTTGGGACGGGGCAGAGCGGGGCCGGCGCGGGGGTCCTTCACCCAGGAACGGCCGGAGCCTGGGTCTTCGAAAGGAGCTGGCTCTTCCCTCCCAGGTTTGGGGAGAAAAAAGAAGAAAGTCCAGCTTGTTGCCAAGCCTCATGGATTGGCTTCCTTTTATCTGCAGGAGACTGAAGCTGAGCATCCCCGTGGCACAGCCCGGAGAGGGGAATGCCGTCTCATCCCGAAACAGGAACCACCCAACCGCACGCGGCAGAAATAACCCAAATCGCTCCCAAAAGCCTTTTTGCCACCAGATCTTTGCCGCATCCCAGCCCCTCCACTGCAGAAATGCCACCGGCAGGTCGGCCCCGGCACCTGCGCCCAGCGCTGCCCCGTCCCCTCACCCGGCAGGACGGTGGCATCCACGGCCACTGAGGTGGCGGCCAACGCGGCTCGTCCTGGCAGCCTGGCTCTGCCGCTGAGCCCCACGAAACCAGGGGGACAGTGGACACGAGGGGGGAAGGGGGTCACGGCTCACCTGTGGGCCCGTCCCTGGGGGGTCCCGGCAGACCGTGGTCTAATATGGCTTCTAAAGTTGCTCTGATGGTGAAATGCACCAACACGACACAGGACACCGAAGCCACGATGCTGCCGCTACCCGGCCATGGTATAAATGTGACAAGATACAGGAACAAGACACACATGGAAGTCACGGTGACGGCTCACCCTCCGCTGGCGGGCCCGGCTTGGCATGCTTTGCTTCTTGGCATTATTTTCTTCTTTTACATGATTTATTTTTTTTTTTTTTAATTAGTTTTATTTTGGGGGGGAAATAATCAGGGTGGTGGAAAGCACTCGAGCAACGAGTTTTGTTTGTCGCTGTCTCTGCCACGCTGGAGAAATGTGTTGGGACAGAGGTGCCGGCGGCGGCAAGCGGCGGGGCAGAGCGTGCGGTGCCGCGCTCAGCGTTAACCATGCTGCTACTGCTGCGCGGCTGCGTCTCATGCACTGTTCATGGTATATACAGCTATGTCTCCATATATTTTTAACTACACACAACTAAGGGGAGGGGGGGTCAGAGGCAGTGCAGATGGCTTTAATATTTTTCCCTTTTTTATTAAAAAAAAAAAAAAAAAAAATTATGTACTAAAGTCACAGTCTCCCCCCCGCAAGGCTTAAGGAGTCCGAATGGAAACCAGCCAGGTGGGACCTCCACTCCCGGTGAGACCCCGGACGATGTGGCGGGTCTGGGGGGTGCAGGGGGGTGCGGGGGGGGGTGCACATGAGGGGGTGTGCATGTGTATGTGTACAGGCGTGTGTGCACGCCTCCGCCTGCTTCCCAAGGAAAGCCGTGGGGCCGTGCCTGCTCGCTGACCGCCGGCAGGAGGGGTTTAGTGCTTTTTCCAATTCTTTTCCAACCCATTTCCACGTCAGGCCAATGCCCCTGCATTCCCTGGGGGGACTCCGACATGATTCGAGAGCCCAGATCCTGCCAGTGCCCCTGGCCGAGGGGCATCAGCCACCCCCAGCTCCCCGTTAATTAAAAGCACCCTGGAATTTCTCCTCCCTTTGGCTGCGCAGGCAGGGCAGGACCCCATCTGCCGCCACCATCACATTGTCAGGAAAAGGGACCGACAAGCTGGACGTGGCCCTGCGGGACCACTCACCTGATAACCCATGAAGCCCCTGTAGCCTGGCATGGCGCCAGTGCCACCCTCACCCTGCCGTGGCCCCAGTGCCACCCTCACCCTGCCGTGGCCCCAGTGCCACCCTCACCCAGGCTAGCACCAGGGCACTGGCCAAGCACAGCCGAGGTGCTGGTGGAAGGGCTCTTTGGAGGTCCCTGCGCCAACTTCCCCCGCCACCATAGTGCAGCTTGGCTAACCGAGCCCCAGACGCCCCAGGGACAGAGCTGTCCCTCCTTGGGGACCTGTCCCAAAGCTGCACGTCCCTCCAGGGGAAGGGGCTCACCCCCCGTCATCCAACCTGAACCCCCTGAGCTGTGGCTGCCTCCAAGTTTCCCATCGCCTCCCCACCTCCAGCCAGGGCCCAGCTGCAGGGAGCTGCCAAAGCAGCCGCTGGCACCGGGGCGAGCTGGTTTGGCACTTTGTCCCCAGGCTCAGGATGCCCTGCACCAAGGTCCCAGCCTGGGTGCTGGACCCCCAGAGCAGCGTCCCCGGTGCCCAGGGCATCCCCGGCTGCATCCCGCAGCGCTGCTCCTCCGCTGCTGGAGCTGCAACGGCTTCACTGCCTGACTGCGCCGAAACCCTCCAAAACTGAGTCCCAAAAAGCAAAGCGGAGCAGGGAGCACAAGGCTGCTGTGGAGTCAGAGCCAGGACAGGGACACCAGCTCACGTCAGTGCTCCAGTACAGACTGGGCTGAACTGGGCAGGGCTGCTGGACCCTCTCCCAGCTGCAGGCAACAATGTTGGCTTTCCAGCTCAAGGGCTTGGTCCTGGTTCATCCCACGGTGGGGGAGGTGGCCCAGAGAAGTTCTTGGCCACTGTCGGGCACAGGGATATGGCTTATACCCCCGAGGGGAGCTGGACGGGACGGATTCAGCAGCCAACAGCCCAGTGGGGAGCAACAGCTCATGGGGGTCAGGGGCTTTGCACCGCTCTGGGGGGCTGTCCCCCTCACATCTGGAAACCTCTCAGCATAAACCTGCCTCGTGGAAGCACCTTGATCTACAGGTTTCAGCCAAGCACGGTGGGACACACGTGCAAATCACCTGGCGCTGTCCTTGTCCGGCCTCTGGGGACATGAGGGCCACCTGGCAGAGATGGTGGTGGCCCACACTATGCTGCAGATGCATGCACATCCCACCACATGTCTACTCAGAGCAGACCCCCCTGGGGGTCCCTGTGCTCAGACTGCCCCCGCAGCTCCGGCTGCAACCCCAAGGGCTCAGCACCCCGCTGCCACGCCATCCGCAGTGGGGTCCCGTGCTCCCTGCAAGCCTCTCCCCAGGAGAAGCCAAACCTGGGGACACTCGGCCGTCCTTGGCCCAAAACCACGGCTCTCGCCCTTCCTGGAGGGAGGGAGGCAGAGCAGGAGGGGGAGGCACCTGGGTCTCCTGCAGAGGGTCTTCTCCACCGTTTTGCTGCCCACACAGCTGCTCATGCCCCAGGCAAGCACAGTGGGTCTGGTCATCCTGCGCTATCAGGCTGTCACCACCTCCGTGCAACGTTCGATCGTTCCCCACGTGAACCCACAGTGAGGACGGCAGCAGCGATGCTGCGGGCTGGTGACACAGCCGCCGGGGAAGGTCCCAGGCGTGACGGTGGCTTTGCACCTGGAAGGGATGGCGGGCGGAGGCGATGGGACATGCAGCAGAAGGGAGCGATGCTGAAGAACAAAAAGAACCATCCATGTCTTTAACCTCTTCCCCTGGAAGCTATTGGGACTGTCTGGAAACCCTTCCACAGCCATCAAAGGGTATTTCAGCTTAAAACAGAACAAAAAAACCAAAACCAAAGGTTGCGTAACTGAGGTATCAGTAGCTCTGGGTCGCTTTGACTGTCCGCAGTGCCGTGCCGCGCGGGCCAGCAGATCTTCCTATTTGTTTTTCCCGAGAGCTGCATCTACTTCTTCCTCTGGCTTCAGTGAGTGCCACTGGGCGATGGGCCGCCGGGGGTTGGCCAGCATGTCAGACCAGTGCCGCAGCTCTGTGCCCGTGGAGTTGCAGCCCGTGAAGATCTTGCCGATGGCTTCGTTCTTCCCGAGCTTGTCATAGTCCAGCACCGTGATGACCACTTGCACTTTCTAAAGAGGGAAACCTTCTTTAGAGGGGCAGCAAGGTGCAGCAGCCATGACTGCCCCCCAGCTTCCATGCTGTCCCCAGCCCCGGCGGCTCGGCAGGGTACCCCGGGATCCCCCAAGGCTGAGCCCTGCCATGGCCTGTTTTGGAGCAGGGTCCCCTCCGTGCCCATAGTTCCTGCACTTCCCTCCCTGAGGAGCCCAGGGCTGCAGAGCCACCAGGGGCCCAGGTCATCCTGGTGTGGCCTCCTGGGAAAGGTCACCAAGGGCTTCTGTGGGGCTCGGAAAGAGCTGTGGGGTACAGGGCTTGACGGGGCTGGGCAAGGGACATGTGCAAGGGCTAGGGCAGGACATGGAGGGGCAGAAGACACCTACCAACGGTCCAAAATGCCCCTAGGAGTACTGGGGGGTCCCTACTACACCTGGGGTGACCACTATAGGACCAGGGGCAGAGCAGAGCTCCATGACCTGGTTGGGGTTGCACCTCCCATGGGTGCTGCCCAGCCTCCCACCTCTGCTCCTGCACCAGCTGCCATCAGCATCAGCCCAGACTGGGACTGAACATATTTCACGGGTGACCGGACCAGGAGCTTGGCAGGAGCTGCTCAGGGTGCTGGGAAGGCTGGGATATAGGCTTGGGCAGCTGTGGGACTTCCCATTGCCCCCACCCTGCCTGCCTCCCAGGGAAGTCATCGGACAAACCTGTATTTGCTCAAAGGGGATCTCAAAGCTGAAGGACTCATTGAAGTAGGGGTTCAGGGTCTTCTTCTTGACTGTGGTCTTCTTCTTCTTCAACCTCTTGCCATTCTGCAGCAGGTGGATCTTCACATAGGGATCTGATGGAGGCGGGAGGGTGCATTAGCCAGAGCTGAGATGCCCAGGAGACATCATCAGCCCAGCCCCAGGAGAAGTCTCAGCCCAAGATGAGGTGCACCATGGGGTGTGGAGACCTCCATGACTAAAGGTGGTCTGAGGTTTGTGGATGGAGACCAAAGCCAAAATATTTGGGCTGGAGAGGATCTGTGGGAGCAACTGGCCAAGGGATTCAGCTCTTCTGCATCCTTCCAGTACCTAAAAGGGTCTACAAGAAAGCTGGAGAGGGACTTCTTGAGAGGGCATGTAGTGATGGGACAAGGGGGAATGGCTTTAAACTGAACGAGGGTAGATTTAAAAAAGATATGAATCAATTTGTCACTCTGAGGGCGGCGAGGTGGTGGCACGGGCTGCCCAGAGCAGCTGTGGGTGCCCCATCCCTGGGAGGTCAAGGCCAGGCTGGACGGGGCTGGGAGCAACCTGGGCTGGTGGCAGGTGTCCCTGCCTGTGGCAGGGGGATGGCACTGGATGGTCCTTAAGGTCCCTTCCTAAGGGTCAGGGGGCTCATCCCATCCCTATGTTCCCTCACCCCCCAGCCAGGTCTTGGGCTGCCTCTGATGCAGGAGGTCCCAGGCACTGGAGGGGGCTTCCCCAAGCCCTGCCAGACCGATGGCTGCAGTGTCCTTCCCCAACAAAGGATGCTGAGAGCCCCACAGCAGGGCAGGAGGAGGATGCCTGTGAGCCAACACCCACCTGAGAGGCCACCGACATCCATCTTCTTCAGGTTCTTGGCCTCCAGGATGCAGACAGTGAGTTTCCCGGCTGTGGGCACGTACCGGAGGGAGATGCAGATATCTCCCAGCTTCTCTGGCTGCCAAGCGGAGCAGGGAGCAGGTATCAAAGCCTTGCCAGTGCATCATGCTGCAGTGCTGGGACACGGTCCCACATACAGGTCCCCACCAACCCTCTGATGCAGGCAGAAGCTGGCACTCAATGCACCAGCACAAGAGTTTGATCACTTGGGTCTGGGGCAGGCCAGTCCCAGCACAGCACTCAAGAAGTTTATACTCTTAATTTTTGTTATAGAAAGTCTTTCGCATGAGAGAACAACAGGGGCAAAGCCCACCCAGCGCTCACGGCCAGAATGTCCATGGTATTCAGGTGAGAGCCCACGGTGATTGCCACCCCGAGCTCACCCCATGGCCACCCCACATCTCCCCTCCAGCCAAGGGTTTCAGCTGGCTGAGGGCCTCACACTGGTCCCACTCTTACCTCCTCCTTCTCACCGCTCTGCAGGTCCCGCCACTCCTCAATGGGCTGGCCCAGGTCCACCGTGTTCATGGGCACCTTCACCTCACCGATAATGTCATGTTTGGAGAAGCGATCAAAGTCATAGATGGCCATCACCAGCGTCTTCCCGCCCAGCTCCTGGTAGGGGACCTGCACAAAGAGGGCCACCAACTGGGCTGGCAGCGGTCTCAGAGGAGCCCGTGCCAGGACCACCTACTCCGAGCAGTCAACACACAGGCAGAAGGTTGGGAATGGGTGACAGGGTCCCATGTTGTGAGTAGGAAAGGGCTCACCTTGAAGGTGAAGGTCTCGTTGAAGGCAGGGTTGAGTGTCTTCTTCTGCACTTTGGTCTCATACTTTTTCTTCTTGTCAGGGAGCAGGAACACCTTGACGTATGGGTCCGAGGTGCCACCCATGTCCAAAGCTGGCAGTTCAGCAGCTTGGAGGATCCCCACTGTCAGCTGGAGAGGGAAAGGGATGGCTTCAGCAAGGCGCTATGTGCTGCAGATGCCAAGGGCTCGTCTCCACGGGGCCAGGACTCCCCATGGCACAGCACCCAGCTCCCCCTCTCCCTCCCATGCCACCCAGGTCCAACAGCAAGACTTCTTTTCTAATGGCCTCCCCGGGCAAATCCCACTCTCCCACCTCCTCAGCCGAGCCCCAGCCCCTTCATCACCTGGTTCGCCTGGAAATCGTAGTCCAGTGAGAACTGCAACTTGCCCAGATTCTCCGGCTCCTTCTCCTCCTCCTCACCTTCCCCCTCTGTCAGACCCATCTCTGCATCATCATCATCCTGTATGTCCTACAACGGCAGCCGAGGTGTCCAGCTCAGTGGCAGGGTCACAGCCCAGCACCCCCACCCCCACCCCACTGGGACCTCCGGCACCCCAATCCTACTGGCACGCCAACACCTGGGTTCTCCCCGTCAGGAGAAAGGAGATCCCCGTGCTGGGGACATACAGCACTGACAGAGCAGCCCTGGGGTGGCACCGTCCTGCCCATGACCAGGCAGCTGCCAGGGAGCCTCCAGTGCTGGTCCAGCCCAGATGGCGAGGGGGGGCTGCCTTGGGGCACCGGGATGGGAGGTCAGCTCCAGCGGGGGGAGGCTGGTGCTCGCAGGCGGTGGCTGCATGCCAAGCACCTGCTGCAAAGGGTGCAGGGACACCCCACCCCAGCCCGTGCTTGGGGGAGCACTATAACTGCTGCTAAGGGATCAGCAGGGCCATCTCCAGGCTTCATTGGCTTAGTAATAGAGAAATAACCTAATTCTCCCAAGGCAAAGCCACCCCTCTCCCTGCCTCTTCAAGGCACGGTCCATGGGCTGGAAGCCCTGGCTCCATCACCTCTCCAACCGGTCCCCAGGTCTCCCATCCCACCCTGGAAGCAGACAATGAAGAAGGAGGCTCGAGGCTCGTGGTGGCACCTACCATGGAGGGCATCCCGGGACGAAGAGGGCGCACGCAGACAGGGCAGCAGGGAGGACAAATGGTGAGAGCGCCGGGAGGGAAGAGAGCCACGTTACAGAGAGCATTGACAAGGGACCCACGGCAAGGTGGGGCATCAGGGTTTGCGTGGCCCTGCCGAGCCCCAGGGGATGGCAGCCCTCACCCTCCGCTGGGGAATCCCACCCCACATCGCCCGCTGCTGTGGGGGCGTGTAGATGGGCACACGCTGGAGCATCTCCACTGAGCACTCACCCCTGCCTGCATGCCCGTGGTGCCCACATGGCTCTGAAGAGCAGGAATGGACGCCCCAAATCCCCCACCCCCTCCAAATGGCCCTGGGGCCATTGAAATGGCTGGGATCACCCCAAGCCCACTGGTACCAAAGCCTCCTTCCTGCTGCCCCCCAGGATGGGGAGACACCCCCAGCTCCGCTCTGTGCACCAGCCCCTGCCTCTTGAGCACTGGCTTTTTGGGGACCCCAAACCGGTGGGTGTTTTGGCCTGGCGGTCCTCCCCCCTCAGTGAGGTGAGGGCAACTCGGAGGAAGGCAGGGGGACACAAGATTCAGATAAACATTTGCCGGTTCAGTTGAAGCATTGGCAGGTCCAGGCCAGCTTGAACCTGGTCCCATCCAGGCACTGGAAGAGGACAGTGCTGCTGCCTCAGGTCCAGGTTCGTCTTTGCACTGTCCCATCCCAAGATCCTGGTGGCTCCATCCCTCTCTGCTACCTGAGCTATGAGTGCCCCAACACTGTTCATAACTCAACCAGAGGGATCGTTCTACAAGTGCAGGACAACATCAAGGACATCACCTGGTTGCCTGACTTCATGTCCTTCATGTTCATGGCATTCTTCATGCCTTTGCCTTTCTCCTTCTTGTTCTTCTTCTTCTTGCAGCAGCACTTCTTGCAGATGCAGAAGCAGCAGGTGAGGATGAGGAGTCCAGCTACCACCGCGATGGCGATGAGGGCCCAGGGTGGCACTGCAAGCAAAAGCCACGGTCAGCCCAGCAGCTCCCCCCAGCCCCAGCCACCCCACCACCTCATCCCACATGTTGCACTGGGACCAGAGCGGTGGTGGGGTCATGAGGAGGGTAACACCTGGAAAAGGAGGCAGCTACTCACAGGGGATCTTGTTGAGCTCATTCATGAACTTGTCCCTCAGCTTGGTGAACATGTCCTCCTTGCTCTCACCCGGCCCTGCAGCCTCGGTGGAGTTCTCCATCGTGGTCATGGGCATCGTGGTGGCTGTGGCCTCCGGGGCCATCATGGACGCTTGCTTGAACGTCATGGTGGGTCAGAGGCTCCCTGAAACACGACGTCACCTCCATGGTCACACAGGTCCCTGCTGCCCCCTCTCCTCCCCATGCCCAGGCTGTGTCCCCGAGCAGCCATCTGCACTGAGGACAACATCTGCAGTGGCAGCAGAGCTACAGCAGGGCAACTGATCTTCTGCAGACGTGCACAGACCACTGGGTTATGAGGGACCAGACACTCGGATTCCCTCACAAGGGATGGGAAGCCCAGCTGACCCCCAAGTTTCCTGGCCTGTGACAATTCCAAGGCCACCAGGAGCATCACCCAGGGTTGCAGCAATGCTGGTGCCAGCGCAGAGCATCCCAGAGACATAGAGGACATTGCTGGGGGGGGGAGGGGGGGGGGGGCTTCGCCCCGTGAGCCCCCATGGGATGAGGGAAGGGATGTTTCCATCACCAGGAGAGATGAGCCAGGTTCATTTGGATGAAGCCAGCCCCTCGCTGCCTCCTTTTCCCAGGCCTGGGGCACCTGCAGACCCAGCACAGGGCAGCTGCCAGCCCTCGCTTTGTGCAGGGTCCCAGAGCTGCTGTGGGACCCTCAGGACAAACTCTCCCAGCTCTGGGAAGAGCTTCCAAGGAGAGGAGCGACACGCTGCTCTTCTTCCAGCCCCAGGGAGCTCTTGCAGGGCACATTTTGAGGATGGGTGAAAGCAGGGAAGTGCTGGCTCCACACAGCCATGGAGGGCTCAGCCTGCACGTCAAAGGGTCAGCCCTTTCACCATGTCACACACACCATGTCCTGGGTGTCTTGAGGCTCCTGCCCACCTCCTGACCCCGCAGAGCCCAGCTCCCTCGGGCAGCCCACTCACCGGTGGGACCCGGGCAAGGTGCTCAGCTCACTGCCAGGGCTGCAGCACAGCCCGCCATGCTTAGCGCCCTCCACCCCAGCCCAGCAGGGTCTGCAGCACCCCCCAAGAATGGGGACACCCACCCCCCACAGTCTTGCAAACGTGGCATTCACTCCTGCAAGCAAACCTGGTGCAAACTGCCCCCCAACCCAGCGCCAGCCGGGACCCAGCTCCAGCCCTGCAGTGCCCCTCCAACCCCCGCAGAAGGCAGCTTGCAAAGGAGAGAGCAAGAAACCGAGGGAATTAATCGTGCCGGTAGGTTTAAGGAGAATAAAAGGCTAGCCAGCGGGGGAAGCAAACAGCCAAGTGGGATTGCAGATAATCGAGGAAGGAGTTTCTGGGGTCGTGTGAGCTCTGGCACGGGGGACTCCGTCTCCTGCATCTGTTCTCCCAGCTCGGTGAAGCCTTCTCACCCAGAGCATTGTCCCCTGGGGCTGGCTGCTCCTGCCCTTCCTGCAGCTGCATGGCAGTTCAAAGGATGCAGCCGCCAAGGTCCTGGACCTCAGGCGCATTCCTCCTCCTCCTCAGCCTGCAGCTCTGAGAACTGCACAGACCATGTTCACCAGCTCCTCCTGTGGATTTATCCATTTTAGAAGTCTGTGGAGGTCAGCTTGCTTGGACCTGCTCTGCACAAAGTCCTCCAAACACGCTGCACATCTAAGATGCTCTCCACACTCTACCCGCTCATCTTCCTCCCCTTGGACCTCGGACATTGCCACCTTCATGCCCCACAGAGTGGCTGCAACTGCTGCAAACACCAGAATCAGCATCACACGGCCAGCTCCCTCTAACTCGGTGGCAGATGGCACTGGGGGGGCTGGAGCAAGATGCTGGAGATGCCCCAGAGCCGCCACATCCTGCTCCAAGGTGAATCAGGAGCTGCTGTATTTAACCCCTCTGAGGGTGATTTAATGCAGAGAACTACAAGGGCTCCCCAAAGCTGTCCAGCGGCAGGGGACACCCAGCCTCCTTTCGTTTTTTCACCTGTTTGCTGGAGTCACCGTTGGTGCCAGCTTCTCAGCACCCCAAGGGCCAGGCAGCACTGGGAGCTGCAGGTGTCCCTGCAAGCCAGCCTGCTGGGAAGAAGAGGTTGCTGTGGAGCCCGTTTTTAAGGAGTGACAGAGATGGGGACAGGATGCTGTCCCCTGCTTGCCACGTGGCCAGCAGCTCTCCACAGCCCTGTTACGATTTCACAGTTGCTTGGATGGGAGTTTTTACCTGGCTCAGGGTGGCCGGAGCATTTCCAAGCAGGGCTTTTCCTGCAAGCAAAACAGTACGAGGGGTTTTTCCCCATCACACCCCACACCAGCTGGGGTTTGCCAGGAGCAAAGCAAAGCTGCCGGAAAGCTGCAGGCAGGCGAGGCAAGCAGATGCTGCCTGGGGCACTCTGGACACTTTCCAGCTAGATGCAGGTGAGGCAGCAGGTTTATTGCAACACTGGCTCCCTGACCTGACCTGTATTTCTGTGCAAACAGCAATCTCCGCCAAAGCAGGGCCGGGCGAGCTCTGCAGGCAGCCAGGTTTGGGAAGGAGAAAAAGGCCGGGCAGGGCTGAGCGCCCACAGCATGGGATGCTGCTGCCTGCCCCCAGCCCCAGGCGATGGCACCCAGGAGCTGAACAGGGTGATGTCCCTCTCCTGCCCCCCAGGTGCTGCATCCTGCACCCCAGGTCTGGGGCAGGTTCAGTCCTGGCTCTGCCCAGCCCCCACAGACACAGAGCAGGGGGTCCAGGCCACTGACACCCCAAAAGTTCCCATGAGTGCACAGAAAGGACAGGGTGTGCAAAGCAAGGGTGTCAGCGAGGCGTGCAGTGCTGCGGGGTGGGAGGACCCCAGGGGAGCACCTGGCTGCAATGCAGCTGGTGGCACCCATCCTGCACCCAGATGTGCAGTACAGAGAGAGCAGCACCCAACGGGGGCACCCAGCCCAGCCACCCCCCCTCCAGCACCCACATCCCTGGGCACCGAGCTCAGCGCCGCCCTCTGGGGTGCGGGGGGTCCCCGTGCCGCAGGCCTGGGGCTGCGGCAGCCCTGCTGCAGCGCTCTGCTGCAGCACAGCGAGGCACAGGCTGCGATTGCAATGCTGCTCACATCCTGCTGCACGCAGCGCCACGGCCCACAGAGCTGCATTCCCTGGGGAGGGGGCAGCTGGGCAGGGGCACAGCGAGAAGCGTGGGGGGGCTCGGCACCTGCAGCGTGCCATGTGCTTCAGCCTGTGTGTGCATACGCGTGCAAGTGTTTGTGCATGGGGAGGGACGCAAATGCTTGTGCAGTGTGCGTGCGCAAGGCTGTAGGTGTGGGGACACGTCTGCAAGTGCTAGTGCATGGGGGGTGCATGCATGTCTGCAGATGTGCACAGGATATGTCTGTGCACACGCACAAGTGCTCATGCATGGGGGGTGCATGCATGTCTGCAGATGTGCACAGGATGTGTCTGCATGTCTGTGCACACGCACAAGTGCTCATGCATGGGGGGTGCATGCATGTCTGCAGATGTGCACAGGATGTGTCTGCATGTCTGTGCACACGCACAAGTGCTCATGCATGGGGGGTGCATGCATGTCTGCAGATGTGCACAGGATGTGTCTGCATGTCTGTGCACACACACAAGTGCTCATGCATGGCTTATACAAGCATGTATAACAGCATGCACATTTACACAGGTGCTTGTGCAGCGTGCAAGCATCTGTGTGCAAGTGCTGACAGTTGTGTGCACATGGCCACACACCTGTACGAGCATACTTG
Source organism: Falco naumanni (assembly GCF_017639655.2). Taxonomy (NCBI): domain Eukaryota; kingdom Metazoa; phylum Chordata; class Aves; order Falconiformes; family Falconidae; genus Falco; species Falco naumanni. The sequence continues at coordinate 1,844,866 of NC_054070.1, forward strand.
CTCGGATGTGTCAGGGTGCAAGCACTTGTGCACGCATGCAGCACTCGCGTGACTCTGCAAGCACTGTTGTGCATGGGTGTGCATGTATGCAAAGGTGTGTGTGTTTGCCACTGCCTGCAGCCTGTGTGGGAGCCTGCATATAGACATGTTTGCACACACATCCTCTGCATGACGGCATGCACGTGTGTGCACAGCTGCTCACGGGTCACGTGTGCCCACGGGTGCTTAACACGTGGAACACCCGTGCATGCGGGCACGAGCACATTTAACATGTATCTACCATGCAAACCCCTGCACGCCGCAGGGCCGCTGAGGCCATGGGTTCACACACACACACACTGCTGCCGCGAGCAGCTGCTGATTGATTTCTGGAAATAATTTCTAACGCAATAAGGAAAACCCTCCCAGCAGGCGGGGGAGCCCCGGGTGGCAGGGGGGCCGCAGCAGAACGAGCCGCGGGGGTGTGAGCTGTGCTGCAGGCACTCAGCCAGGGGAAATGCTGCTGGGGGGCTACCTGGGGGCTTTGAGCCGCCGCCCAGGGTCGGGGGGGCTGCAAGCAGCATCAGACCTCACTGTGATGGCTATTTTTGAACAGGGCAAGCTGATTAGCATCACTAATTGCTCAGTCACCTGCCCCAGCAGCCTGTGCTCTCCCACTCTGCGGTGCTCACTGAGTGCTGGCAGAGCTGGAGCTGGGGGAAACTGAGGCACGGGAGAGGCTTGACCCTGTTGCTGCCCCCTGCCCCCTGCCCGGGTACCCTAGAGCCACCTGGGACCCCGCAGTCTCTGATATGGGGGCAGGGGAGGGAGGGCAGAACTTGCCCCCCAAGTGAGGGGCCGAGCTTTGTTCCCCGTCCTGCATGGCGGCTGGACTGCGCAGGGTGTGGGGTGCCTTGGGGCAGATGGGGGGCAGCGCCCTGGGGGCAGCCTGGGGGCAGCCAAGGTGCTGCGTGTGGGGCAGGAGGGCACGCTGTGGGGCAGTGTGTCCTTGGGCACATCCCCTCACCTGCCATCCCCATCTCCACTCGGACGCTACCCCACTGGGTGTCCCTGGTCACATCCCAGGTCCCCCGTCACGCACAGTGCTGGTACAAGCCGGGCAGCCCAGCCCCTCGGCTGTGGGTGCAAAGCCACCCCCTGCCCCACAGGGCAGGTTCCCAGGCAGAAAGGCCTGTCCCAGCACCCTGCCCATGTCCCAGCACCCTGCCCCTGCCCAGCACAGGGCCAGGTCACCCTGGTGCTGCTGGGAGGGCGTCAGGGTGGCCGTGTGGCACAGGGGCCTCGGCTGGCAGCACTGCAATGCAGTCCTGCTTGGGCTCTGCGTGCCGTGGTTGGTCTTTTTTTTTTTTCTCTCTTTTTTCCAATCTTTCTTTTTTTTTCTCCCCCCCTCCTTTTTGCAAGTTGCGGCAGCCACTGGTGAGGGGCTGGGGTGGCTGCTGGATCCATCCCGGCTGGAGGTGGGAAGGGAGCTCCCCCCGCTGCTGTCCCCCCTGCACCCTCAAACCCCGCTCAGCCGCCCCCACCGAGGACAGTCGCTGCCATTCCTTGGTCCAAGGCTGGAAGTCTCCTCTTTATCCCCCAGCTGCTTTGGAGCTGCCCCCCTCCACCCCTCCGCCAGGACCCCAGTGTCTTAAGGACATAAATAAATAAAGAGGGTTATAAAGAACCATTTCTATCAGTCCCTGGCCCCAGAACAAGCATGGGTTAAGGCATCATTAATAAATACCGGCTGGGAAGCAGAGTGTGCTGGCTGGGAAGGGGCCCCCTCCTGCTGCTAACCCCCGGGGACCCCCCCAGCGCCTCCCTGGGGAGCAGCACCCCGCAGGGAAAGCTGATGGGTATGGTAGGACCCACCGCACATCCTTCAAAACAGCCAGGAGCTCCCCACGGAGCTGCGCAGGGTGGGCTTCACCCAGGAGACCCCACATGCCAGCTGGTGGGGAGGACACCCCCCCCAGCACATCACCCACACCCCCACATTACACAGCCCCTGCAGCGCGTTGTCCCCACAGCTCCCCAGGTGCCACCCCCTGACTCCCTGTACATCATCCTGCACCACCTTGCTCTGGACCCCCAGGGTGTGACCCCGCACCCTCAGTGCATTACCCTGAACCTCCAACCCATCACCCCCAGACCCCCTAACACATCCCCTCTGCACTCGGCAGCGCATTACCCTGTATCTATCCCCCAGTGCATTGCCCCTCACCTGGTGGCCCGCCAGCTGCAAACATCTGGCCTAGAAGGAGCCACCAGGTCCCATCTCAGCATAGCCCCCGTATCCAGCAAACACCACTCCAGGCTCACCCCCCATCACCACCAAAATCCTACCCTGACCCCCTCCCCAACCGCTCACAATCCGCACTGAGCCCAAAACAAGCCCCGTCGGGGTCGGGGCTTAGCTCCTTGCTGGTGTAAACCCCTCTGGCTCCACTGCCCTTGTGGGGCCTCTGCTGATTTACACCCGAGGGGGAGCTGGCTCCAGAGGGATGAGCCCCCCTTTCCCGTTCGCACAAAGCTGGCTGGGTTTTGTTTGCCAGCAGTGCCCTGAGGTCTGGCGGGGTGGAAATCCCAGGCTGGTGCTGGCAATCCCGTCTTCCTCCATCCCGGGGACGTTTCCCATGTTGGGAAAAGCAGTTTTGAGCAGAAAAATCCCTTTCACAAGCCTTTCATCCACCACTCCACCTGCAAAAAGCTCCACCCCAGAGCCCCCCTTGGCTAATGCAGCACCCACCACATCCCACAAGCCAAAAAAAGGGGGATTTGGGGGTTCCCCGCTGATGGTCCCTTCGGCAGAGCATCGCGGGTACCCCCTGCCCCCGGCAGAGGCTCCTCCACCCCCGCACCCATCGGCGGGGCAGGGCAGGAGGTGAGTGGAGAGGGGAGTTTATAGGGGATGGGGGTTTTGGGGGACCATGCAGGGAGAAGCAAGGTGTGTGGACAAGCAACAGAGGTCTTTGTCCACCAGCAAATCATCCCCACTGGGTTATGCAGACAGGAAAACAGCAAGGTTTGCAGTATTTGCAGAGGATAGATTTAGATAAGGTATTATGGATAAATTCCTCACTGTGAGGGAGGCGGGATGCTGGCACAGGGTGCCCAGAGCAGCTGTGGGTGCCCCATCCCTGGGAGGTCAAGGCCAGGCTGGACGGGGCTGGGAGCAGCCTGGGCTGGCGGCCAGTGTCCCTGCCCACGGCAGGGGGTGGGACTGGATGGTCCTTAAGGTCCCTCCCATCCCCAACTGTTCTGTGATTCTATTTAAAAAAAAAAAAAAAGAAAAAAAGAAAAAAGAAGTATTTCACCTCCACGATTGCCCGCCCAGGGTCCTGGGGACCCCCTCCTCCAGCCCCCCACCCCCTCCTCCAGCCCCCCACCCCTGCACTCCTGCCCTCATCAGCCAAGGTGTTGCGGGAAGGACCAGACCCAGGAAGGGGATCTGGGGACGAACTGGTGGCCCGAGATGTCCCTGGCCACAGCAGTGCCCAGGCGAGCACAGCACTGCTGGGGAGGGTGGACGATCCTGGCGGGGGGGGGGGGGGGGGGGGGGCATCTGCTGGAAGCCCCCCCAGCTCCTCTGCAGGAGCGGCTTTGGCAGCCGAAAGCTCTCCCCTCCGGGGAGGCGAAGCCCACTGCGATGATGGAGGGCAGAAAGCGGCAACAAATCAAGATTAATGAGGCTGAGGCAGCAATTAGTGCTGGCAGCCGCTGCCGGAGCACTGGGTTGAGCTGTGGGCAGGCAGGTAAGGGGGAGGTCGGCCCCCAGCTCTCCCAGCCCAGGGTGCTGGGTGCTAGCTTGTCCTGGGAAGACCCCAATCTCGGCGGGAAGCTCGTTAACTAACGAAGGGCTGCTGCTATCATGGGCCTGCAGAAATGAGTTACTGCTCCTTTACAGGATGGCAAAGCCAGGGCTGCAGCGGCCGTTAAGCCGATGGGCTCTAAGTTGTCCCATGAGGATGGAGACGTGGGGACCCCCAGCCGTCCACGAATGTCAGCTTTGGGAGCTGACCCCAAAACATGCATCGCCCCATGCCAGCGCTTGGGCTTGGATAATGAAAACCCCAAAGTGGTCCCAAAGGGGAGCCCCCTCCCTCCCCAGTGTGTGCCGGCACATCCCTGTGATGCGACTGGGGGCAAGCCGGGATTTCAGGGTAGAGCTGAGGTATCGGGCAGTGCCCCAGCCAGATCCTGAAGCCAGCGGCTGTCTTGGTCCCGAGGGCAGCAGCACAAGGGCCAGTGGGGGAGACCCCATCTCTGCCAGACCTGCTGGCACGATGCCTGTACATCCCCCCAGCCTTTCACACAAGCAGACCCCTCAACACTCCCATCATTTTGGGACCGTCGCATCCACGCTGGGCCACGGTTTCAGCTCACAGGAGTGAGATAGGAGAGTCTAATTAAGGCAAAACCATGACTTGGCTTCTAATGGTCATTTAATTAACAGAAAATTTCTGACAAGGGATGTGAGGTGGCACAGGGAGTTGGAGGCATCAGGGAGGAGGGGGATCTGGGGAGGGGGATACTGCAGAAGCCCAGTGCAGAGGAGGTCACAACACCCCAGCCCAGCAAACCCTGGCCCCATTCTTCTTCCTCAGCCCCGGCACAAATCTGTAACCGCTGCATTAGCGGCGCCTGAGCAGACCCCCGTCAGCAGCACCCCAGGCTGGCGCAGCAGCTCCCAGGGCTTGGGGACCAGTTTCCCCCCGGGACCCCCTTGCCGCCCACACCTCCCTCCTGATTTACACTGCCGAGGGCGAGAGGAGTTTCTGCTCCTCCAGCCTCGGAAGGATGTTTATACCAGGTTGGGGAAGGGGAGCCGGCAGCAGCACCGGTGATGGGGGTTGGTGGAGCGTGGATGCTCCAGTAGCAGCAAGTGGCATCACGGGACACGACCTGCCAAGACATCACCCATGCAGAGAGGCACCCCACGGGTCCCCCCATCCGAGCAGGCACTGTTGGCCAGACCCCCCGAGCCCCTCGCAGCCCCGAATGGTGCATCGCTGCCTGCCACTGAGGGAAACCAAAGTGCAGCACAGGGCAGCAGCACCTTCAAAGAGAAACCCCACAAGCTGAGCTGCCCCTGTGCAGGGGTGAACTGCACCATTCCTCACAGCTGTGCCAGGACCCTGCTACCCTGCCGCTGCCAGCGCTAGTGACACAGCTGCCGTGGTGACACAGCTGCCGTGGTGACACAGCTGCCAGTGCCTGCCGGGACCTACGGTGCTGCTCACCAACCCTGCGTGGGACCAGTGCCGTCCCGCACCCTCCCTGCGAGAAATGCTCTGCTCACTGCCTGTCATCACCAGCCAGCACCTGGCTTGCCTAATTAAAAATAATGATGTACTTGGCAGTCCTGACTGCAGGCCCTTCCCCGGGAGACGAGTAATTTGGCGGGGTGGGATGGAGGGGGACCATGCCGGAGCGTTACATGGTTCCTGTGAAAATGTGATGAGCTGCCTGGGCAGTGGTGAGCATATTCCCCGCATGTCCCTGCAGCCCCACTCGGCCACAGGGTCACATCCAGGTCCTCACCCTCACCCTGAGCTGGAGGCACAGGGGACAGACACTGCAAGTATGGGCAGGGACAGGGACCCACTGAGGAGCTTCTACCTCACTGCCCCAAGTGCCGGGATCCAGGTCCCTCATCACAAAGCCTTGAGGATGGGGACCTGGGCCCTGACTCACAGGGGAGATCTTGTAAATAAGAAATTAAAAAAAAAAATGCAAGGACTGGCAGTTTTAGAGGCTGGCACTTGCCGTTGATAGAGGAGCTGCTCTCATGTCACAGCAGCTGTGTTATTTACAGCAAAACCAAGAGACGTCTCATAGTTAAATGCAGTCTTAAAGGTAGCCTTCATTCATCATTCCGATACCAGATTAATGGCTTCTGATGCTCCCAAGGCAAAACCACCAGCTCCTGCTGCTGGAAGGCTGTGCCGAGCGCTGCCGCGGCTCCCACCAGTCCAGCTGCACCAGCTGGACAGCTAAGGCCAGTGCATCCATGGTGCTGGGCATGCAACGAGCTGGGATGGGGGCGATCCCATCCTGCCCTCCCTGCTCAGCTCCCGAGCATCTCCCCCCACAGCAGCATCACGCAACCAAGCATCCTGCCAGGTCTCGGGGTCTCCCTCTGAGCTGGTGGGTGCCCATCCCAAAACATTGCACCCACCTGGGGCTGCTCATGGAGCCACCAGCTTTGTCCCTACCTGGGGACGCCCCCCTGCATGGGGATGGCCACTGGCACCCACCAGCATCAGGGTGCCAGGCCAGGCAGTTCAGGGATGCTCGGTGCCTTTGTCTCTAAAATCAGGACAGCACCGAGGTGAAGCAGGGGAAGAGGTGAGTGACAGCACGTAATGCCTGCGCTTGCTTCAGCGGAGACGGGGCCCACAGCTGGGTGCTCAGAGCTTGGCACCCATGGGTGCTGGTTTCCCCAGGCCCACCTTTCCCAGAGGGGTCAGGCCCCAACCACCATCACCTCCAGCGCTGCTGCTGCCCCAGCAGCAGTGGGAGGATGCAAGGAAGCTGAAACGGGGGCTGGTGCCAGGGCTCCCGCAGGAGCCGGGGCAGGTGCTGCAGCAGCCGTTCCCCACCGAGCCAACCGGCATTTCGGTGACAGCAGCAAAGGGGACGGCGAGCACCTTCTCCCCGCTTCCCACTACGGCGCTCAGCTCTCCACCCTCGTCTGGCACTGCTGAAATGCTTTGGAGACCCCACAGAAGGCAGCCACCTTGCTGGTCAGCTGGGAAGCAAAACGAGAGATCACGCGGAGGTACCTGCTCGTACAGCCCCGGAGCTGGGCACCAGCACAGGTCAGGGTCCCCCTCCCCCCGGGCGTGCCAGGAGCAGCCCGCAGCCTCTCCAGCCCCAGTGTGGTGGCACAAGCACCGTCCCCTGCCAAGGAGGTGATGGGCCACCCACGTCCTTCCTACCCACGGGGGCTGCAGGCATTGCTCACCATCAGCCCTTCACGCTGAGGGTTTTGGCGTATGCCACCACGGCACCCACAGAAAAGGCATCTGATAATCCTGGAGTTCACAGTCCCTGAGCTGTGTGGATGCAGCCGTCCCCAAGGACACCAGAGCATCCCATACGGCACCAGCTGCCACAGCCGACCCGGTGACCTGCCAGGCTCACCCAAACACAGCCAGTACCCACAGCCCACCCTTGGTGCGCAGAGCTGCGAACGGCCAAGAAGGTCTCCCAAGAAAGGGGACGGGCCCTGCTGGCACCCAGCCCGCTCCCCAGCGCCAGCGATGCTGCAGCAGCCGCGCCTTGCTCCGCCGGTGAGACCAGCACAGCTAAATAGGGCAACAGATGGTGATGGGCTGAGCTGTCCTGGCACTCCGAAGGCACCACACGGCCGAATCCTGCCCACCCGGGTCAGCACTGCTCTGCCTGCAATGCTGCCCTGCTGCCAGCGTTCCCTGGCGATGGTCCTGTGCAACGGTGATGGCTCTTCATCAATATGGGAGGAGAAAAAAGAAGCCAGACAAGCTCGTGGGGAAGAGCCAAAAGCCGCTCCAGGAGAGAGCTGAGACAAGGCAGATTGATTTGAGATGGAAGGGGAGCGCACACCCTGCACTGCTCCCAAGGTAAACAAATGTGGACCAAATGAGCAGAGAGCCACGAGGCACCATTTCCAGGGGTGAAGTTCCACGTGCCTGTCGGGCTGCAGCCCCCGCCGAGATCTCCAAAGCACCCAGCCAAGCATGAAGAGGTGATGGGCTGGTGTTAGAAATCCAGAAAAAAATGGTTGTCCAGCCCCAGGGAGTCCTCAGCAACGCTCACCCTTCAGCACCTCCCTCTCTCTGCCAGCCAGGGCGCAGGTCCCAGGGGCTGGCTGCCTCCAGAGCGATGCTGGTGGCTGTTTGCCCAGCTCTGAGGCAGAGAGCCCTGGAGGCAGAGTACAGCCCTGCGTCCTCTGGGGCCACCCACCCTGGTGGCATTTGGGGTGAGAAAGGTGACGGCAGAGGCATGACGACGATGGCATCGGTGAGGATGCAGCATCAACACCAGCCCAGGGGGATTTAATTGCAGCACGGGGCACCACCAAGGCCAGGACACCAGGAACTGACTCCCACGAGTAAACCCTGTGCGGATGGGAAAAGCCACCGTGAGAGCCAGGAGACCAGCCTGGGTGATGGGCACAGCCCCTCCGTACACCGTGGGCACAGCAGGGGCACTGCTGCTCCCCCGCCCCTCCGAGCTGTGTCCCTACATTGCTCCAGGTGTTTCGGGGGCACAAGAGACACAGCGCACACTCCCAGGGCTGCACAGAGGAGCTGCTCACCGGTGTCCTGGGAAGGCTGTTTACCTCCCAAAATAACACAGAGACCCCAGCTGCCTGAGGAGTTGCAAAGCACCCTGGCTCCCGGTGCCCAGCACCCACCATCCCTTCCAAGGGTGCCCCCCGGCCAGGGCCACCCGATGGGGAGGGTCTCGGTCAGGCTCTCAGGCAGCAGAACCCAGCAGCTGAGCCTGGCACAGCTGCACCGCAGCTCGTTGCGGCACCAGGCAGCGGCTGCACCAGGCTGCTGGCAGCGGCGCAGGGCTCGCACGTGGGTTTTGCTTTCACCCCAGGCACTAACCCAGCTCCCGCTCAGCTTTGGGTCCAGGGGAAAACCTCCTAACTCTCCCGGGAGCAGAGCGAGGCAGCACCAGAGCACTGCAGGGCATCCACCTGCTTGTAAATCCATGCACAGCACTGAAATTTGGGGTTGTTTTCCCTCTTGAATCCTCCACTGAAAGCCGACGGGAGCCGCGGTGCTGCTTTGGGGATCCCCGGTCCCAGCAGCACTCGGTACCAGCGTGTCCCTGGGGACACCGTGTCCCGCAGGAGCAGGCAGGAGGTGTCCCTCCCCCCACACCACAACATTGCTGAGCAGTTTGGAGGCTGGTCCCGGCGCAGTTTTGGCAGAATCGCTTCTGTGTGAGGCACCACAGCGGGTTCACAGGCAATGTGGACACCTCGCCCCACACCAGCACTACCATGGTGTCGCTGCCAGATCAGCTCTGCTGACCGCCGGTGTATCTCGTATCTCGGCATCCCTGCTGCCCGCAGACACCCACCCACCCATCCTGGGGCTTCAGCCCAGCCCTAGAGCAGCTCCCCAAGCCCCACAGCAGCTGGAGAATCGCCCCAGGCCAACTCCAGCTCAGCGTGGGTTTAGGGGTTGGATGCACCCAAGCACAGCACCACGTCTGCTCCCAGCACCTCATACGTCAAGCATCTGCTTTGCTCCCGGCTTCCCCCTATCCCTTTGGGACGTGCCAGCCCAGCACCCAGATCTTCTGGGCCCTTGCAGGGCTGGGAAGAGCCTGAGAGAAAAAAACAGCCCAGATAAATTAAAACACACCAGCTTTCCTTAAGATGCGCGACATGAAGGATGCCCCAGTGGCACCAGGAGCCCCGGCCAGGCAGGTGGGGATGCAGGTGCCCAGCTGCCGGCAGCAGCAGTGATGGATTTGGTGCAGCCGGACGCTTGCCCATGCCGGGAGAGCAGGATGTGGGTCCAGACAGCAGCAATTTGGCGCAGCCTAGGACTGCCACACACACTGCTGGAGCCAGCTGCAGTTCCTCCCTCCCCAAGTCCTGGCGGGGGGGCTGCAGCACCAGCAGAGCCACCCCGGGGTGACAGGGAGCTTTGCCAGCCCCCCATCCCACTGTCCAGCTGGCAGCGTAATCCAGGGGCACCACGACTCCTCCTCTGGGCACCAGAGCAGATGAAACATCTCTTGACTTCCAGCACACAGGGAGCAACGGCGCAGGCAGCCCCACCAGGATGTGGCAGCCCCCGAGCTCAGGGGAGGGCACTGGGATCCCACATCCCAGGGCTGGCAGGGACCGGCCAGTGCCAGCACGGGGCCAGCACCATCCCCACCGCAGGATGACACTGGTACAGGGCATCTCGGATTCCAGCTGCACGCTGCCTAATTTACAGTTTAATTAATAAATGGGGAATTATGTCGAGTTTATCCAATACTTTTGGACGCGTGATGTTATCAAAATCCCATTACTGATGAAGGAAAGCATGAAGAGCAAAATTAGCTTTGGCATCTGAAACACTTCAGTCAATGTGATAACACAATTATTAGGGCTAATAATCAAAGAGCACTTTGGGGAACACGGGCTCTGGCGAGAGCTGAGCCGAGGGCAGCCGGGCTTTCACTCAGGAGGGAAAAGCCGACCGCAGCCAAGGGCAAAAGCATTTTGCCAGACTGCACTTACTGGCAGCTCTAGATATTGGCACAGGCAAAGTGCCGGTGGCCACCGGGCTGAGGGGGAGCACAGCCAGGGACAGCGCTGAGCTGCACTGCCAGGGGCTTAGGGAAGAAAGCAATAGATTGGAAACCCAGCAGGCACTGGGTCCGTCCAGGCTTCGGGCATCGATCCTGCCGGAGGACATCACGGCTGCCAGCTCGCGGCTCTCCTGCGCAGCCCCGAGAAGGAGAAACTCAAGTCATAATTAGGAGCTGCAGTCATCCGGCTCCCAGAGCTGGGGCTTTGCCAGAACTACCGGGAGCTGGAGGAAGGGCCTGCCCCCATCCCTCAGGGTGTGAGCAGGAGTCCCGGCTCGCTTCGGTGGCCTTTAGCTCAAGCCCAGTGATGGTCCCGGGGCTCATGGAACAGGAGGCAGCTCCCCTGGGAGCAGCCAGCAGCAAGCACTACCACTGCACTGTCCCACCGCACACAGCGGGCACGGCTTCGTGCGGACAACCCGCCGGTAGAAAGACAGCTAATTTGCAGCCTCCCATCCCTAACCATATATATAAGGATATATACATAGAGGTATATAGAAGGGTATATATGTATATATTCATATGTACTCCCTTCTCCCGTGACTCCGGGCGGTGCCAGGCGCTGTGTGGCAGAGGGGTGCAGAGCCAGGGCTGCCGGTGGCAATGCAGCACAGCCGATCCTGGCTCACTGCTCTGCTGTCACCAGGCTAACGGGCAGCAAGGGACGTGTCCTTGCCCTGCAGAATCGGGGCACTGGGGCTCCAGGCCAGCTCCCAGCAAACAGGGCGCTAGTGCTCACCACAGGAGGTTGCAAGAGCCGGGCTCGGCGTCGGGTGATCGGGCAAGGTCAGACCCATTTCTGCACTTCACCCAGATGCAAGAAGGGGACAGAGCAGTGCTCTGAGAGGGCTTTGGGATTTGGGGGGGTCAGCGGGGTGTTTTGCTGCATTGTGCTCTTCCCAAGCAAGACAGGCAACGTCCCGCTGCCACTGCTGGCCTCAATGACCTTGGGTGCATCACCTCCCCGGTGCCCCGTGCTCCCACAACATACGGACCACCACGAGCCGCACTCCCTCCCACCAAGACCCCGCAGCCAAAAGCACCCGAGCGCAGCAAAGCCACCGAGCATCGGCTGCCCCAGGGGTGCCCCGGGGCTCCAGGAGCCCCCGGCAGCGCAGCCAAGGCTCTGCACTAGCGAGGAATAATGCAGCAGGCAGGAGACACTCCTGCCGGTGCCTGCGCTTCGTACGGCGTGCACAGGAGTGACACAGCTGCAGCAGCACCTCGGCACGCAGTAATGGGAGCCTCCGCTCCAGGACTGAAGTTTTCGCTGCTGCAGAGGAGCAGGCGGGGAGTCCTTCAGCACCCTGTAGCCGCCACAGCACAGGGGGGCTTTGCTGCTGGATGCTCCGCAGCGGGTGACACCCCACAGCGGGTGACACCCCACAGCACCCGCTGCCCTGGCTGCTCTCACCGGGAGGACAGGAGAGCGCTGAGCCGGGGCTCTGCACGCCCCTGCCCGGTGCAGGGGGACACACAGGCGCCGACACTGCTGGGGACCACGAAGCGATGCGTGACACAGAAGAGCGTGTGTCCCCCTCCCCGAGCCACAGTCACCTTGCCATAGTGCCTGTCCCCTGCGCAATGTGCAGAGCTCCCTGGGGATCGCTCCCGCCCCTCTCGGAAAGTAGGCTGCGGGGAGCAGCGAGGTGCGGGGCGCCACTCCGGCACGGCTGGGGGTGCCAGGGCTGCGGCACCCCGGCGCTGACGCCCCCGGCTCCGGGCCGAGCCCCCCCTCCCCGCCGCACCCCGACGGCACGCAGCGGGCGCGGGAAGTGGAGGAGGATCCCGGAGGTGCTGCAACCGCGGAGGGGAAATCCAGCCTGGAGAAGGGACTGGCTGGAGCTGGCTCCGGGCCAGGCCGCTACGGAGAAGCTGCCGGTGCAGCGGGGCCTGCGGCCGCCCACGGCCAGAGCCACGCCGCCCGCACCGGTTTCCAGCGCCGGGGCGCGCTGCCCGCACTGCACCGGGCACAGCTCCGCGCCCCCGGCCGCCCCCCCCTGAGCCCCAGGGGCCCCCGCACGGATGCGGGACGGGAGCATCCCTCAGCATCTTCGACCGGGCGGCTCGAGCTCGGCTCCGCACCCCGGGCGGCCTCGGGAGGGTCCCACACCCCTCGTGCCCCCCGCCAGCTCCGCAGCCCCCCGCACCGCTGGCGGCACCCACCTCCAGCCCACCGGGCTCTGTTCCCCAGCGGTCTGCGGGGCGCAGCACCCCCGCGGGCAGCGCCGGGCACGGCGGGGAGCGGGGATCCGCGCCCCGGGAGGGGGACCCGAGGGCAGCGCCGCCCCCCGCCCCACTCCAGCCGGGCCAGCCCGGCCGCCGCCGCCGCGCCCCCTCCCCCCCATCGCGGGGACCATCGCGCCCCGGCGGCGGCCCCGGGACGGGCTGGCGGGAGCGCGGGCGGCCCCGTCCCGCAGAGCCCGCACCGCTGCGGCACCGCGGCCAAACTTCGGCGGGAGCGCGGGCGGGCACTTACTGGCCGGAGACGGGGCGCGGGCCGGTGCGGAGAGGAGCGGGTCAGTGCGGTGCGGGCGGTGCGGGACACGGCGGCGCTGCGGCAGCCCCGGCCCCTCCGGGCTCGCGTGCGGCGGCTCCGCGTAGCCCCGCCCCCCGCCGGGAGGCCCCGCCCACGGACCGCCCCCCCCCCCCCGCGGCGGGGCTGCGCGGGGCGCGTGCGGTCGGGACCCCGCGCCCGGGGTGACCTGGCCTCCGTCGCCTCGCCCCGGGCACCGCGGGGACCCGCCAGCCCAGCCCGTCCCTGCGGTGCCTACCGGGGAGCAGGGCGGGGGCGGGGGCGGTGCTGGCGCCCCCCGCCCAGGCCCAAAGGGCTCCTGAGAACCCGCCTGGGTTTGGGGCCAAAACCGCAAGAAGAAGCTGATGGGGTTGACGTGAGGGGCCCGGCGGGAGCTGGGGGCCGTGGCGGCCGGTTCGCCCTCACCGTGGGTCCCCTGTCAGTGAGGTCTCGCGTGGGGACGGGGACCCTGAGGCACCCCTTGCTCCCCACAGATGAGCCGGGGGCAGGGACCCCGCGGGCTGACCCCACACTCACCCCAGCCGGGGGTCCCCCACCTCCGCGCCGCTGCCGGGACACAGCGGGAGGTGACAGGTGGCCCCAGCCAGAGCCACTCGAGGGGACTGGTGCCCCCGCGCCCCCGCAGTGGCCCAGAGCCGCAGCCACTGGCTCTGATGAGCAGGCACTGCCCATTAGCCAAATTAAAACAGAGGCTCATCAGCATTCGAGCTTGGCAACACGGGCAGAGGCGGCTCCAGCTGAAGGTGGGGGCACAGGCCAGCGCCCCGCGCCGAGGGGAGGGGGGACTGGGCCGGGGGGTCCACACGCTGCTGCCAAGAGAGACGGTGCCTGCGTGGGGAGTGGGACCCCAGGGTCCCAGCCCAGCTGGCAGCTGCGTCACCCGAAGCCACTGAGCACCCCAGGCCTGTGGGCACCGAGTGCATCCCTGGGCATGATGCAGCTGTGACACCCCAACTGCACCCCCAAAGTGGGATTGCCTCTGAGCTGGAGGTAAGGGTTTGGTGGGTGCACCGGCCAGTGGATAAGGAACTGGCTGGGTGGTGACATTCAAAATGAAACCAGTAACAAGTGGTGTCCCTCAATGGTCTGTGCTGGGACGAGAACTATTAAATATCTTCATCAATGACATAGACAGTGGATTCCTGGCACCCTCAGCAAGTTTGTGGATGACTCCAAGCAGAGCGGTGCAGCCGATACACTTGAGGCGAAGGATGCCACGGGTGCCACCCAGGGGGGACCTTGACAGGCTGGAGGAGTGAGCCCATGCAGAGCTCATGAACTTCAACAAGGCCAAGTGTAAGGTCCTGCACCCAGACTAGGGCAATCCCTACTATGGGTACAGCTTGGAGGACGGATGGGTGGGTGGGTGGATGAATGGATGGGTGGATGGATGGATGGATGGATGGATGGATGGATGGATGGATGGGTGGATGGATGGGTGGATGGGTGGATGGGTGGATGGGTGGATGGATGGGTGGATGGGTGGATGGGTGGATGAATGGATGGGTGGATGGATGGATGGATGGATGGATGGATGGATGGATGGGTGGGTGGATGGGTGGATGGGTGGGTGGATGGATGGATGGATGGATGGATGGATGGATGGATGGATGGATGGGTGGATGAATGGATGGATGGATGGATGGAGTGCAGCCCTGCAGGGAAGGACTTGAGGATATGGTTGATGAAAAGTTAGCTATGAGCTGGCAATGTGCACTTGCAGCCCAGAAAACCAGCCGTATCCTGGGCTGCATCAGAAGAGTGGCCAGCTGGCTGAGGGAGGGGATTCTGTCCCTCTCTGCTCTCGTAAGACCCCACCTGAGCACTGCATCGAGCTCGGGAGTCCCCAGTGCAAGACAGACATGGAGCTGTTAGAGCTGGTCTGGAGGAGGCCATGGAAACGGCCAGTGGGCTGGAGCAGCTGGAGAGGCTGAGAGCTGGGGTTGTTCCGCCTGGAGAAGGCTCCGGGGGGACCTTGCGGTGGCCTGTCCATATATGAAGGGGGCTTATTAGAAAGACAAAGAGGCTCATGGGTGCTGTTTCCCAAACCGATGGGACCCTCCCCTGCCTGTCACCCTTGAGACATGCAGCTGAGTTCTCCCAAACACACGTGTCCAGCTGAAATGGAAGCATCAGCATCATCCCCGCGTGGTCCTTCTGCATCCCCCTGTGCCAGGGGACCAGTTCCTCAAGGCTTGTGGTTCTGCACCGTGGCTGTCCAGCTCGAAATCCCTGTGTGTCACCAGGTGCAGGGCCCAGCATGGAACCCTTCTGCTGCCTGCACAGGGCCACAGGCCAGCACAGGCTGGGGAGCACGCACAGGCCCCTCTGCAGATGAGGGGCCATGGGTCTCCAAATCCAGTCCCACCCTCCAGGTTCAGGACTGCGAGCTTACCTGAGCTCACCCTTACGGAGAGGGGCCCGGCGCTGCCGGGAAGTGCCCTCTCCTGGCCTCGCCTTCGCCACTGCAGCCTGTTACAGCTTATCACCATCCTGAGATTAATCAATGGCTCCTGGAGCATCTGTCCCAGCTCCAGCTTCGCTCTCCGGAGTGGAAAACAGCTTTTGAGACACCCAGGGGACGACTGGGACCTCCCTTCCCCTCAGCTGGTATCTGCAGCCCCCTCCTCACCCCCCGGCGCTGCTCAAGGGACACTGTCACGTATCTGTCCCCCTGTGCTGGAGATGTGGGGTGGCACCTGTCACCACCCTGTCCCTTTTAAAGGGGAGATAGGGACTAACCCTGGCAAGGCGAAAGGGGCCTGGGGGGATGCCCACCTGCCCCGAGCCCACCACTGCCCCTGCACACTCCAGGTGCAACCTGTCCCTGCCACCCCAGGGGGGTGATCCCCCCCACTGTCAGCACTCGTGGAGCTGCCAGGACTTCAAGCCAGGAGCATTTCTGCACGCTCCAGGCTTCACAGGAACAGGATCTTGGGAGAGGGGGTCTCAATCACCAAACCCCCCGCCAGCATCTTGCAACACAGCCAAGATTTCAAACCAGGAGCGTTTCTACGGAGCCCCCTTCCCCAGGCCTTGCAGGGGGGTGATCACCAAGGAAAGGGGTGGACGTGTGGTGCTACGAGCACAACTGTCCCACCCCTCTCCCACGCAGGGACAGGCCCACGGTCGCCGGGACACAGGACCAGCAGCCAGGCGGTACAGGAGATAACTTTATTGAATCCAATGGTGTTAGACAGACGACCGAGAAGAGACATGCCAGTTGGTGCGGGCAGCGTGGGCAGCAGGAGCTGACTTGGTGCAGGGCTGGATTTGTTTCTGCCTTTCGTAATATCCTCAAGCCTTTTCCTGGCTTCCTTTTATACTTCTTTTAAAATTTCTTTTAAGTAAAAACAACTAATCGTGGAAAGAGTCCAGATGGTGTTTGTTCCCTATGATTGTTCCCGCAGCTATGTACAACGTGGGGTTGGGTCTCAACATCAGGTATAAAATGGAGCGAGTTTACAAACTTGGAGGATGCAAGGAAAAAAGCAAAGACAAGACAGACGAGAGCAGTAGAAATCTGGACCAAAATCTTAAAGAGAAATTTAAAAAGTGCTATAAAACCCCTGGGCAGGAATACCATGCAGTTAAGAAACACAAAACCCAGTCAATTACACAGATCATCTAAAACAGGAATTTGTCCATTTTGTCTTTTATTTAATTAAAAAAAGGTTGTTGTTTTTTTAATAGAAAAAAGCTAAAATTGTAAGGTTCAGGCCACTGGGCAGTAGCAGCTCGAGGGTGCAGGAGGGTGAGGCGCTGGCGTCTCCCAGCTCCAGCCCCCTCAGGAGGGGTCCTGGCACTCCCAGGGGCCACGAGCACCTTTGGAGGTGGCAGGCACCCTTGGGGGGGGGGGGGGGGCAGGGTGGTGACAGGCTCCTTTGGGGGTCACAGGCACCCTTAGGCATGTCGAGCACCCTTGGGGGTGGCAGGCACCTTTGGGGGCAAGAGGCACCCTTGGGGGTGACCGGCTCCTGTGGGGTGACAGGCACCCTTGGGGGCAGCCGGCACCTTCGGGGGTAGCAGGGGGATGAGTTAGTGCAGTCCTTGGACCTGTCCCCCCTGGGACAGAGGGGCTCAGCCCACAGACACTGGCAGCCCTGAGGGACACGGTCCCCAGGCGCCCCAGACAGGTGCCACGCCTGGGGACACGGGGTGCTCGGTGTAAGCCAGGAGGAATCCGTCAGGGCCCCTCTCCTCCGGCTGGGTAAGGCCAGTGAAAGCCCCCGCCACGCACCACCATCCCAGCGCACGCCGCTGCCATCAACCTCGCCCTTCCTGTCGGGTCTTCCTCCTGATTTACACCAGTGTGCTGCTCGCCTCCAGCACACCCCAGCTGAGCTTACGGGGCAACAGGCAGTGCCACACTGGGGAAGAATGGGGCAAATCTGCAGGAAAAGGCTGCACCCTTTGCTGGGCTGCAAAACCCGCAGCACAGCCCCAGGTGAGCCGGTGACGGGGACAGTTTGATCCACATTTTGGTGGCTCTCTGGGCACGTCAGAAAAGAAAATCAGGCCCAGCCAAGGCTGCCTGCAGGCCATGCAAAGCGAGGGGGGGGGTCGTGAGCCCATGGGACTCCTCAGGGCACCCAGGCACGGGACAGCCCCCAAGGGTGCATCGCGCCCTTCCCTGCCCTGGGCACCGGAGCCCCGAAGGGGGCAAGAGGGGCTGGAGTGAGAGCTGGGTCCCCACCACCGGCCTCGAGCGGCTGCTAAGCCGGTGTCTTGTACAATCAGAAAAGAAGTCAGCACAGCACAGTTATCACAGAGTACAAAAAAAAGAAAGAAAAAAAAAAAAAAAAAAGAAAGAAAACAGGAAACGAGGAAAGAGGCGCAGAGCAGGGCCCCACCAACTCACGCAGGGCATTCGACTACAGACCTATTTACAGCGAGTCCTTAGCCGACAGCGGCAACACAAGAGAAGGCGAACAGACAGCCCTAGCGTCCAAGCCCGCATGGGGGGGGACATCCCTGTGCAAGGGGCCGGGCTGGCCGGCCACGGGTGGCAGCGGGAGACGGTGGGGAGGCTGTCGGACAGACGAAGTGAGCACCACGGGGCACACGCGCCACGGCTGGGATGTGCCAGGCGGGATGCACCGGCCGAGAGAGCACCAAGGGCAGCGGTGGCAGCTGCCTCCGAGCAGCACAGGCACGAAGGCCAGGTCTCGGAGGAGATGCCCATTTTGGAGGGTTGCGAGATGTCCCTGAAGGCCACACCAGCCATGGCACCAGGCGGGGTCTGAGGCTGCCCAGTCCGCAGCCTGGCAGGGGCTGGGGACAGGATGGGCTCGGCAGACCTGGCCCTGGGGGGTCACCGCTCCCCAGAAGGCTCCCCAGGGCCCCAGCTGAATGCGGGAGCTGAGCTGGATGGCAGTGGAGAGGAGGGGGTGCCCAGAGCGCAGCTGGGCTAAGGGAGGGAGGTGCTGGCACCCTGCAGCCATGCTTGGGGACAGGCAAGCAAGGGGTACTGAAAGCAGCAGCCCCAGCTCGGCCATGCTCAGGCCAGTGCCAGCACCCCGTCCCATCCCAGCCGAGCTGGCTTTGGGGACAGTCACAGGGCAATGCAGCCGGAGCTCCCCGTCCCATCCCAGCCGAGCTGGCTTTGGGGACAGTCACAGGGCAATGCAGCCGGAGCTGTCGCCTCAGCCCCACGTGCCCCCTCCCCACACAGCCAGGGATTAAGGCACCGTGGCAGCACCGGGGCTGATCCCCTCTGTGCCAGGAGCACCCCCTGTGACACCGCAGGGCAGGGCCAGGAGGACACATGGCAGCCCTAGCCGTCCCCAGAGCATGGACACGGGGCACAGCAAGACCCTGCCACAGGGTGCAGGAAGGCACAGGGCCTCGGGGAGCCAAGGGCACAGGGACCACCCCAGGCATGGCTCACCAACCCACCCCCTCTAGGCCTGGCAGCGCTGAGGGGATGGGGCAGGTGGCCAGTTGCCCAGGGATGGAGCAGCAACACCCCTGCCATGGCCAGGCCTCGGCCACGGCTGGGTACCTTGGGGAGGGGATGCCCTGTGGCATCCTGGCCTGGCAAGACCCCACCCCAGGGCCAGACTCTGCCTTGTGCTTTGGGGAGGGGGAAGCTGCCAGGCAAGGGGCTGCTCTGAGAGCATCCCACTGCCACTGGCTACCAAGTCCCAGCTCAGCCAAGCTGCAAGGCCCCGAGAGGTGGGTTCAGGGACTGGAGATATCCAGTGAGCACCAGTTTCATGACAGAGGTGGTTTGAGTGGTGGAACAAACAGCTGCAAAAGAAACCAAAAGGGAAAGGGAGCTGCTTACAGGGAAGCAGCAGGCACCGGGCCACGGGCTCCAGGCCAGGAGAACAAAGAACCAGAACAAAAAAAGGGACCAAAGTGAAGTCTGGACTCGGCCAAAGGAAAATGGGAGGGGGAAACAAAAGAAAATAACCAAAGCAGGGTTTATTGGGCTGTCCTGGTCGCAGCGGCTGCCATGCAGGTGACATGGGGAACGCACAAAGACAGCGGCGAGCGCCACGCTCCTCCTCGGCCAGCACAAGGCAGGCATTCCCTGCAGCAGCGGCTCCATCGTCACCTGCCCTCAGCTACGCCTGGCTGGGTGGAGAGGGAGCTGGAGACCCTTGTGCCCGCGCTCTTGTCCTGCGGCCACACACTCCTCCCGTGCCCCCCAGCTTTGGCCCAGGTGGCTCCTGTGGGGTCCCTGCCCCACGCAGGGGCCTTCCTGCGGCTCCCGGGAGCAGGAGCTCGGCTGCATCAGTCGCCCTGGCCCCAAAGCCCAAGAGTTTGCAATAGAGACAGAAAAAAAACAAGAAGAGAAACCAGGATTCTCCTACCCCCAGGGTCGCGAGGGGAGACGGCACCTCGCGCTCTCCCACAGATGAGCTGAGCTTCCCCACGTTCTGCCGGGACGTGCCAGAGCCCTGGTCCTCTGCTCGCACGCCAGCCCCGCGCTCCGGGATACCAAAGGAAAATAACAGCAGCCCAGCGGGAGCGGTGGCTGGCGGCGGCTCCCCTCCGCCTGGGCCGGCATGTCTGGGCCTCACAGAGTTGACTGCAGGTCAGGATCCACCATGGTCTCACGGTCCGGAGACTCGATGTAGTTGGCGGCTTCCTGGAGCTTCAGCAGCATGGCCATCTGCAGGGAGAAGAGCATGGCACCGAGCCCCAGTGGGACGAGAGATGCCCTGGGGAAGCCAAGGCCACTTGGCCCTCCCTCCCTGCCCTCCCGTACAAACCAGCCATCCCGAGCAGCTCCTTAGAGGGTAAAGCAAAGCCCAGAGATGCTGCAAAACCCGTCCCTGTCACCAGGATCTTGGCCTTGGGCACAGCTGGGATGCTCATGGCTGAGCATGCCAAAGCAGCGCAGAGGGACAGGCCCTGGTGCGTCAGCTGTAACAGCCCGCTCGAGGTGACACACGGGGACACGTACATGCAGACTCCAGCACAGCAGGGACATACCAGAGGGTCCGAGTCCAGGGAGCTGGGCGTCGTGTCCTTGACGGTGCGCTCCTCGGGAGGGGAAACGGTGCTGTGGGGTCCAATAGTGGGTGGGGGCAGGTGGTACAGCTTGGACTGGTCCTGCTGTGCTGACGGCCAGGGCAGGGTGTCCCGCACCCACTCCACGGGGTCCTCCCAGGCTGCCTTCTGCCCGTGGACCTGTACACAGGGAGAGCAAGCAGCAGCCACCTGTTCAGCATCTGCCAGAGCCGGCATCATGGCACCCCGAGTGTCCCCAAACAGCGCTATGTCCCACTGAAGCCACAGGGCAGGGCAGGGCCAGACAGGTGTCGCCTGTGCCCAAACTCCCAGTGCCTCCCTTCTCCGTGCCCCATTAGACTGCTGCACCAGCACATCCCCAAGCACCGCTGGTTTATTTCCCCATGTCCCAGGCAGCTCTGTGCACCTTGAGCCCATCTTTTGCCCCCTCCTGCAGGTAAGGGATGATGGAGTTGTTCCACAGGTCAATGAACCAGGTCCGGAAATCCTCAATTCCAATGGGGCAGGACAGGAAGAAGCAGGGACCTGCGGGGGGAAGGCAGAGTGAAAATGGGAGCCCAGTCCCTCGGCTCCAGTCACTGGCCCATGGCAGCACAGCACCAAGGTGGGCAAGCCGGGCTGTGCAGGGTGCCATGGGCTCGACCACCTCCCGGGAGCAGCGTCTGGCAGAGCAAGGTCCCAGGCAAGTCACCAGGCTGCCAAGGTCCATGTACCCCCCAAAAGCAGAGCGAGGCAAAGGGAGACCTGCCTAGGGAAACACGGCTCTCCCTGCTCAAGGAGGGGTGCCAGTGACACAGGTAGCCTTGGTTGACACCATGGTGACAGCTCCCATAGGGCACAGCCAGAAATGCCACCCAGGGAAGAGGAACGCCTGTGTGCATTGCCCACCAGCTTCTGGTTGTGTGGGCCTGGGCAACACAGAGCAGCACAGCAGCTCCCAAAGCTCCTTTGGATTTTTTGTCCCTGGGGGCTCCCAGCAGCGCACGGCGCAGGAGGGAGGCACGCAGCAGGGCCGTACCGATGAGGAAGTCAGAGGTGCTGTGTTTTTCCAGGAAGGTGTGTAAGTGGTACCAGAGCTTGGGCACCCAGTCCAGCACACGCAGCAGCTCCTCCTTGTTGGCGTTGACATCCGTGTCCGACTCCAGGAGCTTCCGCCGCAGGTAGCGCACCAGGAAGCCGTTGGCCGGCTCCACGTTGTTGGAGAAGGTCAGCATCCTGGGGGAAAGAGTCAGCTGTTCGGGGCTGGGTCTCGGCACAAGCCGCCAAGCACCCTCGAGGGGGACCTCCTAGCACCCCCACACGGCGTGTGCCCAATGGTGGGGCAACAGGTCCTTCTGGAATGGCAGGCGTGGGCCTGGGGATTGATCCTCCCCCAGGTCCCCAGTCACAGGATTGTCCCCAGGACTGCCCCGGGGCAGAAGTGATGGCCTCTGTCCCCCGCTAGCCCCCTGGGGATGGTCCCCAGGGATGTATGATAAGCACGTGATAAGTTTAGTAAATCCTTTGACACCATCTCCCACAGCATCTCCTGGAGAAACTGTCTGCTCATGGCCAGGACGGGTGTGCTCTGTGCTGGGTTAAAAGCTGGCTGGATGGCCAAGCCAGAGAGTGGTGGGGAATGGAGTTACATCCCGCTGGCACCGGTCACACTGGGTGTCCCCAGGGCTCGGTGCTGCGGCCACTCCTGTTTAATATCGATGATCTGGATGAGGGGATCGAGCGCTCCCTCAGTAAGCTTGCAGACAGCCCCAAGCTGGGGGAGCGTTGATGTGGGGGAGGGCAGGAGGCTCTGCAGGGGGATCTGGGCAGGCCGGGCCGATGGGCCAAGGCCAGTTGGAGGAGGTTCAACAGGGCTCAGTGCCGGGCCCGGCACCTGGGTCACACCAGCCCCACGCAGCGCTGCGGGCTGGGGGCAGGGGGCTGGGAACTGCCCGGAGGGAAGGGGGCTGGGGGGCTGGCTGACGGCAAACTGAACGTGAGCCCCCAGTGTGCCCAGGTGGCCAAGGAGCCCAACAGCATCCTGGCTTGTGGCACAGCAGTGTGGCCAGCAGGACCAGGGCAGTGACTGTCCCCCTGCACTCGGCACCGGCGCAGCCGCACCCCCAACCCCGGGTTCAGTTTCGGCCCCTCACTCAGGAGGGACAGTGAGGGGCTGGAGCGTGTCCAGAGCCGGGCAGCGGGGCTGGGGCAGGGGCTGGGGCACAAGTGCTCTGAGGAGCGGCTGGGGGAACTGGGGGGGTTCAGCCTGCAGAGGAGGCGGCTCGGGGGGGCCCTCATGGCTCCCTACAGCTGCCGGACGGGAGGCTGTAGCCAGGTGGGTATCCATCTCTTCTCCCAAGGAACAAGTGACAGGACGAGAGGAAACGGCCTCAAGTTGCACCAGGGGAGGTTTAGGTTGGACATGAGGAAAAACATCTTCACCGAAAGGGTGGTCAGGCACTGGAGCAGGCTGCCCCGGCAGGGGGTGGAATCACCACCCCTGGAGGTGCTCAGAAGACATGTAGATGTGGTGCTCAGGGACATGGTTCAGTGGTGGCCTTGGCAGTGCTGGGCTCACGGTTGGACTTGATGATCTTAAAGGTCTTTTCCAACCCAAATGATTCTAAGATTCCCACCTGAAGCTGAGATGGAGGCCATGGTTTGGGGTCATCTTCACAGGCTGGTTGGTGGTCCCAATGATGTAGGGGCTGAGCAAGTGACAGAGAGAGACAGAATTCATGAGCAAAGCATGCTGCATGACCCCCGCCTGTGGCAGAGCTGATCTGAGCACAGCAGCCAAGCAGTCTCATCTCTACAAGCCCAGGGCCCTTGCTGAGCGCAGCGGGGAGCATGCCGGTGCCTCCTGCGCTGGTGGAGGGTGCAGTGGGGCTCTCACCATTTGTGGTATTTGCAGGTGAGTGCGCCGTTGACAAGCTCGCTGATGGAGCCCGCCTCACTGAGGTCGTCCAGGAGGATCACCAGCGGCACATCTGCCATGCCCGTCTCCCGGTCAATCTGGTTGGCCAGGTTGGAGAGGTACAGCTGCAGGTCCTGCAATGAACGGGCCGGGTGTCACACATGGGGCCGTGACACGGCTGCCAACAAGGACCGCAGCAGCAGGGTCAGCGGGGACACTTCTGGCTGCAGCGTGCCCTCACCTTGCAGGACTGCTGGTGCATGTTGAAGGTGCTGACAATGCCCTCGGTGACGTCCCGACCTGAGCGCTCCACCAGGTACTCAGCCAGGCGGTTGGTCAGGTAGGTTTTGCCGGTGCCGCTGGGTCCCGAGAGGATGAGCCGCCGGTGCTTCAGCAGGAGGCTGATGTAATGCTGCATCATGGGCTTGGGGATGAGCGTCTCAAACACTAGGCTGTCCACGCACTTCTCCTTCAAGCCTGCAGGCAAGGGAGGGCTGAGGGTCCTGCTCACATCCCACGACACCGTGAGATAGGGGGAGGAACAGCGATGGAGCCTCGCCATCACACTGACCTTTGAGTGTCACAACGATGCTGGTCAGGCCTCGGCGGCACAGCGGCAGCTCTGGTGGCTCTGTGTCCAGGACCCGCTTGATGTGGCTGATGCTGTAGCCATAGACAGACTCGGTGCTGAGCCCCAGTGTGGAAGCAGGATCCATCTTGGTGATGTAATCCTATGTGGACAAGGACAGGGCTGTTAGTGCCCCTGAGGACCAGCGGGCAGCAGCCAGTTCCAGGAGACCCTGGTAAGGACCTGGGCCAGAGAGCATCAGACACAGTGGAGCAGTATAAAAGGCTGGCTCACAGAGGAGCAGCCCCCATGCGCCTACCTTAAAGACCTGGCAGACAGCCTCATCCAGCATCTTCCAGTCCACCTTCCCGCTCACCTTGGTCCAGCCCAGGAAAAACTCCTGCTGCTTGAGGTCCTAGGAGCCAAGGCAGGTGTGCAGAGCAGAGCACTACCTCCAGCCCCAGAGAGGCAGTCTGTGCCCCTTGCCCAGGGCCAGGGCACTGGGACCGGCCAGGCTCCCCATACAGCCCACACTTACCCCCTTGATGATGTGCTGGGGCGGCATGCGCACCACGATCCGTAGTGTCAGCTCATCCTTCTGGGTGCCAGCGCTGACAGCGTCCATAGGGGACACGTCTAGGGACAGAGCAATGAAGTTGTGCTGGCAGGGAGAACTGAGCCACCAGGCCTGACCAGGACCAGCCCGAGCCAAATCCTGCTGCGGCTGACTGGCACCGGTGGCATGACAGATCCCCGTGCACAGCTGCCTCCGGGTGACCAGCAGCACGTTCCCATCACACACACAGTCTCTGTCCCAGCCCTTCCCCATCTGCCAGCAGCTCTGCCACCCCTACCTGCATCCCCCAGGCTGGGGCCAAAGGCATGGCCAAGGGTGAGACCCAGGGAGCGCCGCGGTGAAGAGGAGGCTGACGTGCTCATGACGTGGCCAGGAACAGAGCCTGGCACTGCCGAGGGCCCTGGAGCCACTTTGAGCCGATCATTCTCGGCCTTCAGGAGGTCCACCTCCAGCTGGGGAGAACCAGTTACGGCACTGGGTGAGGAGCTGGCCGCCGGCAGCACAGCTCAGAGCCAGTCAGGCTCCTGGCAGTGGTCCTTACCTGCATGTTGTGCATGGTCTCCCGCAGCTGCTCCAGTTGGTGGGCCGAGTTGAGGGCCTCCAGGCGGATGTCCGTCAGCTTCATCTCCTTCTCCCACAGCTCGGACCGAAGCTCCGACACCTCCTTCTTCTCTGGCTCACCCTCACCATGAGCCTGGAAGAGCCTGGGCCAAGGGAGAGAGAGTCTTGCAGGGTCCAGGGTGGGAGCCTGCAGCCCCCACGACCGGCCCTCCCCATTCCGTGGTGCCCATCCTGGCCCCACGTACTCAGCTGTGTCAATGCCCACAGACGAGGACGTGGAGGATTTGATGGAGGGTGAGGCGGTCTCTGTGGAGCCATGCTGCAGCTTGGGGGAAGAGGGGGCCGACGAGTCTGGCGTGGCGATCTCCTCGATGTCCGAGTAGGACGAGGCTGATTTAGGTCCCTTCTTGATGCTGAAAGCCTTGTTGAAGGAGCTGCGCAGCTACAGGTGACAGAAAGGCACTTGTTAGGGGCAGCCCGACAGTGCAGCGCTGAAAGCAGAGACAGGGCTCAGTCCGGCCCTAGAACCACCGTCTGCCCAGGACCCACAGACAGCCTGAGCTGGGACCAGTAACACCGTATCCATCACCGAGGCTGCACTGTGCACTGCCACTGCCCCGGGGAAGGCACCAGCCTGACCCTGCTCTGCCGGCACAGCTGGCAGGGGGGGTGCTCAGCCCTCTGTGCAATGCTCCAGCCCCAGCCTGGACGGCGCGCACAGCCCCAGAGGGGGACCCCCGTCCCAGCCAGGCTTCCCCCAGCACCTACATTGGGTGCTCAGGCACTGCACCAGCACCCCGACCCGTCGGGAAGGGCCGACTCCATCCTGACCTTCACCCACCACAGCCATCCCAGCAAGTGGTGTTCAGGGGGACAATCCCCCTACTCCACAGCCAGGGTCCTGGTGCAAGGGGACAGTTACCATCCCACCGTCCCACCCCCACTGTGGGGTCCTCCTGGAGGAGCAGCGGGCCGGCCAGCCCTCTGCAAGATCTCAGGGGGTCCCAGCCAGGCATGCAGCATGCACACAGCACAGAGAGCAGCGGGCGGGTGAGCGGCGTGCCAAGGTCAGGGAGGGTGGACAGGCACTGCACGGGGGCCAAACCGGGCCTGGGTCCTGCACATGCACCACCAGCCTGTGGGAGAGCAGCAGGACAGGCACCCCGGGCTCACACCAGGTCCTCTGGAGGGCCAAGACCTGCTCCGAGGGGAGGTGGGAGGAAGAGGGGATGGAGAACAGGCAGGATCCAGCCCAACTCCCACAGGCACCAGGCGGGCTGGTCTGGTGTGACCCCAAAAGCAAGAGTGCTGCATTTCAGCACAAAAAAACAGGTGGGTGTCAGGTTCTGCTGACGATGGGAGAGTAGAGGAGCACTGGGACTCACGTGGGTCCCAACAGGGACAGAGCCATTTGGGGCCACGTCAGGCCAGCCCTGGCAATGCAGAGATAGGCAGCACCACACACCGGTGCCACGGGCAGGGCTGCAGTGAGGTGCCCGTCCAAAAAGATCTAGCCACAGGGAGCCAGGACAATACCTGCCTTCCCCAGGCAAGAAGGGGACTGTCCCCATCCACGGGACAGGTCCCCATCCAAGCCCTTCCTGCTGCCTCAGAGCCACCTGGGGCAGTTCAGCCCGTCCACGTGGATGCATGTTTTGGCCTTAACATCAAATGAAGCAGCCAAGGTGCACACAGTCTGGCTGGGGGCCCCGGATGGCCCATGCGGGGGGTTAGTGCCAGTGAGATGGATGGGATGGGTAGTGTCATGAGCACCGTTCCCGAAAAATGGAGCAAGGCCCCTGGCAGGGCATGGCACGTGGTGGAAGGGACGGCACAGGACTTACCTCATACACCTGGAAAAAAAGAGTTGAGGTCAGCATAGCGGGAGAGAAACAAAACAAAGCAAGACTTAATTGTGCATCCAGCTTTGAGCTGTCTGGTGCAGGGAAGGGGCTGCCTGGCCGAGGTGTCCGGCCCCCTGCACTGCCAGAGCCTGCAGGGGCAGGAGACGGGAGGAAAAAACAAGGGAGCAGGCGTGCAGGACCAGGGCTGGAGAACTCCCAGAGGGGCTGGAGAAGTCCTGGCCAACACACCAAAACACAATCCATGGTGGCTACACGCTCTTCATCAGTGCTGTCCCCAGGGGACAGAGGAGACAAACACCACCATGCCACGGCAGACCAAGAAGCAGCTGGCTTGTGGGGCTGACCCCAGCCAGACCCTGCCAGTGGCTCCCCAAGCCCCACTCCTGCCAGCGCCCTGCCCAACCCACCCAGCTCTTCTTCTTCTTCTTCTTCGCATCAGCGTCCTTGCTGCTGCCAATGCTGGAGTGGCTGGTGATGCTGTTGAGGCTGGAGATGCTGTCAGAGGAGTTCTGCCGCTTGATGCGCAGCTCTAGGACCAGCAAGAGAAGCAGGAGAGATCAGAAAAGGAGGTATCAGCAAATTGTGTCTGCCCCAGTGCCAGAGCCACCTGCACTCCCCGCCCTGCACAGCTTCCCTGCTCACACCCAAACACCTTCTGAGCTTTCGGAGCCACCTGGTAAGACAACAAGGGGCTCAGACACTACATGGGCGCCGCCTCCAACTCTAGGGAGATGCCCAGGGTGTACATCATTCTGCTCCTGTCCCAGGCCACCTCCCTGCCAGCACCTTGCACTCACATTGTGGTTTCAGGACTAGGAACAGCACTCAACGGGAACAAAGTCAAGATCAGCAGCCAAAACTGGGCTGTCAGCAAAGGGCCCAGTGAGAAGTGCCCCAGGGAGGACAACCACCCCGTCCCCACACCAGTGCCAAGATCTCCTGCAGTGACAGCTCTGGCTGTACAACCCTGGCTTCAGATGCTCAGGGGTCCCAGGAGGGGAAGAGCTGCTGCCCAGGGGACGCCGCCTCCCATGTGAACACCTTATGAGCGAGATGTGCTCTGGGCAGCTCCAGGCAGGCACAGCCCAGCTGGGTTTGGGCGAGTAGCTGAGGAAGGGCTGCATCCCTGCGGTGGGAGGGCTGCAGCACCTTACCTTTGGGGGTGACATCAGTGCCGTTCAGTGCACCCTGGATCACAGCTTGGGCCTCCGAGTTCTTCTTCTTCAGAAAGTCAATGGTTTCTCGCAGGTCCAGCAGCTCAGTGTCCTGGGGAGCAGAGCCAGGAGCTGTACAGTGTGTCCCAGCAGCACAGGGCCCACCTCAAGAGCACCACTGGGATGGGCAATGTCACAGCAGGTTCACCAAAGTCCAGCATCCCCCAGCACCAAGAGCACCCTCCGGGACCACCAGTAACCCCCAGTACCCACTCGGCACCCCAACAGTGCCCACCTTCTCCTCAGCGGTCTCTGCCAAGTGCCGCAGGCGGGATGTCATGCTCACCAGGCTCTGCTCAAAAGCTGCCACCAGATTGGCCTGGGAGAAGTGGAGAAACAGGTGAGCACCCACGCCTGGGTGAGCACCCTCTGCCAGGTGTGGGACACGAGAGGCTGGAAAGGGGAACCCAAGGCTCTGGTGGGCGCAGGGCAGCACCAGCCCCACACACTGCAGGGACACAGAGCGGTGTGTCCTGCAGCAGGTCCCACAGGGACTCACGTTAGCAGACAGCTGGGACGTCAGGGTGGCCACCTTCTCCTGCGAGGACTCCAGCTCACGGCGCAGCTTGCGGATTTGCTGTGGGGAGAGAGCAGAGGCAGTGAGAGGGGCCAGCTGCTCACCCTCGCCACGGTGGCAGGGGCAGGCGACGAGCAGAGGGTGCGGGCTCACCTCAGACTGCATCTTCTCCTCAGCCTGGCAGTGCGAGAGCAGAGGGAGACAGACAGACAGAGGCAGGCAGTCAGGAGGGCAGCGAGGCACGGGCAGGCTTGGCGCAAGGCAGAGGCATGCACAGAGCCCCCCCCCCCCTTCCCACCCAGGCCCCCACCAGCCATGCACAAAGCAGCGCAGCACAGAGGCAGCTCTTACGGAGGAGTAGGTGGAGGACGCGCTCGAGGCCAGGGACAGCACCGATCCATGAACTGCAACAGAATAAAACCCAGCCCGTCAGGGTGCCCCGGGCCAGCAGCATCCCCATGGCTGCAGGTGCAGGGCATAGCAGGGTGCAGAGGACGGAGCTCCCAGTGGAGGGGGGGCTCTGTGGGGGGGCCAGGGGAGGCAGAGGGTGGGATGGCAGCTGCTCAGCACTGCCTGTTTCTCAGTGTGTGGCTGATGACCTCCCTCGGCACACGGTGTGCAGCAGGGTGGGGGGAGCACCCTCCACCTGCACCCTCCTCTCTGGCTGAGCCCAGGTGCTCTGCCACTCCCCCTGGCTGCTTGGGTCCCTGTGTCCCCAGTGCCACAACACCCTGGGGCCAACCCAGGGCCACAGGGTACCCACGGTGGTCAGGGTGGGCTGTAGCCCAGAGCAGAGGGGTCTACCAGGCCCCTCAGGGCTGCTGTCCCCTCCTCTGATGCTGAGGACTGGATGCACCAACTCATCCAACAGTGCTGCAGCAGATCCAAAAGGAAGGGACAAGTGTGCGGGGAGTCCTGTCGCCGCCCCCAAGAGCCCCCTCCACCTGGGCAGGAGTGCAGCACACTCTCACCATCGTCCACAGGGTCCCGGAAGGAGCCCGAGCGGATCATGCCCTTGGGCTTGTCGGCCAGGGAGAGGGTGCTGCCCATCTGGGACGTGCTGTACAGCTCGAAGGTGGAGTCGTGTGTGGGGATGCTGTTGGAGCGGGTGATCCGTGGGGTTGCGGTGGCAGTGGGGCTCACTACAAGGAGAAGGCAGGGGAGAGGCAGGGTCAGAATCACACCAGGGAACCTGGGACTGGGATGGGGAAGCAGGGCTGGAAGCAATCCACAAGAGCTGGGATGCAGAGAGGAAGCAGGAATCATGGTCCCAAAGCAGGGAGAGACTGAGGGAAAGCTAAAATGCAGATTTACACTGGGAAGATGTGGACGCCAGCACCAAGGTTACCACAGGGCTGAGAAACAAATCCATCACCCCAGGGCAAAGTGGGCACCACCATGCCAGAGCCCATCACCTGTGGGTGCAGAAGTGGAGGACTTCAACACCTGCTGCCCCCCACCAGCAGCCCAAACCTGTCTGCCTGGACCCTCCAAACCCTCCAAGAACACGTAGGTCCTGCCAAGAGCAGGGCAGGGCTGACCCCTTGCCCTGCCAGGCACCCCCAGAGGAGCAGAGAGTTGTGGCCAGAGCCCCAGGATGCCCTGAAGGTGGAGGTGATGAACATGCCTGGCCCCTGGGCACAACCCAGCACCTCGATGGGCCAAAAGCACCAGGCGCTGAGTGTCAGGGCCGCTGGGAGTGTCATGGAAAAAAGCAGCACCCGGGGCAACATCAGCAAGTCACATGGGGAGCACAGGGTGATGGGGAGCAGGAGGGACAGGGCTTGTTGCAAGCAGAAGGGGACTGGCAGCAGAGGGCACTGACCGATGCTGGTGAGCGGACCTTTCCCAACCAGCGCCATGGGGAGGGCAGGGGGCGAGGGCAGCTCCTGCTGGTCGTCCAACTCAGGGAGCCCGCTGCTGATGGCATGCGAATGGCGCCGCTCCTTGGCCTCCTCCTGGGAGTGGAGCTGGTACCTGGGGAGCGGAGCAGAGACAGGCATGGTGAAGTGGACCAGCACCATCCTGGCTCCTGCCCACTGCGCTGCAGCCCAGCCTCTCCGGCATGGAGGGCACCACCAGCCCCCTGCAGAAAGCTCCACACGCCCACCCTCCCTCCCCAGCGCCATCCAAAAGTCACTTGGGCTCTTTTACCTCAACCCTTTCTTGGGCAACGTGTTCCTGTCGCGGTTGGCACTGGAAGGGAAGGAAAGATCAGTGACATCCCTGCACAGATGAGGGAAGGTGCCATGGGGATTGAGCTGCGGGGACAGGGAGCTTTTCCCCAGAAATGTAGCAGGAAGAGCCTCCAAAGCAGGCAAAGGTCGCAGCAGGATGGCAGGGAGGGATCTGAGCGCAGGGAGGTGCCCCAGCAGCCCTGTGCCCTCCCTCCAGCCATACCTGTCCAGATGTGCAAGCCGTGGGCTCCCGCTCCAGCCCAGCTCCCCTGCCTCTTCCTCCTCCTCTTCCTCTGTGCTGGCAGGGGGTGCAGCAGCAGGGGTTGGGGTAGTGGTGCTGCCCCCTGAAAAGGCACTGGGCAGGCTCATAGGCATCTGCAGGGACTCCATGCTGCGATGCAGCCCTGAGAGCTTGGGGTACATCCTGCCCTCCTTCGGGACACTGAAGCCACCCATGAGCTCCAGGCCCTGGGAGAAGCTGGCCGAATTGATGTTGAGGATGGGGGCAGGACTGGGGCTGAAGCAGGGCGCGAGGTGCCCACCAGCTGGGTGCAGGTCCTGGAGCTTGGCAGTGTGTGGGGGCTGCAGCTCGCTGGAGGAGGGCAAGTCCAGGCTGTTGGAGTTGACCTTGTCCAAGTTGGCCAGTGAGGGAGGCTTCACGTAGGTCTTGGCAGCCGCTCTAGAGGGGGAAATCAGGTAAGGAAGCAGGTGAGACTGGAGTGCTGGGCACAGCTGGGTGCTGGGCACCTGCTGCCCTCAAAGGTGGAAGGATCGTACCTGAGAGGCGTGGGGGGCAGCTCGGCCACCTTGGCTGCTGGCGGGAGGTTGGCCTGGGCTTTCGGTGTGCTCTCAGGTGAGCTGACGCTCTTCAGCGTCCCACACTCAGAGTCAAGTGCCACCGCCTTGGCCTTGGCCTTCTCCTTCTCGCGGTCTGTCTGGTTCACAGGGGCTGGTGTGCCACGGCTGGTGCTGATCTTGGATGGCTCCTTGAGCCGTGACACAGAGATGCTGCCCTGCTTGGTGCTCAGCAGGCTTGGATCGATGCTGCTGCTGACTGGCCGGTTTGCGCCACGGCCACCGGTCACACTCATGGAGCTGGACTTGGCTGGCCGGGGCAGGCTGCGGTACTGGATGTTGGAACGAGCCCCTGGGGCCAGGAAACCAGGCTCGGCTGCATTGGAGACATCCAGGCTGGTTTTCCTCCCGCTGACTGGCTTGACGGGGATACCAGAGCTCTTCTGGATCTTGCCAAGTGTGGCTGAGCCCCCAGCCTGCATCACAGTGGCTGTGCCAGTGGCAGGAGCTGGTTTCTTATAGCCGAAGGAGCTGGAGGCTGAAGGGCGCGTGAGGCCCGAGGGTGGCTTCTTGGCATCAGCAGCGCGATCACGGCCAGCATCGGAGGAGGAGCGCTGCAGGCCTGTGCTCTTCACAGACAGCTTGCTTTTGTCGGTGGCTTTGGTCTCAGGCTTGCCTGGTGGGTAGGGAAGGCCAAGTTAGCGTCCCTGGAGGCTTTGGGGACATTGAACTAGTCCAGATAGGACAGTGGTACTGGAGATGCAGGGGTGTGATGAAGAAGGGACATGCCACCATCCCAGGACTCGGGGCAGAGCCGTGGCCAGGCCCTCAGCACCCAGCTAGCCTCCAGCCCGGCACGTGGCCACGAGGCCATGGGGCAGGCAGACCAGCAAGCAGGGCTTAGCATGGGGCCAGACCCACAACGTGCCTGCAAGGATGCACAGCCCTGCCACCCGCTCCAGCACACCTCCGGCTGCTGGGTCTGAGCGCTGCCTCTGGGAATCCCGTGGCCAGCGTGCTCAGCGAAGGCACACAGAGGTGCCA
Organism: Falco naumanni; assembly: GCF_017639655.2. Lineage (NCBI taxonomy): Eukaryota > Metazoa > Chordata > Aves > Falconiformes > Falconidae > Falco > Falco naumanni. Next base: position 1,877,397 of record NC_054070.1, read on the forward strand.
CCCAACCCTCTCCCCGTCAGAGCAGCTGGACCCTGCATGAACTGGGTCTCACCTGCCACTTTGAGGGTGCTCTGGGCCGTGTGGGTGATGGGGGAGGTCACGGCCACGGGAGGGGTCTTGCCCTTTTTGAGGGAGCCAGGAGTGCCCAGGCTGACGGGCTTCTTCAGCTCACCACCCTTGGGCCCTTCCTCACCGCCCTCCGAGGGCTCCCGCCGCCACTTGGAGGAGCCGTGCTCCATCTTGAGGCTGCTGCTGTCGTAGTCCAGCTTCTTGGGTGCCTTGTCGTCGCCCTCACAGTACCAGCTCAGCCCGCTCTCTGCCAGCGAGCGCTTCTCCGAGTCCGTGCGTAGCTGTGGGCAGAGCGGAGTCAGGGGCGCTCCTGGCACCCACCCCAAACTCCCCAGAGAGCACCGACCAGCTGGGAGAGGGACGCACTGTCACCCTATGCCATGCCTCAGTTCCTCCACGCCAGCACCCTCCATCCCCTCTTTTCCATAGACCAGCGGCATCCCAGGAAGGGTCTGGGTGCCACAGGCACCTACCGCTATGGCCGAGTTCCTGCGCGAGGCGGTGGGGGTGGAGGGCAGGGAGTTGAGTGAGGAGCTGGCATTGAACTCCTCCGAGCTGAGGTTGTCAGAGGCATCGCTGAGGCCGCTGCTGATGGAGCTGCTCTCATCCCAGCTGCAAGAGCAGAGACAGCATCAGACCCACCCTGCCAGCCCCAGCTCTGCCCGGCACTGCGGGATTTCCCCGCTCCAGGGGCTGCGGGGCGCAAACCTAAGCTACCAGTAGCACCTGCTGCAGGGCTGCAGTGGGCTCCAGCCTGGCACAGGCTTGGTGCCCCATCAGCACACCAGGCCCAGTGACCCCGCTGCGGGGGGAGGTTGGACCATGGAGGGTGTCTGTGCAGCATGGGGAGGCCAGTACCCACGCTGGCAGGGCTGGCAGCACTGCAGTTGGTACCAAGCCCCCTGCAACGGGCCCCGCTGAGCGGGTCTGGAGCATCGCTGGAAAGGGCAGGGACTGGCTGGAGAAAACAAACCAGCCGCCCCGCAGCATCCACCCTTCCTCGGGTGGCCCCCACCCACTGCCTCGACGCACTCTGCTCCCCCCCTCCAGCAGCCAGCATCCGCAGCAGGCAGAGGCAGCAGGTACGGGCACCGCTGCTATGCCAGGGCAGCTGCTCCGTGCTGGGGGCGCAGCGGACCGTGCGCGAGCCCATCTGCAGGGCCATCAGTCTGCACCGTGCCGGGGCAGCAGCTGCCTACGCACCCCCCGGGCCCGGCCAGCCCCGCAGCACAGGGCTGTGCCGAGGGCGATCCAGCACAGACAGGCACAGAGCATTTTCCAGCAGGATGAGCACGGCCCCTTTCAGGTCAGCAGCTGAGTAGGTCAGCGAGGCCCTGCAGCCTCCGAGGGGGCTGCAAGAGGCTGGGGGAGACAAGCAGCGGTGTAGGAGAGGGGAGCAAAGCTGAGGGGCTGTGGCCAGGCCCAGTCCCTTACACTGGGGCCACAGAGATGCAAGAGCCCAGCAAGCACCAGAGCCCCAGCAGCTGGGGAATCTGCTTAGCATCACCCAAGTGACACTGTGACCCCTGACTGAGCTGGGGACAGGACAGTGTGGCCTGGCAGAGGAGAGGGCACCTGCTGGGTGTCCCTGCCAACCAGGGTGCCAGGACACAAGCTGCAGCCACCACCATCCCCTCTGGGATGCCCAAACCCCAGGATACAGCGACACAGGCAGCTCCAGCACCCTCTCCAACCAGCCCCATGTACCCTGTTCTTCCCAGACATCGGGGACTGGCCAGAGCCAGGATGGACACAGCCCCCTGCATCCCCACAGCAGCTTTTGCAACAGAGCCCCACAGGCTCTGCTGCTCAGGATGGGATTTAATTATGACCACATGCCCGGGATGTGCTGATGGGTTGCCTGGCTCCAAGCATCTCCCACCACCAGCCCCTGGTGCTGAGGGTGACTTCTCACTGGGACAGAAATCTCCACCCCAGAGCATGAAACAATGCTCCTCTCCTGTGTCAGCATCACCCTTGAAGCAGGCAGCACTGGGAGCAAGGCATGGCTCCTGTGGGCTGCATCCTGTGGGCGCATGGCTGTGACCAAACGCAGTGCTGGGTCTCTTCAGTTTGGCTTTAGTGGCCCGACAGGGCACATCTCAAATGCTCTCCCAGCCTTGCACGGGAAGCCCCTGCCACCCTGGCACCAGGCATCTGGAGAGCCCTGGTGAAACAGGCACAGGGTCCGGGGCTGAACTGGGGCAGGAGGTGGCCCCGGATCCTCCTTAGCAATCCCATGCTAAGGAAGGTCAACACAGAAGGTGACAGATAAGATCCAAGAGCACTCAAGCCCTGGGGTGAAGCCTGGGGGCCAGCTGCCCGCTGTGGGATGTCTCTGGCTCTCTTATGGGGCACGTGGCTGGCACACTGAGGGCTCCTCAAAACTGGCACACGTATGCTGTAGCCGGCACAGCAAGGAAAGCCTCAAATCAGGCTGCACCACAGCACTGACAGCTCCTTGGCAAATACCAGTTCTCGGTGCCTGGCACCCCGGTCCCTGCCAGCCGAGGCCACCCAAGTGCCACCCACAGACCCCAAACAGGGGGCAGCGACGCCGCAGTGTTACGCTGGGGGGCAAAACTCAATTCCTGCTTTGTGCTCCAGCCCCTCCATCTTACACAGAGCAATTTCCCACCTCCCTTCAGCCGGCACCGCACCAAACCCACCCTGAAGGCAGCAATGCATCGGGACAACCGCAAGCCCCACACCCCTGACAGCTCCCAGCGAAGGGATGCCCAAGGAAGGGATGCCCAAGGACAGCAGCAGCAGCGAGGTGGGGGCTGCGGCAGCATGACCGTCCTGCGGTGCTCCCCGGCACCGGCGACGCACACCCGGCCCCGGCCCCGGCCCGGGGAGGCGGCTGCGGGGGACGGACCCGGCCCAGGCCACCGTGCGAGCAGCTGCGCAGGGATGCTCCGCTCCCGCCCCGGCCCAGGCGTGCCCCGCTCCGGAGCCCCCAGGTGGGCACGCAGCACCGCCGCCCGCCCCGCCCCGGCGGGGTCAGCTCCGCCGGCCCGGGGTACCGGAGCTGCGGGAGCCCGGCCCAGCCGCGCTGCAGGTGTGAGGCGGGGGACTGGGCGGGGGGGGTCGCGCCCCGCTCCCGGCCGCGGGGAGCCGCCCCGATGCAGCGGTGCCGGGCGGAGCCGCGCTGCCCGGGTCCCCCCTTCCCCCCCGCGGCGTGGCCGAGACAAAGCACCGCCCGCGGTGCGGCCCCGGGGCGCGCGGCTTTGTCTGCCGGGGCCGGGCTCCGGCCGCCCGCCCGCCCGCCCGCAGCGCGCCCTACCCGCCGCGCCCGGTGCCGGTGCGGGGCCGTCCGTGCCCGTACGGTACCTGCTGGCCAGGCGCGGGGCGCGGCGCGGCCTCCCCGCCCGCAGCATGGTGCTGCCCGCGGCAGCGCGGCCCCGCCGGGGCGGGCGGGAGGGGCGGCGGCGGGACCGCCCCGCGCTGCCCGCGCCTTAAAGCGGCAGCGGCCGCAGCCCGGCTACCGCCGACCGCCCCCCGACCCCCGCCGGGAGGGGCTCGGGGACCCGGCCCCAGGGCCGCCCAGTCCAGCCCATGAACTCCCACCCCTGTCCCTGCTGCCCCTCAGCCCAGCATGCCCCCACCGCCCCCCCCCCCCCCCCCCCCCCCCCCCAGTCTCAGCCCGGGTCCCCCAGCTGCCCCCAGCCCACACTCACATCCCCACACGCAGCACCAGTGCCCCCCAGGCCATCCCCCAGCCTGGCCCCAGCGCCCCTCAACGCCCCCCATTCCTCCTCCCCGACGGCACCACCTCCGGCCGAGGGTCCCGGGGAGTCGGCGGCCCCCGCAGCCCAGCCCAGCCCCGGCCGGGGCACCCACGCCGCCCCGCGCCTCATCGACCAAAAAGCCCCTTTCTGTCCTTGTTTCTCTCGCACGCGCAGCAGAGCGGGAGCGCCGCGGGGCAGGGTCCCCGCCGGCCCGGGGACTGCGGGGACACGGGGCCAGCCCGGCCCCGGCGGGCAGAGGGTTAACGGCAGCCTCGGCGGAACAGGCCCGGTCCCCGCGGGCTGGGACATCGGTCATTCCTTCCTCGCGCCCGCCCCGGCGCGGCAAGGCGCCGCCTCTGCCCCCCGCCGAGCACGGCCCCCTGCCCGCCCCCCGCCCGCAGCCCCCGGTGCCACTGCCGCCGTTCGGGGTCCCGCGGGCAGCCGGCCCGGCCAGCACCGCCCTCCGCCGCCCCCCAGCCCGGCGCCGCCCGTTCCCTCCCCTCCGCCGCGCCGGCAGCGCTCGCAGCGGCAGCCCCGGCTCCCCCGGGGCCCGAACCCGGACGCGGGGCTCGCAGGGTGGCCGGGGGCGCAGCCCCGCACGGCCCGGCACAGCGGCCGCCGCCGAAGGGCAGCTTCGGCCCCGCCAGAGCCAGGGTCAGAGAATCGCGGTCAGCGGCAGCAGCCCCACCGGCTGGCACCGGTACCGAGCCCCGCGCAGGGGGCACCCCCAGCCCATCCATCTCGCCCTGCACGGGCACCCCCAGCCCATCCATCTCGCCCCGCACGGGCACCTGCCCGCAGGCCAGACCGACGGCCGGCACCAGCCGGGCCCCCGGCACTCGTGCCCCTGCCGGGCGGTGCTGCTGGATCCCTGCCGTTGCCCTGAGGCCCACCCTGGACCAGTGAGGCCCCCTTGGTCTGCCCTGGCCCCTTCCTCCTGCTCTGCCGTGGCCGCTGCAGGGGAGGAAATATGGGGCTTGCACGGGGGGTCTCCACGCCCCACATCAGCGGCTCAATGGCACTGAGGGGGCTCTGCAGACATGTCACCAGCATCCCCCATCACAGCCTCCTGCAGCCGTGGCAGGACCTCACAGGACCTGTGAGGAGGCACAGCCAGGGCTCTCCCCTCCCTCTCCTTCTACTCCACTTAATGGGGCAGAAAAAACAATTAGCTTCATAAATCACGATCGGGGGGTTGGGGACTCCCCGCAGGCATGGGCAGGGGTGGCTCTGCTTCCCCCTCACATCCACCTCAGGAACTGCCACAGGGCATCACAACACCCGCAACCTCCTCCCTCAGGATCCCCACAGCTCCCTGCACACACCCCATGCCCCTGTAACAGCCCCCAACCCCCCCCAATACTCCTTGAGATCCCCACAGACTCACAGGATACCCAGATTCCTCTGAGTCCTCCTCAGACCCTCCCCAAACCCCTGTGTACCCTCCAGGACACCCCCCCCCCCCAAACCCCCAGGTACCCCCCCACCCCCAAATAGCGCCAGCCCCTGCCGCAGGCCAGGCTTCCCCGACCCCGGGTGCTTCCCGCTTCCATTCTGGGTACCGGGATCCGGCACCCTTCATGGAAGCCGTGCTCAAAGGAACAGGGAGTTGCAAGGACCTTACAGATGGGGAAACTGAGGCAGGGAAGGGATCTGACTCGCCCAAGCTCACCCAACAGAAGAGAATCAGCATCACATCCCAGCAGTTGGTCCAGTTCCCTGTCCTCCAGGCAGCACTGCCTCTGGTCCCCGGCCCCCCAGGTCCCCAGGGGACTCCCCCCACGCCAACCCAGAGCGTGCGTGGCTCCTGCGAGGGGGGGCCGTGGCCAGGCTGCACTTCTGCTCCAGCTCTGCGCTGTCAACCACAGTAATAGCAGGGTCTGATTTCCCCGAGGCAGCCAGGCTGATGCCGGGGGGGTGTCAGCCAGCACGCGCCTGCCCGCGGCAATGAGATCAGCCGTGGACCCCAACCACAGGCCTGGCCACCACGCCAGCGGGGCTGCTGAGCTCAGCCAGCCCCGCTGCGGGGCGAGGGGACAACGCAGGGTCACCCCCTGACCCACCCTGAAACCCCGGCGGAAGTGTGTCCCCATGTGGGGATCTCCAGCTGTTTTGGAAATGGTGGCACATGAAGCCTTGCTCGTGGCCACCGTGGCGGCATGGTGGGCTTCAGCGGCTGCGTGCAGCGGCCAGAGAGTCCCAGGGCAGCGCCGGGGTGGGGGAGCGGTGTGACTCAGCCTGCTTGCGAAATTCCTATTTTTCCCGTTGTCTGGACAAGCCAGTGGCCTCAGACACCTCTGCCTGCAGTGGCCGGGCCCCATCACAGGCAGCACAGGGCAAGCAGCAAAGCCAGATCCTGAGCAGCAAGCGGGTGGGCAGCCAGGTCTGGGGGCAGACCCCCCGGAGCAGCAATCTCCAGGGCACGTGGGCGTGCGAGGTCCAGCCCTGGGCTCAGTTCTGCTCCGCGTCCGCACCCAGCCCCACCAGCGGCCGCAGAGGCCAGCAGCTTTCCAAACCCTGGGCGTGCACTGACCCCTGAGCGCCCTGCACCCCCTGAGCCCCACAACCCCAGGAGCCCCTTCCCAAGACATGCTCCATGCAGCTGCTGCCACAGCAGCCCAGCCCAGGCAGCCCCAGGCGCCGGGGGTCACCACCGGGTGCCCTGACCCAAACCCCAAAACAAGGAGCTGGCTGGAACGCAGCACGGAGGAGGGGTGCTTCAGGGGTGGCGGTGCCTTTCTGGGACCATCCCCTGTCCATCCCCAGCTGGAGGGAGGAACCCCACCGAGCCCCAGCACACAGCACAATGCAGCGAGGATTTATCCAACACCACTTCCCCAGCCGCCCCCCTGCCACCCCCCCGGCCAGGCTGGGGCCCCGCACACACGCCGGGCCACGTGCAGGGCCACAGCCGTGCCCCCTGGGATGTCCCCTCCGAGAAATGACTTCACAGGCTCGCTGGGATGGTGGCAAAGGGTCAGGCCGGAACAGCCAAAGCTGAGTGAGAGGCGTTCGAGGGGAGCAGAGCGCCAGCGCCAATCCTGCTTGAAGCAGGAGAGGAGGGCGTCCGCTCCCCTGCCGCTCTCGGGGAGCCAAGCCAAACATCTGCTCCCGCCTCCGGGCTGCACCGAGCTCAAGTAGCTGCGAGGAAGCCGGAGCCAGGCCAGCCGGAGCACAGCGGGTGCCCGCTCAAGAGCATCCCTCCTGGGGGGATGCGGCTGGCAGCCCCCAGCCCTGCTGGAGGGGACCACAGGCTCTGCAGCGCCCAGCTGCCAGCAGCACCATCGCGGTGGCATGGGACAGTGCCCAGGGAGTACCATGAACTGGACACACGTGCTGACCCTTGAGCTGCACGGCACCCCGCGGTCCCAACACCAAAGGCTGCTGCCACGGCTCCATTTCATACCCATGAACAGTCAGGACAGTACCCGGCTGATGGGGGTGCAGATGCTGCCACCACTGAGGTGGGCTGCAGTGCTACTCCCTTTCCATCCACAATGAAAAACAAGGCCCAAAAGGACACCCCCAAATCACAGCGGTTCTGGGCTTACCTGAGCACTTCCCCAGAGCACTGAAAGCCCCAGGGGACGTGCACAGCCACAGGGACCAGCTCCAGAGCGATGCCTGCATGCCCAAGGCCTTGCAGTGCACACAGATCATCAGCGCTCCTGCAGCCACCGCAGCAAGAAGGCGCTGACTCAGCAGCCAGCCCTGCTCGCTCCCTCTCCGCTCTCCCATCCCCATGCTTGGGGATGGCAGGATCAGGCCTGGCAACACCGTGCCCCGCCAGAGGGGCAGGATGAGCTCAGCCTGGGCATCCCCACAGGGTTCTGCCACTGTGGGTATTTGATCAGCTCCAAGGACCAAGGACGGAACCAGCCTGTCCCAATTTGTCCCTGAGGTCCTCACCTGGGGAGCTGCCCATCACATGGCTGAGCTCAGGTTTCGTGTCCTTGCACACCAGAGCCAGGGAGAGGTGCTCCTCCTCTACTGCACCCCGCAAACCCCGCCGAGAGCAGCTGTGCCCAGCCCCAACACACTCGCAGCCAGCAGGGTGGACCAAAGGAAACTGAGGCACAGCCAAGGCCACACGGCAGGTCCCTTCAACCCCCAGCCAGTGCCCTGCACTTCCCTGAGCATGAGGCACACCATGGGGAGGTGCTTGGAGCTGCTAAGCCCTTGGCACTGGGCACGGTGGCCTGCCAGACCTCTCTGGGGACATCCAGAGCACCCCAGGGCCCTTGCAGCTGCATCACTGTTCGTGGGGAAGCGGCTGGGTAACAGGCTGGCTGATGAAGGGTCTGACAAAAGGAGGGTGGCAGAAAGGGTTGCAACACACAGGGTGCTCTCCAAGCCCGGGAGACGTGGTGGAGCAAGGCAAAGCAGAGAAGAACCGACACTCTCGTCATACCCTCAGCCTGGGATCCTGTGCTGCATGGGTGGGGGGAAGCCCCATGACCCCAGGCAGGCAGGGCTGGGGGGGTGGAAGCCAGCACACCCTACCAGCTCCCAACCACAGCAAAGCCTCACAGCACCCTGCTCACTCCCCACCGTGTCCCTGATGGCCCCAGGGAACACCCAGGGGTGATGCATGCTCACCCGCTCCTGCGCCAGCACTCAGGACCCGCAACAGCTGCTCACATCTGGGCCCCAAGCATACACAGCACATGGGAGATGCGCCAACCTGCTGCCGCGCTACACTGCAGGGGGAACGGCAGCTCCACGTGCAGGAGGTGGCACTGCTTGGACATGCAGGACATGGCTGGGACGAAACCAGGCAAAACCTGGCTTGAAAATTCCCGCTCGGGTGCTCTCCACCTCCTCTGCCGTTGCCTGATTCACACACAGGTCTGCACATGAAGGCACCCACGCTGCTGCATCATGGGCCCAGCGCTGCGCTGCAGCCGTACAGCCACAGAGGTCCCTCGGCACTGGGCGACCTCCCAGTGGGGTGACCTTGGTGGGGTGACCTCCAGGGCTCAGGAAACATTCCCAGCCTGGATGGGGTGGAAAAGTGTCACTGGCAGCACTGCACCCCTCCAGGGACTGGCATCAGGGGCAGGGAACAGCAAGCGGCAAACTGAGCAGTGGTGGGTGGAAACCTGAGCTGACAGCAGCCAAGGAAGAGAGCAAAGACTTCCAGTGCCAGGGAAACAGCCCAGGGGTCGGTGCTGTCCCTGCCTGCGCCCTGCCCAGGCCCCAAGGACGGGCAGGACAGGGCAGGAGAGCAGCACCACCCCAGAAAATGCTGCCATGTTAAGCTGAGCTTGCTGCCTGCGCCAGGCCCTTCGGACACCACGGTGCCAGCAGTGGTGGGGGGCTGCGGGGCTGCTCCCAGCACAGGCTGTGCCGGGTCCCTGCTGGCCAAGGGCTGCCCTGCTGCAGAGCACAAGGAGGATACGGTGACGCCGGGAACAAAAGAAAGGCCTCGCTGCCAGACAGGGAGGGCAAAGCCAGAGCTTTCCACACTCCAAAACCAGCAGCAGGTTGCTGGTGGGGAGGAGCTGCGAGTGCTGGCCCGATGGATGCAGGCAGGAGGGCATGGCCAGGCAAGGAGGCAGAATGCCGGCACATTCAGCTGATACAGAAACGCCTCTGGAGGCTGGGGTGTCCCCAGCTGATCCCTGCTCACACCACCAGACCTGATCATCCCACCCCCCTCTCTGAGCTGCGCCCTGGGACCCCCACTGCCCTCTCAGCTGGGCCCACCCCAACCACCAGCCTGCCGATTCACCCCAATACCCCCCTGGACAGCCCCCATGCCCCAGCCATGCCTCACCTACCTCAGCCCTCTCCTTCCAGGATGCTTCCCCAGGAAGCCATGCAGATGCCAGGTCCTATCCCATGGCTTCCCGCACGTCTCAGGAGATGTGCCACCGCATCCTCTGAGCTGGCTCTGACCTACTGCCCTACAAGCCTGGGTGTGCGCCGGCGCGGTGCATGAGGCATTGGCCTGGCGGCCGGGGCTCGGGGGCTGATGGCCCCATCTGCAGCACTCGGCTCCTGCCCGGTGCATTAGCAGCACGGGGAGACGGGCCCTGGGGCGGTATTTGCTTTCTAGGTCAGAGCCAGCTGAGGAGGCTGGATGAAGGGCTGCACTGGATGAGTGCTCTGCGTTGGCAAAGCAGCTCCTTGCCCCAGCTGGCTCTGGCAAGGAGGGGATGCCCAGTGCCCAGGCTCCTGGACAGGGCACCTCCGTGTCCCCCAGCACCCAGCCAGGGACATTCCCTGGGTGTCCCTGTGGACTGTGCCACGCTGCCTGCTCCGGGGGACCCTCATCCCAAGTCCTATCATGGGGCCATAGGGGATGGAGCGATGACTAGATCACCGCTTGGCCCCATGTGTCAGCAACATCCTGGTGACGTTGCAGATCCCCAGAACACGTCCCTGCAGTTAAGAGGGCCCTGTGCTGCTGCCGTCTTGCACCCAACCCTGGCGAGGGGTACCCAGCACAGAGCACCCAGTCTGTCTCTGCACCCACTGGCAGGGCACTGGGGATTTCCCTTGCAGCATGCTCAGGGTCACACTGCGGACCCTGTGCAGGAACAGGGACTCTGGCACCCGGCCGTGGAGGTGCCAGCCCAGCTTGCCGTGGCACTGAAAGCCTCACTGGCACTGGGGGACTGTGGTGCTGCCAGGGCCTCGCAAAAGGCTCAGCCACACAGGGCTCCCACCCCAAAGCTTGGCCCTTCCCAGGAGGGGCTGACCCTGCCCACACTCTGCCTGCTCAGTGGCTGATGGAGATGAAGTCATGCTCTGGTTCACCCCTCCCCGCACTGCCTCTGCAGCCAAGGGCACCCCAAGGTTATCCGCCTGCAGGAGCAGCTCCAAGATGAGACAAGAAGCAGTGGAGCCCTTCGTACCCACAGCCAGAACCACTGTGGCCCCAGCCATGCAGGGCTGCCCAAAGCCACCCTGCTGCCCATCACACCCCATGGTCCAGTGGCTGGTGGCAGAAGGTAGTGACGTGCCACCTCTGGCTGCCAAGTGATGTGTTACGGTCCCCAGGAGGGGTCCACACTGAGCCAGCACAAAGCACCCCATTCACAAACAGAGGGCAGCCCCTGAGATTCACCCTACATGCCTGTGGGGAGGACAGGTCTGACACTTGTGGTGCCACAGACACTCTCGCCCCCAAGCTGCAGCATCACAGGGGCGGAGGCCTGCACAGGCACCCCTCGGTGTGTGTCCCCTCCAACTGTAACATGCGCCTCCAGGGCATGTCTGGGGAGTGCTGGCCCCCAGGATGGGTGTGAAGCCACGGGCTGTGCTCTATCCTGCAACGAGCTGACATGACTATGGCCACCCCAGGAGGGCCAGAGCAGCACAGTCAGAAGAATCCTCCTGTGCTGAAACAGGAAACCTCCAACATGCTGAAATCCTGGACCCTTGCCAGAGCCAGGGGCACCTCAACAGTGCAGTGGGAGCTGGACACATCTGGAAGGAAAATGCAAGCCCTGGGCATGCTAGGTTGTGCCCACCTGGCAGGAGATGCCCCTGGCCCTGTGGGTGGAGGGACAGAGGCCAGCGGGGGTCCCAGAAGGAGAGGACCCCTGCTCAGCAGTGCACCCCACTCTACTACGGTGCCACCCAATGACACCTCGGTGCGCAGTTCTCACTGGGGTGCTGAGACCTGGCCCTGCCTGCCCCACCACAAGCCACCAGCACTCCCAGCTGGACACAGGATGTCCCTGCAGTGCCAGGGTCAGAGGCAGCAGCTTAGACCCACTGGGAGAGCACTTCTGAAAGCAGCAGCACTTACCCCAGCAAGGCTCTGGCTCGGGGCTCCCACAGCCACACACCATGCACTTTTTTCAGCCCCCTGCTCTGGGAACACCCAGATCAAGCCGGACACTGCCCACATGCCAGAAGAGCAGTACACCCCAGCTCAGGGGCTTGCCAGCCCCAGGAAGCCCTGGCTGGTGTCCAGCACCACCAGCGCTACAAGGGCTACACTGCCTCATTGGTGGGAAAGCACCTTCTGGGATGCAGGGACATAACCCAGATTGGCCGTGATCTATGTGCTCCTCCATCCTGCTGTGCCTGATGCCCCTCCACCGCTGGCCGAACAGGAGGTGACGAAACCTCCAGAAAAGCCCTGGCGCAGGCACCTACCCCGGTGTGGGCACTTACCCTGTGGTGATGTCGTCATCCTCTGTCAGTGTCTTCCCCATCAGATCGCTGTCACTCATGTAGCCTGACTTCAGCTCCACATCATCGGTGTCCAGTGCCTCGACCAGCTCCAGGCGGGAGATGTGGCTCAGCTTGCTGGGGCTGCGCATGGGCATGGTGTGCGAGTAGTGTGCCCGCTCGCCATGCATGTACCAACTGGGTGTGCCCTCAGAGCGGCAGGTCCCCCCGACCGATGGCGCGTCCCCCGCCTGCAGGCGTGGGCTTGACTGCCCATAGCGCCAGGACAGTGGGGAGGAGCGGTTGGACAGGCTGGAGACGCTCCGGGGGTTGGCTTCATCGCTGTCATAGCAGGTCATCTCCAGGGAGCTGCAAGGATGGGATGCAGGGGTGGTTAGGGCAGAGCACAGTGGCCAGCAGAGGTCTATGCCCTGCCTCACCCCCACCCCGAACTGGGGCTGCAAGTGCTCGGAAAACAAAACTGCCCATTTTGAGGCAGCTGGGCAAGGCCAGAGGCTCCCAGGAGTGTGGGCGCAGGGACGCTGTCTGTCCTGGACCCCCTTCATCTCAGCTGGCAGGGGACAGTCCCCTCCTTCCCTGCCTGCTGCCAGCACAGTGTCCCATGTTCCAGGACCCACCGGGACATCCACACCACCAGCCCACTAATAGGCTGCCTTTAGTGGAAAGCCCAGACATGCTCCCCCATGCCCGGGCTGCTCTCCCTCTGCCATTTCCCTTCCCATCTGCACCCCAGTACCAACCCAGACCCAAAACAGGATGAACTTCAGTGGTGGCACACTGATCCCAGGGGACACAGCAGCAGGTCATGCCGAGGAGTGGAGGTTGTGAGCCAAAGGATGATGAAGAGCAAACCAGAGACCAGGTCTCTGCATCAGCATGCCATACCGAACCCCTGAAGAGTGAACCTCCAAGTCTGGGCAGGAGGGGACACCCCAGGTCAGGGCTGCCCAGCCCCACAGGCTAGCCTGCTGCTCTCCAGCCAGCCCAGAGCCATCAAGTGCATCAGGAATGGGGAGTTCAGTTACTCCCTGCACCCCTCAGGGTGTATTTTGGGCAAACAGCATGCCAGGGAGTGATGCTGAGACTAAATATAGACACCAAAAATTATTACTTCTTGGAGCAGCTACTTGGGAACCCACAGCCCTTGACTTGGCTCTAAACGTTACTATCAGCGAACTATTCCCCATCTTGGATTAAATGCTCCTGCAGGAGCATCAAAAGCCAAACCCTGGCTGCAGTATTGAATTTAAAACAGGGAACTACATAAAAAAACTAGGAAGTTTGTTAAAGCGGAACTAAAAGAGGCAGCTAAAAGGGTTTAGTTTTTGTCGGCAGCACAAAGGCTATTTAAGGATGTTCTGCCGGCGGCTCAGAGCACATGCAAACCACGTCTCCAAGCAGGACTAAAGCGAGCCCTTGAGGAAGCTCGTGCAGCCCTGCAGCCGGGTGCAAAGGCTGCCAGAAGTCCGATGACGTCTTTCAGGAACAAAGTTGTGTCCTAGTGGGGAAACAGCAAAGGATAAGCCCCCAGCCGCTGGGTGGAAGAATACAGTGAGGAGAACAAGAGAAATTTGAGGAATAGTTTGTGGAAGGAATAAAAAGAGAGCCCAAAGCAACAACACCAGCAAAGCGGAGCACATCCAGAGGGCTGCGGATGACATCCGTATTGGACACACTTGTAGGAAACGTTCATGAGAGCAGAATTAGTGGGTATGTGTGCAATTACAACGTACCGGGGAAGAGCTGACACAGCTTTACACAATAAAGGAAAATCCGGCTCACAGCCGCGGTGGAGCTCCTGGAGGGATGCAGGGAGCACGCTGCAAAGGCTGCTGCAGAAGTTGGTGGATGAGTGCCCTCATCAAAGGCAGATTAAGCTTCCAAATAAACTCAGCTGCCATGGGATAAGAGGGAAGATCCTCACATATTTAAGAACCGCTTAAGGGACAGAATGCAGGGGCAGGCATCCCTGGGCTATCAAGTCATTTTTCTCTATGGCAGGGATCCGGCTGAGGCCTCCGCCACGTGATGTACTACGCATCAAGAAAAGGAAGAGATAGTGAAGAGTCAAAACCCACCATCAATGCTAATTTAATCACCCTTAATATCCTCACGCTGTTTCCCTAAGGCTGGGTCTGGCAGAGGATTTGTAAAGGAGTTGAGCGCTGGGGCGAGAAAGCGGTGGGTGAAGTTTGACACAGATGAATGCAAAGCGAATGCAGAGCAAACACGAAGCAGACATGAAGTGAACACAAAGCAGCCCTGACTCGGTGCAAGCAGCACCAGGCTGTGAACCAACTCCCACGCTGAGCAAAGGGATGGGGCAGAGCTGTAATGGATAATTCCAGGAAATGGCCAGCCCAGGGAATATCGCTGTGGCCCCGTGCAAATCCCACTGCCCCAGCGCTCTGTTGCCTCTGGCTCGGAAAAGATCCAGAAAGTGCAGCAAAGATGAGCAGTGTCTAGACGAGCTTCTAGGTTAAGAAGAGCTAAATCATCCTGGCTGCTTCATCCTGGACAAAGCTGATCGAGGGGTGACAGGGGGAAGGTTTGTAAAGATGAGTGGTGGTGGGCGAAGAGCAGGGAGGAAGGTGCTGGGTTTTGCCCCTTCCAACACAGACATGAGGACTGAGGGAGACCACGAGGTGGCAACAAACACCAGGAGAAGGATGTTCGCCGCATCCTCGGCTTTCCAGAGCCCTGACACCCGACACAGCCCCTCCGCAAAGCCCAGGCTTCATTGCGGCTGCACCAGCAGGGTGGGAGCCGGGAGGGTGCCCTGGGGAGTTACCCCCTCGCACCTGCTGCCCCCGGCCCACCACTGGCAGGGTCCAGGCCTGCCAGCCCCGACGGGGAGACAGGCAGGATGCTGGAGCTGCTGTGCAGACCCCAAGCACGAACAGAGCAGAGCAGTAACCCTGCAGCGGTATCAACTGAGAGACCCGGGGGCACACAGGTAGTCCCAAGCGTGTGTCACAGAGACCTCTGAACACAGAGGTAGCCACTCTGCTTTGGTTCACCACGCAGCAATCACCCTGTCCCCACTCTCATGGTCCCCCCAGCCGCAGCTGCAACCATGGGGTGCTGCCAGCCCCGGGCTCGGCAGTGTACCCCACCTCTGCCCATGGGCTGCCAGGCATTTGGTCAGCTCTGTCTGAGAGTTTCTCCACCATCACCTCTACATACAGTAGAGAAACCGAGTCACAGATGGGGATGAAGCCTGTGTTCCAAACCTGGGCAGGCGCAGAGGATACCTTCACCTCTGGTTGTCCTTATGGGGGCACCCAACAACTAGGAACAGACCTCACCCCTGCCTGGGGTCTGGGGGCAACTGGCTCCCCTCAGTGCCATCCCTACCCATCCCCACTGCCCCAGACCATGCAGGGTAGCGTTGGGCCCAAAGCACTGCCAGGGATGGGGCTCTACCGCAGCCCCGCACATGACACTGCACAGATTTGGGAGCATCTCTCCAAAGCCCCGTAAGTAGGGTCCCCAGGCCAAGGGGCACAGCCAGCACCTACATGGCCTTCACCTGGAGTGGAGTGGCTTCTCAGCTGCCCCAGCCTCCCTTGCTGCCCCAGGAAGGACCCTGGTGGTGGGGAAGGGGTGGGGGGGGTCCACTGTCAGGGCCTCACCTGTGAGACACTTGAGAGCCCCTCAGGCTGGACATGGTCTCCTCCAGGTTCTGCCGAAGGTCCAGAACATTCTGCACTGTTCTCTTCCTCTGGGACTCAGGGTCTGTGAAGAGACAAGGTGGTGGCTTTAAAGGAATGAATGGCTCCTGCGTCCTTCTGCCCATGGCTGAGCCTAGCAGCTCTCGCCCTACCTGCTGGGAGGGGACAGGGCAGGGCTGGCACCGGGCTGGAGCTGTACCACCGCAAAATGCCTCCCCAAAGGGCGCTGCAGCTGCGATGGGGATGTCTGGTCCAGAAAGGATGAGCTGGCAGGGACCAAGTGGGGCCACAGGACCCACAGAGGTGGCAGGAGGCCAGCTACAGTCAGGCAACCGTGAAGCACTGTGACCCTGCTGCATGGGGCCACACAGGAACAGCCACTCTGGAAGCACATCCCCAAACTCGCCCCTGTATCCCCCAGGCCCCGGGGGTGCCCCAGCCTGGGGACACGGGCACTGCAGCAGCACCGCTCAGTGTGCAGCCAGCGGGAACTGAGGAGACGCGCAAGCCAAGCCCCACTCCTGCCTCATCCCTGGGGAGAGGCGGCTGCTGCTGTTGGGGGCTGGAGCAGCCAGTGGGAATGAGCCCCCCATGGGCAAGGCCCGGGGCTGAAAACCCGCGAGCTCCAGCTGCCCTGGGTCTTCTTCACCATGGCACAGGTATGCACCCCCAACCTCCACGTGTGCACATGCATGTACCTGCGCCACAACTACTTGTGCATACACGTACGTGCACGCACATCCACACACGTGTGCATACACACCCATAAACACACATGCACACACATGCACGGGCACACACACCCCCAGGGGCACACACACACACACAGAGGAGGAGATTCACTGCCGGCACAGCCCTGGCAGCGCTGCTGGGCTCTGGGCCATGGCTCCAGCCCCTGCACCCCTGACCCGCTCATGTGCATCCCCGGCAGCTAACAGCCGTGCCACCGTGGCTTTGATCCCCGATTTCAAGCCTTTCAGCGGCAGCTTGCCATTGAACTGCAGTGACAGCGGGCGCCAGGGACGCTGGATGTGGCTCCTCCTAATGTAACGTGGCAACCAGTGCTTCGGGATTTGCAATGGCACCGTGCAAACTGCAGCAGTGCAGGGACCACGGGACACAGCCGGCACGCACCCGAGCAGGCGCCCCACAACAGCACCATCACACACCCGGCGCACAAGCAGGGCTGACGTCCCACTGTCCCCATCACGCATCAGCCAGTCCTGTAGCCAGCCCTGTGTACCATTTTTATCGATGATCTGGATGAGGGGACCGAGCGCTCCCTCAGTAAGCTTGCAGACAGCCCCAAGCTGGGGGCAGCGTTGATGTGGGGGAGGGCAGGAGGCTCTGCAGGGGGATCTGGGCAGGCCGGGCCGATGGGCCAAGGCCAGTTGGAGGAGGTTCAACAGGGCTCAGTGCCGGGTCCGGCACCTGGGTCACACCAGCCCCACGCAGCGCTGCGGGCTGGGGGCAGGGGGCTGGGAACTGCCCGGAGGGAAAGGGCCTGGGGGGCTGGCTGACGGCAAACTGAACGTGAGCCCCCAGTGTGCCCAGGTGGCCAAGGAGCCCAACAGCATCCTGGCTTGTGGCACAACAGTGTGGCCAGCAGGACCAGGGCAGTGACCGTCCCCCTGCACTCGGCACCGGCGCAGCCGCACCCCCAGCCCCGGGTTCAGTTTGGGCCCCTCACTCAGGAGGGACAGTGAGGGGCTGGAGCGTGTCCAGAGCCGGGCAGCGGGGCTGGGGCAGGGGCTGGGGCACAAGTGCTCTGAGGAGCGGCTGGGGGAACTGGGGGGGTTCAGCCTGCAGAGGAGGCAGCTCGGGGGGGGCCCTCATGGCTCCCTACAGCTGCTGGACGGGAGGCTGTAGCGAGGTGGGTATCCATCTCTTCTCCCAAGGAGCAAGTGACAGGACGAGAGGAAACGGCCTCAAGTTGCTCCAGGGGAGGTTTAGGTTGGACATGAGGAAAAACATCTTCACCGAAAGGGTGGTCAGGCACTGGAGCAGGCTGCCCCGGCAGGGGGTGGAATCACCACCCCTGGAGGTGCCCAGAAGACATGTAGATGTGGTGCTCAGGGACATGGTTCAGTGGTGGCCTTGGCAGTGCTGGGTTAACAGTTGGACTTGATGACCAAGTCTTTCACGACCCAAATGATTCTAAGATTCTAACCACACCACTGGACACGCTGCAGAAAGCACCCATGGGTAATGCTGCTGCAACCCCGGGCTCTGCTTGCCCACTGGCCCAGGCAGGAGCACCTAAAACCGGTGAAGCGGCTCTGATTTACGTGTGACCCTGGAAGGTGGTGACAAGTGGTAACAGCCCCGATGAGACAGGTTAAATCAAGCAGGTTAAAGCCAGTGTAGATGAGGGTAAGAGTGCTGGTGAGCCCAGAGGGCACCCAGTGCAGCCAGCACACACCATCGCATAAGAATACCTGGCCCCGTGTGTGCCCAATCACCCTGGTCCAGCTCACAGAACAAGGTTTAGCAGGAGGCAAGTTATGAACTCGTTACTATATCTTTGTTGTGGCCCATGCACATTGGAGTTAATAAAAGGCACAGATCCTCCAGCTGGTGCCCCAGAGCCACAGGATGGGCATGTGCAGGTAGCATGGGCAAAGCGATGGAGGGCTGGAGCAGAAGCGGCTGCACACATGCAGCTGAGGTGCAGAGGAGGCTCCAGGGGCCCTTGCTGTCAGAGGGCTGCACCCACTGCTCTGCGGCTGCAGACAAGGGGACTCCTTGTCCTTCTGGTGGGGCAGGCAGGAAGGGTCGTGTTAGCAGATCAGAGGCACCTCAAAGGTGCCAGGCCCTGCCCTTGGGCTTCCAGGAAAGATGGATTTTCAGGCTTGAAATGGTAGGGTAAAAACCTAAGGCCAAGTTCACTGCTGCCACAGGTGCAGTCTGTAGGGCAATAGAACACTTCGGAGGGGAGGCATCTAAGAACCTTAGGGAAGACCAATAAAACACCCACCAGTGCCCCCAGGTGGGTCCATGCAGGGGAGGACTCAGCACTCTCAGCTCCTCCACCCTGGCTGCATTCGATGGGTACCAACCACCCTGAGCCCCGCTCCCGCAGATGAAGGCAGCACGCACACCCTGGCAGCACCGTGCCCCCATGGGCTGGGGTGGGACAGAGCAGGGCAGGATGGAAGAGCCACCCTTGTCCCCTGGTGCTGCCAGCACGTCCCACCCTGCTACCAGCTTGGCAGCATGCTCCTCATGGGCACTGCTCCCTCCCCAAAACACCCTGGCTGCCTCCCCTGCAGCCACCCACAGCCATCCCCCCCGGGCAGAAAGCCAGCGCTTGGGCCTGGTGCTGCCACCCCCCTGGGTGCCGCTGGCAGCTGGGCTGCTACAGCCACCCCCATCCCGAGGAGCGGTGGGGCCAGGGCGGGCACTCGCTGTGTCCCCAGCCGCCCCGACAGAGGGGCTGGCACACGGGTGCCACCTCACCTGCACCCCTGCTGCCGCTGGGGAACCCCCTTGCAGAGAGGACCCCCAGAGCACTCAAAGAAGCAGCATCCAAGGGCGAGGGGCCCAGTGTTTCAAGGTGACAGCACTGACCTGCATCCCCAGCTTCACCTGTGGCACTGCTGGCCACCCATGCCTGGCCCCCAGTTCTCGGGTGACAGTCCCGATAACTCTGGCCTCTGGAGCTGCCCAGGAAAAGCAGCTGCTCTCACCTGGGAAAGGGCGGAACTGTGACTCGAGGAGCCACTTGCCCTCCTCTGGCACACATCCAGCTGGCTGCGTCGCTGCTCGCACTGTCACTGCTTGTCCCCACTGTGCTGGGCCAGAGCAGTGACACCGGCCCTCCGCAGTCTGTTCTCCAGGTGCGGCAAGGGGCTGGGAGCTGTCTCAGGGCTGGCTGAGTCCGCTGCATGCCGAGGCTGAGCCAAAACCAGAGCTGCTGGGAGAGGCTGGAGTGTGGGAATGGCAGGAGCTCACTAGATTCCTCCCCACATCGATTTAGCAAGCTTGCCACAGCCAGCTGTTTCCAGCTGCTGGAGCGAGGAGCAGTGGGGACAGCTTAGCCTGTGCACGGCAGGGTCAGTCGGACAGTCTGCCTTGGCTAGGCTCATTTCCCAGGCAGCAACGGCTGGGACATGTCCTGCAGTGTCCCCTGCTCAGCCAGGGCTGCAGGCTTGGGGATCAGCCATCCCCTCCGCCCCACCTCCAGGCTGGCTTGCAGCCTGGTTCGCAGCTTCCCGCTGCTCTTGCGGGCTCCATCCTGCTGCCATGGAGGGAAGGGGGTGCAGCTCCCGCCCTGTGCTCCTCCAGTCCAGTCACGCACAGGAGGGCAGCCCTGAGACAAAGCCACTGTCCCCAAGCCCTGTGCAGGGAGGCCACCAGGCTCCACTGCCTGAGTCCTCTCTCCTGTGCCAGGCTGGGTCTAACCTGCCCTTGCTGGCTCTGCCTTGCCTTTGCCTGCCACTGCACTTGGGCAGCTCTCCTGCTGCCCCCAACCCCCCAGCCCCCACTGCTGCTTCTTTCTTAACCGAGCGCTCTCATCAACGTCAGGAAACGATACGGCTCTGCTTCACACATGGGGAAACTGAGGCTGGAAGTCCTAGCCCACCATCAACCATCCCATCATCCGCAAGCGCTCTCCTGCGCAGCCTCCATCACCACCTCTGTGTTAAACGCCAGGCAGTGCTGCCTGCCACGCGACAGCGGGTGCCAGCACAGCAACCTGGCACCTCGGGTGCCCTGCCCCAACCCACACGCTGCCCATCGCCCCATCTCCTGCCCTGCACAACTGCGGAAGCATCAGATACCACCACCACGAAAAGGAGCATCAGTGAGATGGGATGCAGGGCTGGAAGCAGCTGAGGAGGAGGAGAAGAAGGAGGAAGGAGAGAGCTGTGCTGCAAAGGGCAAGGTGCTGAATGCTGTGACCGTGCCATGCACTGCAGAGCCAGGGCTGGAAGAGACCAGGGAGCGCCAGGCTGTGCTCATGTCCAGCCCCTCCAAGAGAGCGGTGGCTGCTCCTCTGCCTGCACGACGGGGCGCAGCCGTGTCCCCGCAGCCGGGTGCTGCCGACGTGGCCAAGTACGTCAAGGAATGAGGAAATCATCAACTCCAAACGGCTCATGACAGCTCATTTCAAAGGAGCATGTGGCCAACAGCTCCCGCTGGGGCCAGGCAGAGCTGCGTCCATGGGACACGTGTGCCCCATGTGCCTTGGCACAGAAACCCACGTGTGTGTGTGCCGCTCCAGCACTTGTTTGCATCATGCATATGTTCATGTGCAGGCCACATGGTAGCAAAAGCCTGCAGAAAGGTGCATGCATGCATGTGCACGCCTGTGCCCACGACCTTGCACGTGTGCCCACATGTATGTATGCAGGCACAAGGACAGCAGCAGTTACCAGCTACACCAGCACGAGCAGGCTAGGCTTGCATGGATGCACTGTCTGTGCCTGTGTTCATACGCTCAGCATGAGCATGGCACTCTCATCTACGTTTTCTCACCCCCCACAACCCAACTGGTCTCACTTCAGAAGATCAGGCTCAGAAAGGAGTCCTGGTGACCCAGTAAAGGTTTTAATGGCAAGCGGGAAATTGCTGTAAAAGGCCTCATGGTGTTTCTGAGTCATTATGGTGAGCCCCTATTACACAGTAGCTGCAACGAATTTCCCCAGGCCATGAAACATTTTTAACTGGTTGCTCAATTCCTTCCAGCGCATTGAAAAATACACTAATAAACTCTGCAATAAAAACCATTCTCCCGGGGCCCTGAGACTCCTCCAGCCCAGCCGAGCTCCCCAGCTCCATAAACCTTCACGCAGATACACGCTTCTCCCACTGTGCTGCCTCAGCCTGTGCTCCCAGCTGTGTTTATGAATGAATCAGCCTAGGCATCGTTTTGCTGGTATTTTCCTTGCAAACCCTCCGCTTCAGCACCCAGAGCCTGCCACAGCCGGGCTGCCGGCCCAAGGGGAGACCCAAGACTCCGAGTCCGGTGCAAACCTCGCCAAGCCCTGCAGGTTCCCAGCTTACACCCCGCAGCGTGCAATTTGGTTACGGGCGTCCTGGCACACTGACAGCAGAGTCTTTCCATATGGAGTAAAACGGCTTTATCTTGCATTACTTACATCCAGCTCTGATTCACGCTCCCAGACGGCTGGGCAGGGGGATGGTCGCAACCTGCAAACCTTCTCCCTGGGGTAAATCTCTTCTTCCCCTCCAACAGCTACCAAACAGGCTACGTGAGCAGTGGAAATGGCTCACGGGGCTCTGTAGGGTGACTGTCAGGTCCACAGTGTTTCCTTCCATCATCAGCCTCATTTTCCAGCCCAGCCCCTTCCCTGCAATCCCTGTGCGCTCCCCCCAGGCACATACTGGGACCCCCCAAAACCACCCCTCTCTCTCAGAAGATGCCCCAGCCTGAGTTCCCTGGGAAGAGCACATCCCTACCACTCAGTGCCCCAGGAGGGCATCTTGCCCTTTCCTGAAAACCTGTTGCCCCACCCCATCAGAAGGCAGCGGGTTCGTTAGCACTCGCCATGGTTTAACCGCTCTCATTGCCGCGGCTTCTTGGCATGAGCCAAGGGCTGGCTGCCAACCCTGGGCCTCCTGCAGCAGTCAGGAGCGCATCCTGCTCCCCGAGGGGCAGGAACCAGGTTGGGAGCCCTGTGCCATCCAGCACCCAGGCAACACTCTACCTGGGTACCCAGATGGTTGATTGGCACCTCTGAAACACCCTGGACAGACCCACAGGGAGAAGCACAGCCACCATCCACTGGATGAAGGCAGCAGCCCCAGGGCTGGCGGAGCCGTAGGTGCTGCTCCCTGGCAACATGGAGGCACAGCCTCCTGCTACAGGGGACAGGGGATGTGCAGGGGATGCTGCAGATACGCTGCCCTCATCACCGCAGCCGGCACAGGATGGGGCAGCTCCACACCGTGCATGGGGGCCATCAGCTCCTCGCTGGCAGGCAAAAGCAGAAAATTAGCAGCGGTGACAGGCTGGGACTTCAGCCGAATCAGCACTTCTGGGGCGATCGCTGCTGCTAAGCCTTGTGAATTGCTGCTCATAACGAGGGCAGGGCTGAGAGACCTGGAGCCTGAACCCCGTCTGGCTCCAATGAGCCAAGCTTTTAAAAGGGATTCAGACTTTCTCAGGCTAGAGCAGCCATAAATCTACTTAATTGGGTCTCTCCCATACACAAGTTTCCAAGTGAACCCGCTGGAGAGATCCAGACCGGGCCTCCAGCCCATTTGCGGGTTATTCTTTCAATGGATGCTGTGCTTGGCCCCAAACCACCCCACCTGCGCATCCAAATTACAGCTCCTTTTTCAGCAGTGAGAGCCTCTAGCTGCTCAGTGTCCTGTGCATCCCACCTCCGTGCTGTCCTCCACTCCCCCACACTGAGCCAGGAGAGCCCAAACTCCCCTGTCTTGGGGCAGACCCCGCTCCTGCATGCAGCACTGCACACCTCCACGCCACAGCTGCCTCCAAAGCTGCTCCTGCAAAGCGTCGGAGGAGCTGGGAGCATCCCCACACCGCTGCCCGCATCCAAGCGCTGCAGGTCTCCAAAATAACCCAGAGCAAATGCCTGTACAGCTTGGGAAGGAGGTGGATCGCAGATGGCAGGTGGATGGGCTGGATCCATGCACCAAGGGGTGCCCTGAGCCTCCAGACACCGGCACACGCAGCCACAGAAATGCAGAGTGACATGAACCCCCCAGTTAACAGCCCCACGGCCTCAGGCACATGGAGGTGGCATCACTAGTGGTCACTGCACCTGGGGGCTGTCCTAAGCTGGGGCCCGTGCAGAGTGGGGTCAGGCTGGTCACACAGAACCCCGTGCCTCAGTTTCCCCCCAGAGCTTGCAGTGCCCCACAGGGTTTTGCGTGCCATGCTGGCCAGCAACACGGCACAGCTGGCCCAGCCTGGGGATTTCAGGCACTCCAAATGCTCCACACACAACACCTTTAACACAGCTACCAGCAGACATCCAAGGCAACACTACAGACTCTGCACAAAAAAACCCCAAACAAACAAACAAAAAAAAAACAAAACCAAAAAAAAAACCCAGAAAGCAAGGGGAAAGAAAAAAAAAACCAAACCAAAAAAACAAAACCCCACAAAAACCCCACAGCGAGGCAGAAGGTGCAGACGGGCCCCAGCACAGAGGCCCCAGAGCAGCCCGCAGCAGCAGGTTCATGCTCCCCACGCGTCACCAGACACAGGTCGGACATTGTGGAAATTCAAAATTCCAGATGGCTCTTTTTGGGTGGTGGGGCTTTTTTTTTTTCCTTGCCTCATTTCCAAGGCAACAAGACTCGCTGTCATCTGCTAGTTGCCATAGAGATTTCACCTGATTCTGCTTCAGCGGAAGAGAAAGCCGGCAAGCTTGCTGCTGCTGAGCCGCTAGCCGCGACCGCCTTCAAACTTACTGGGAAAAGCAGAGATAAATGGGGCTTTATACCACGGAGGCAATGGGCTGATTCAGAGGATCAAAGGAAGGAACTGCGGCTTTCTATAGCACAAATCAGCCCTTCACTTAACTGCTTCGGTGCCCTCCAGATGTGCCCTACATCTGGGGACACTGCCAGCCCCCATTCTGGGCTTTGCCTAGTGGAGGAGGGGAACATGACACAGGGAGAATCCTGCACCGACTTCTGACTGCATCTCAAGAGCCAAGATGGGTTCCTGTACCGTGACAGAGGGCACTGGGCCTATGACCAGTCACAGCCACATCCTTCCTCCCATAACTACCCTCCCCCACTGTGGACAACCCTTCTCCAAAGCCCCTGTAGCCCAGAAGGCGAGTGAGCCAAGAGGAAGATGGGGCAAACACAGAAGCAGCCAAGAAGGAGGAAGACCCTTGGGCAAAGGTGGAGATGCCCATGGGCTGTGCTCAGTACCGCTCGGCTGCCACAAACATGGGGGTTTAAGCATCACATCCCCCCGCCCAGGGGAGCCACACACAGCTGGCCACAGACAGCACTTATACCACATCAGGCACTGGCACCGTCTCAGCCATCCCGTTACTGCTGAGGATCCTCCACGTAGATAGTGTGGATGTGCCCATGCCCCGAGCCCAGCTGCAGCATGTGGTCTGCAGTCATTCCCTCCACGTTCTGCAGCAGCTTCACAACTGCCTGCCCCCCTCCCCAGCGCAAGTGGGCTGCCTGGGACCGGGCACATCACCAGCAAACTACCCTGCACCATTGCACTTCCAGCCACTTGCATCCATCCCCTTCCTTCTCCAGCTGGTCTGGGAATAAAATCCCAACTGAAAACCCAGTGCCGTGGGGATTCACAGGCCTTCCCACGAGCAGGGCAACTCCCCAGGACTCTGGTATGGAGACACCACTCAAGAGTTCCCTGATCTGCAACAGCAGACCCTCAGACTCACAGTCAAATGCCCCAAATCAGCAGATCTGATGACTCAAGGAGCCAGCCCGCCCCGCCTGGGGCTCCCTTTACCTGAGGATATTGAACCCCTTGGCCACAGGAGAAGATCCTGAGCACTGGCAGACTGCTCACGGGTGGCAGTCACCTCTAGGTACCACAGACAAAGGCAGAGGTCCCCAGGCTCATCCCTCCCCACTGGGTGCCCAGGCCTGGCTGAAAGAGCATTTATCAGACCCAGAGGCAGCCCATACCCTCCGCAGCCCACGTCCCCGTACCCGGGCTGGCGGGGAAGGGCCCGGCCGGGCAGCTCTTGGCTCAAGTTGGCTCTTTTGCAGGGAGAACAGAGTCATTAGCGAAGCCAAACTCCCCATTCCCCGCCAGAATACAGCCATGCTTGGGGAAGCTTTATATTCACAGAGACAAACAACTCACATTTGCTTTTTAACTGTTGGAATTGCACCCACTGGGACGGAGCGAACAGGGAGCCTTTTGTCCCCCTCGCCTTGTGACTGCAAGCTTTGTGCAGAGCAATGCGTTGCAAACACAATTCTCCCCGGCCTCAGCTGGGCTCTGGTAGACACTTGGTCTGTCTGTCCATCACCAGATCAGCCAAGGAGTCCTCATGCGTCTCCAGCAAGAATGCAAAATGTCCTCCCTTGCTCACTCGTCAGCCAAAGCCTGCAGGGCTGCTCTGCACTGACCTGCTCATCAGCCACCAAGAACCCAAAACGCAGCTGTCACCAGAGGGTCTTCACCTCGCCGAGGACCCGCAGTGGGAAACCAAAATTGCATGGGGCTATGGGTGGCAGAGCTGCTCACTTGGGTTACAGCTCACCAGGGAGTGAGGGAGGGTAGCTCCAAGCATGGAAAATGCCAGCATGGCATAGGCACAAAGATAGGTCATTATGAACCTCCAGGGAAGGTGCCCAAGTCACCCCCGAGATGGAGGTCTCTGGAGACCTCCAGCCCATTGCTGAGCTCCTGAACATCGGAGCTGGCAAGGTACTCGCCAAGCTGCCATGGGCACAAGTGCTGCTCAGAGCTGCCACCCTGGAGAGGGGCAAGGGACAGCCCACCTGAAGTGGAACATGTCCTTGAGGAACACATCCAGAACCCCCGTCCTGGTCCAGCAGCATCACCCAGGGATGAGCATCCTTCAGTCCAGAAGGATGAAACCCCTGCAGTGCTGCTCTCCTCCAAACCCTCGGCTTCAGGAAGGGACTCGGTGCTTGCAAGCTCACTCCAGGCTCTCTGCACAGCCTGGCAGATGCCAGCCCATGAGGGTGCCTTCCCTGGGATCTGGTCATCAGCCATTGCATGAGGTGGTCCCCCAAGAGCACCTGGAGAGGAGGCAGCAGATCACCTCAGGCCCCCCAACCTCAGGGAGCAAACCCAGCTTAAATGAGCTCCAGGCTCGTTAGTGGATCTATTGTTGCCACCTCCCCCGGGAGGAGGGAGATAACAGAGGCTATATTTGCTTCCATCTGGGGAATCGTTTCCCTCCAATGTGTGCTGCCACAATGCTAATTTTTAAGGCTGATGATTAATTGATGTCAGGCTCATTATGGGGCCAACGGATCCATCTTCCCCAGAAGCACCAAGAACGAGGCGGGGGGGGGGGGGGGGGACCACAAACGGACCACGAAGTGTTTTGACAGATGTCATTCGAGCCACATGTGAGTGATGTCCTAACAACAGAGGAAAATAGGAGCCATTACCATGGAAAGCCCTGGAAATGGGAAGGGAAGTGCCTGCACACGACCCCAGCGCCCTTCCCCGCGCACCCTCTAATCAGCCCTTCACGCTCTGCCCTGACGGTTACTAGGGTTTTGCTCCCAGAGATAAACGGCCATTGTGCAAGTGTGGGGGTAATTGAACCCCCCGCCTGCGGCGAGGGCAGCGGGGAGGGCTCAGCCTTTCTTCTCCCCACCTGCCCCAGCCTCGCAGGAGGGCCAGGTGCCAAATTCACTCTGGCACCAGGCGCAGCAGCCTGCAGAGAGCCAGAAACAAGCCCGCTGCACATACGATCACTGGGATGCCGCAAGCTTAGGGCTCCCCTCCACCTGCAGTTCCCCAGCACTGGGGTGGACATGCGTTGCTGGGGTGCCCAGGGGTGCTGCTCTTACCAGGCACTGGGGCAAGGTTCACCCCCTGAAGATCACGGCAGCATCTGCAATAGCAGTCCAGGTGGGGCTGAGGACTGACGTGACATCACAGACTTTGAGGTCCCTTCAGTCCACCCCACCAGCTGCCAAGGCGATGCTCACCCCAAAGCAAACCCACTGTGCTCTCCCAAAGACCAAGTGGCACGCAGCAAGCAGCAGAAGGTTTGCTTGAAGAGGGCACTGCGGCTCTGAGGGTGACACACAGATATCATCCTGCATTCGTCCCCAAGGTCCCCTGTGCAGCTAACAGGAACCAGTGGCTCCGAGGTCCCTGCCCAGAAGTGGGACGAGGCATCCCAGTAACTCAGCAGAGAGCCTGGGGTGACCCAAATTACTGCAGATGAACTCTCCTGCTTGCTACGCCAGCTCCCCCAGGGCCACTCCTGCTTGTGGTAAAGGAACACAAAGCATCGTGCCCCTGCCTCACCCAGCAGCATGCTCCCCACCCCACGAACGCTGCCATTACCTCTGCAGGACTTGTTACCTGCTCCTCCGAACCTGCCCCAGGAAGGTGCCTTCCCCTCACTGGAGCCAGGAGCAGCGTCAGCCCCACGTGCCTCTCCCCAGCCTGTGGCCCCCCTCCATCCTGCTTCTCCTGCAGCCCCACACCCGGCACTGCAGCCGCAAGGACACCCAGGGTTTCATCCTGCTGCCTCACAGCACCGCCTTGCACCCCCGTGCCTGGTCTCCACTGGGGAGGTCGGCAGCACCAGCCTCCCCCCATCCATCCTCAGCACCGCCAAATCCTCCACCAGCTTCAGAGCCCGTACCGCTGATCTGCCAGCGCTATTATTACAAACTTGTTTTAATTGCTGCGCTGTGTCTCGAGCACCCTTCACAGGGAGAGGGATGCGCATGAATAAACTGTCTGTTCTTAGCACTGATAGCTCCCCATGGGGAGCGCAGGGGCAAGGGTTCCGTGCACTTGGCGGCAGGACGTGCACCTCGTCCAGCTGCTTCCAGACCTGCTCTCCCTCTTGCAGAACTCTCGACGGGTCCCCAACACCAGGAAAAGGTTTTCTTGAGCAGCGGTTGCATTCTTCCCACTAAAGGAGATTTGCAGAGAAGGAAGACCCTGTCTCCTTCAGGAAACGTGGCTGTGCCGCAGGATGGAAGGGGACGCTTGGGACCAGAAAGCTCTGTGCCACTATGGTGGAAGCTGCCACTTGGTCCTTGCTCTCCTCCCTGGGACCCCAAAGCCCACAGCACTCCTGCCCAGGCACCCCAGTGGGGCTCAGGGACAGCACGCAGGAAGAGTGCTCTTCACCTCAGATCCATCACCTGCGCTGCAGCGAGAGGAGAGACTCTGACACGCTTTAGGATTTGATGCAAAGAATGGCGAGTCCAAGTTTTACTGTGGGCTTGGCAGTGCTGGGGATGGGCAGGGCAGAAAATGCTCAGAAAAAGGCATTGGCACTGACAGGAGGGATTTCAGTGGACAATTCTGCACCATGTGCCAGCTCCCATGGCCGCCCTCACCATGCACTCATCAACACCAAGAGCTGCGTGACAGGTGGTGACAGCAGCCACAAGCCCCCAGGGACATCAGCTCACTCCGACGTTAAACAGGAGAGCGGCTGCTCGCCTCTGGACCCCTGTGCGGCGACAAGCCCCCATCCCCTGCATGCTGCAGGAACCATTTAAGCACGCTGAGAACATGCCGAGTTACACACCCCGCTTGGACAGTTTGGGATCCCCTCCTGCCAAGCTGGAGACAATGCCATTCCCCATGCCGCCGAAGTGCCAAGCACAGGGCTGTCCTGCAGGCAGCACCCTCCTGGGGATGTGACCCTCTGAGAACGGCACGGTGGGATCTCCGGCAGCACTGTCGCTGGGTATTATCCCCTCTAAGATATCCCACCTCTGTACAACGGCTGCCTGTGCTGGAGAAGCCCTCTCCACCGTGGGAAGCAGCACTGCAATGTGCTTTGAGCTCTTCCCCCCCACATTTGCTCTGGGGGCCTGTCCAAGCACTGACGATGCACAGCCCAGAGCCACAACCGCTGCAGGAAAAGCCGAGCCAATACTACAGCTTGGGGGAAAGCATCAGCCAAAAGTCACTCAAACAAGGAAGTGATTTGTCTTCTTCTGGCTACGCTTCCCCCTGACAAAGGAGGGCAGAGCAGGGAAGTCAGCTGTGATCACGTGCGGCGCACCGACTGAGCGACCACCGAATCGGCAACTGGGAGTGCTCACACCAGGAGCCTGACAGATAAAACAGAACAGGGGAAAAAGGATGAAAAAAGAAACGCCATGTGACCCCTCGCTCGATCCAAGCCAGGCATCACATCCAACAGTTCTTGAATATGAAATACACACAATGAGCTCTAGTGAGTAATTAATCCCTTCAGGAACACTGTAAGTGATTGCAGACAGTTTACCAAGAAAAAAAAGAATTGGAAAGTCATTGAAAAAATGATCATAAAATGTTTCTTTTTCTGCTCCAGTATGAAATACAATGAGATCTGTTAGGAAATCTCTCTGCTCTACAAAATTTAAAGGCGACTGATTTAAGCTGTTATTCTAACAACACCCAATCTACCTGACAAGCCGACGGCTGTGAGAAACCAGCCCAACCCAGCTGAGAGCAGCAGCAGGAGCAGCCCGTCTCCGACGCAGGCACTCAGCTCTAGTCTCTGCATTGGTGGGACACGGCAGGGGATGAAGCACGGCACAGAAAGGCGTCCATGGTATCTCACAGCTACATCACGGATTCAAACTCTCCAGATGACTTTTGCAGGTCAGAAGCACCTGGCAGCAGTGCCAGGCACAAACCCAACACATGCCGTGCAAGCCAGCCGACTCACCTGCCCCCACCTCACCTCCCTCCTCCATCCCCATGCTCCCTCTTGCCTCCTTCACCTTCTTCAGTGTTAAGCAGACAGTCCTCCAGCTGGCCAAAGAGCCGGAGGGCTCTGATTTGGGCCAAATCCTGACCCACTGCATCCAAAGCCCTGCCTCTGCTCACTGCCCTGCACGAATGGGCGAGGAACCACACCTGTCCACGGGCAAAGCCACCACCTACAAGTGACCAATCCTGCCATCCCCCACGGACAGATGGGCAAGAACCCAGAGGTATCTGTGGGGCAGCCTGTCCCACACCCAGGCCTCAGCCCCCCACTTCCAGGGAGCACTGACCCCTGCCAAGGCGAGGGAGGAATTAAAGGGCACAGCGGTTGCCTTTACTTCCACATTTCCCTGCTATTTTTCAACCAACAGCTTCTACTTGTAAAACTGGGGTTTATTAAAAAGAACATTAGGAAAGGTATTTTCTGTTGTCAATAAAGTGACTTAAAATTAGTTGGAATTTTAAAATTAAAAACACACCCTAAACTTTCACTTCCACTTGAAATCACTTTGCTTTTGAAAACAGGTCTTTCCCCCCCCCCCCCCCCCCCCCATGTCCTCTCCTGGGTTTCCACCCCTCTTCTCCTGTTCTGTCCTTACCATGTTTTTGTTTAAAAATTCATCAGGTCAGGGAAAAAATCTGGGGCAGGAAAAGAGGGAAGGAGAGGGAAAAAAAAAAAAAAAAAAGCGGAAGAAACTGTGGCTTTTGCAAACCCATCTCGGCACAGGGGATAAGCAGAGCTCCAGACTTGCCTTCCTCCTCTTGGAAAGCTAGAGGCACTCAGAAAGACAAGGGAATATCATGTATTATCCAACCTCCTGCACACCCCCGGCAGCGGATACAGCCTCACTGACCCTCCGCAGAGCCCTGCAATCCTCTGTGGACTAACGGCAGCCAGCCTCAATCGGGGAAAAAGGAATGAACGAGCCAGGAAAACCATGCTGCATGTCGGGGTGGGACAGCCTGCTCCGGCACTGACCATAAAACCCAGCTGTGGCTCCCAGCTGAGCTCGAGGAGTACCAAACAGCTCGTAACAAGGCTCTCCCTCCAACGAGCCCAATGCCAGAGCATGTCCAGCCATGGCACGGCTCTGAGCCGGACACCAGCTGATGTTACGCATGTCCCACATACAACACTGATTTGGGGAAGGATTGAGACATACCCAGACACTGTTACGCAGCGGCAAGGTCACCCCCCACACCGGTGCACCGTGCCCTGCGGCTGCAGACACCAAACACAGGGTGCTACCAAAGGGGCAGGGACATGCTGTGTCCCTGCCATTTCAGGGGTCACTCCCACCCCAGGGTAATCCCATGCCACAGCTCCAGAGCTTCCCCACTACAGCGTGCATTTTAAGGACAGCTGCTGCACGCTCCACACAGGATACATGTAACATCTCCTTACGAGCAAGAACACTCCGCAAGGGGATGAAAAGCTATATAGAGATGGAAGATCATTACCATGATCTCCTTGGAAACATCCCATCGGAGCAAGTTTTTCTTCCTCCTTCTCTCTCCCCATGTGCATGAATTCTGGCACCCTGTGTGTCGCTTGGCGTTGCCTCAGCACTGTGGGTCCAAAACGCAGGCGTCTGATTTCTAAAGCCATTGTCTAGGATGTGCTATTGAGCTGCAAAACATGGATGGTTTGGGATGGAAAACAGGCATCTCTTGCAATACAAAAAGAAGCTGGCAACCCAGATTTGATTTGTCTTTGAAGCTATAGAGAATCTCAACCCAATAATATTTGCTTTATTCCCACAAAGGGAACGAGAATCTTAGCAACAAAAAAAAAAAAATCGGCACCTCTGCCCCCTGAACGCAACAATGAGTGAACAGAGAACAGAGCAAAGGGAACATGGCTTCGCCCCGCTGGTCACTGCTGCAGCACGGCTGGTTTTGGAAAGCAGCACAGTAGTGTTGTACGCATTAACATGCTCCACTCGGGAATGCGAGGCTGGAAAAGCTGCTTTGCAAATTTACTTTTGATTCGGAGCTCTGGGTTTCTCTCCTCCTTGCGTGCCATTACATTTTGCAAGTGCTCATGCAGCCTGTTCAAGGCAGGGAGGCTTCCAGGAACCTCAGCAGTTTCACCAGGTTTAGCACAATGACTATTTGCTGAGGAAATCACCCCGGAAAAATTTATTACTTGCTCTTCGCTTTCAAAAGCAAGCAGGGGTGGGAAGCACACAGCAGTACAAACAGCAACTGAGCTGAGATTTAATCCTGCCCCCAGGTTACTGTACTTTCCCCAGGACTAATAAGCTATGTGACAGGAGGTGACCTCCCACCACAAGCAACACTGCCACGCAAGTTCTGCTTTCAGAGGGTTTTCGGACAGCTTTAAAATCCCACCCTCCAGGCCCCGCTCTGCACAGCCCCAAAAAGCATCTTGCAGGCTCCAGGAAGAGATTCCCTCACTCATCCCCCATGCTGCTTTATGAGCAGGGCTGTTCCCCTCCCCTTGCAGGAACTGGCCACATGTTCTCCATCTGGAAGCAGATGCCCATGAGCCAATAAGCTCAACTTGGAAAACTAACTGAAAATAGCACAAAATTTCTGAGCGCTCTGCAGACCGCGGCCGGATGATGGATATTAGTGCTCTAGCAGCACCGGGACGCCGTTTGGCACAGCGCAGCAAAAGCACAGCTAAAAGGGTTGAGGAAAATGAAAATGAGATGGCTGAAGGTGCTGCTGCCTGAGCAATCTACCCTCTTCCAGATGTTCTTGCCTGTATGGAAGGAGGGTCTTGATTTGCTGGCAAATCAGTCCCCAAACTGCTGCTGAGCTCAGCTTGAAGTGCTGAAAGACACCAGCTCTGTCCCTCCCGCATCCCTGAAACCACGGGGGGACATTCTGGTCTCGGAGGTAAACCTGAACCTGCGGCCGTAGCTCTGTCAGGCTGTAAGGGCTCCCTTGCAGCTGTGCTGGCTGGGGATGCGGCGCGACAGGCCGTGCCCCTTGTGCTCCAACACGAGGCAGGGTCCTGGGGAGAAAGGCTGAGGCCACGCAGGGCAGGAGCCCTCACTGCCCAGTCACAACAGGAGGTCTGGGGTTAGTCCTGGCTGCTGCTGCTCCCCATGGGGTCACGATGCAGCAAGCTTTTGGGTGCACTTAACCACAGTGGGAGCCAGAGGGCCCAGACAGTGATGTATCCAGCCTCAAATCAAACCAGGGTGAGCCATCAAAATGGAATTTGCCAAAAGACAACCACCGATGATCTGGATGATCTGTGAGCCCCCGGCTACATGCAGCCTGAGGCACAAAAGACTTAGGTCTGCGGCTGGGAGTCAGGCAAATGCTGGTGCTTCCCCTTGGCCAGTGATCACACAACACATTCTCCAGACTGAGCAGGATTTTAACCCCACGCCAGTCTACACGCATGTTATTTGGGAGAGAAACTACCACTACCAGGAACCAACAGGTCCCTCTGCTCCCAGGACCCCTCGTTGCTGCCCATCCCAAGGTGCAATGCATGCCCTGTCCAGGGTGACTCCGATCCCCTGGAAGGTTTTTTTTACTTTTCTTAAATGAACGCGGGGTCCATGGGAGACACAGGAGCGCAGGGTAACCATCTTCCAGCATGCCCAGCGGTTGGAGAGGCACCAAAGAAAAGCCCGTGGTCTGTCCCCACTGATTCTCCACTGGCAGAGCCAGACGGTCTCAGGTCCTAGACACAATCTGTAAAACGCCTCTCCTCTTGCTTTGAACATGGAGGGGGACCCAGTTGTGTCCCCTCCCTCAAAGCAGCACTTCCACCTTGGAGCCTGCCGGAACACCCCTGCCTTGCCCAGCTCCACTGCCACCAGGCTTGGTCACGATGCTTCGTCATGGCAAAGCTGCCTCCAGCCGCTGAAACACCAAGGCTGGGAGAAGCCTCGGGATGTGGGACCAGGTGCCTGTGAGGCTGACGTGTCCCCCATGGCACCACACTGAGAACCAGCCGGGGAGGGACACGCTCGTCCCATCAAATGACCTGCAGCATGTTTTCTGCTAGCCCCGGCTCACCTCGGGGAGCTCCCGCACCACAGCAATCGATGCGAATTAGCTGCTATCTATTCTTCCACTTGTTTGCATCAGCATGGAAATATAATACCAAGTCAGAGATAAAGAAAACTGGAAACACCCCAACAGCATCTAACGCTTCCAGCCCGAAGGGTTCATTAAGAGATGAGTTTCAACATCGCAGGTCCCAGCCTGAACAGCAGGTTCCTTTGCCTTGCTCCTCAAGCACATCCCTCCCTGCCAGCATCCACATCTCCCCATACACTGGGCTGTGAAAGGGAAGGGCTGCTCTCCATGGGGTGGGTTTTACAGAGCCCGAACTGTGCCCACACATGCAGGGGTCACCACCATGCTCCCTGCAAAAGGCTGATGGTGTCCTGCTGAGGACACAACCGTGCAGCCGTGCCTCGACAAACCAGCAGACCCCCCCCAGCCTAGAAAAAACATCAGGGTAAACTCCTTTTTGTGTCGATCCAGGCTGGCACGGGACCAAGACATACCCTACACTGACATGTGAGAAGCCTGAGACGACGATGCTGCGCATGGGCAACGGACGTGTGATTTTGAGAAGTGTCTCATCAGCGAGTTATTCTCAGTCCACAGCTACGCTGAAAGCTCACACAGCTATAAATAGCTGACAACAGAGCGTACCTGAGTCGCAGCTTTGAACGTGCTTCACGGCTGCTCGCTGAATCGGGAGTCAGGCTGCTCAGCGCAGTGGCTGGGGCAGTGCCGGTGTTGGGGACACTTCAGTCCCACTGAAAAAACATAGAGGTCTAAACTTCTCTAAAGCTCAGCTTTAGCCAGTCTGAGCTCCCAGCAGAGCCAGTAAGGACTGGGTTTGGCCAAGACTGTACGCTTCCTAAGGGCGCTACTGAAGAAGCTTGTCTGGTTGCAGCTTGTCTCATTGCCAGCTTTGTCACGCTTGGTGAAACAACCTTACACAAGATATGCAGAGGTGGGACGAGCAGCAACCCCACACCCCAATCACACAGGCTGGCACGAGACATAGAAGCAGTTCAGCCCTTCCCTGGTACTAAAGGCACAGCGCTGCCCCTCTGCCATACTGCAGTTCCAACATTCTCCTCCAGCTCACACACCACAGGCTTCAGCACCCACAGCATGGCTCTTCCCATTTTCCTGGGTCACACAAGAACAACTACAACCTCCAGCAGCTTCAAGGAGCTGCAGAGGACCTCAGCCACGAGCCATCCTTCCAGCTCACTGAGCAGGAGAGGTTCCCAACCCACAGCCGAACCCAGCTGACTGGCTGGTGAGCCAACAGAGCTGGCACGGAGCCCAGCCCTCCCACCGCGTCACCTGCGGCTGCGAGTCAGGCTTGCAACCTGCCGAGGGAACTGCAGCTTCATGAGCATGGCACAAAACCCTCAGTTTCAGTTCCTGACTAAAAGTCACCTCCTGTGTCCCCTTTA
Organism: Falco naumanni; assembly: GCF_017639655.2. Classification (NCBI taxonomy): domain Eukaryota; kingdom Metazoa; phylum Chordata; class Aves; order Falconiformes; family Falconidae; genus Falco; species Falco naumanni. Next base: position 1,912,849 of record NC_054070.1, read on the forward strand.
GTAGGTCACTCCTAGCCAGCTCACCATCCTCTCCTTACCTGCACTGCCACTGCACAAGATTCAGCCTGGGGGAAACACAAGGACAGAGCAGCCCTGCCTTTACATCTTCAGAAACCAATTCCTGGATTTGCCACAAAATCCTTCTGTAATTTCAGGGGGATGCTTCACACCTTGCAGGTACATTAGCCAGGGGAGGGCTGCAAGGCACTTGCCTCTTGATGACCAAGAGCGCTCTAGCACAGGGATAACACGGCTGACATGCAACCAAAGAGGGATGCGGAGTGAGTAAGAATCACCGATGCCTACGCCAGGTAGCTGGGGAAAACCCTGTGCTCCCTACAGCACTGGCACACTCACATGCTCACGAAGGTGGAGGCACGCGTCCCTGCTGCAGGTGCGCCTGCGTGTCGCTGGGCAGTGCGGGGGCACACACCTGCCCACGGTCTGCCCGTGCAGCGCCTCCAAGGAGCTCACACGCTGTGCTGGCCCCCACGCTGCGGCCACAAGGCTCTCAAGCCGCCTCCGGAGCAAGGAAAACGTCCTGCCCAGCCACACTGTGCTTGAGCTAAGCTCTCCTACGCAGATTCCAGCAGCTCCTTCAGCAGGAGATGAATCTCAGCCCTTCTCCTGAATTAATAAAAAATACATTACTGCCTCAATTGGAGAAGACAAATAGCATAAGGAATGAAAGAAATGCTTGAGCAAAACAAAATGTGGAGGAAAAGGATTAGAGGAAAGACAAGCAGATCAGCGGGTGCGCTGGGCACTGCTATTTAGTGTCACACCCGCCTTGACACAGGCACATCTCCATTTGCACAAGCTTCTAATCTCAGCCCTGCAATGCAGCATCCCCTGCCTTCCCAGCTCCCCTCCGCGCTCAGCTCCCCGGCTCTGAGCTGCAATGCAGCAGCGTGGGAAAGCCCTGCTCCCCCTTCGCCCCACCACGAGGCAGCACCCAGCCTCCCTGGCTGGGCTCCTCACCTCACACAGGCTCTGCCTTCCCCAGCTCACTGCCTCACAGCCGGAGAACCGGCAACCCCTCCCCTGGCTCCCCCGGGAGAGCTGCTTCGGGCGCCCAGAGGACGTGACTTTGCAGGGCAGGGGACATGGCAGAACTGTATCTGATCTCCCACAGCCCTGCAGGACACCCTCAAGGTGTGAGGTCTGGAGAGGACTAAGCTGCCCCGAAGGATGGAGCCATCCCCGCTCCACCCAGCCAGTGGATCCAGACTCAGCAGCTTCACTGCTGGGCTCTAACTGCAGCTGCCACCGGCCCCAGGACGCTGCTGCCACCGCGCACGCAGGGCACCAAGTGCCACAAAGGATGCTCTGGACTAGACAAGTGACCGATTTGGAGGATGTGTCAGCGGACCACCTGACACCACAGAGCCAGGTGAGCGGTATGGGCTGACCCTGAGGCCACAGCCCTACAGAAAACCACGTGGTCACCCCCACGCAGGACCACGGCTCAGCCAAGCAAGCTGGGAGACACACACTGGCCACGGCAGGCGGGTCACTCACAGGTTGTGTCACTCACAGGTTGCTCACCTCAGAGGGTGCACGCTCTGGCTCCACACTGAACGGGAACAAATCCACCCCCAGGCAGCAGGCACAAGCATCAGCCAAGTGCTGTGGTCGAATGCTCGAGCAAGAGTGTGCAAGGAGGACCAGTGAAATTGTTGTCTGGCACCACAAGAAGCTGCATAGGAAGGCAATGAGCTGGTAACCCAAATGGACATACCAGGACAATGGCAGAGGGGACACGTGCCACAGCATAAGAAGCTAAATATGCAAAGCTGGGGACAGGGGGCATCAGAAAGGGACTCTCTAGAAGGACCCTGAACTGCCACAGTTCCCCCAGTGCCACCCAAGCTGGAAGCACATTGCTCACAAGGCACCTGGACAGAGCAGGACCCACGAGTGTGTGTCTGCAGAAGCAAACCATCCCAGGAGCCCTCAGCAGTTGCTCTCAGGGGACAGCAAGGCCTTGAGGACACATCACCCAGGTGCCACTGTGGTCACATCCCACCAGCAGATCCCAAATAGCATTTCCAGAATCACACACAATTTTGTATGCATTTACATAGTTCTCAATGAACAAATGTTAGATTTGGGGGCAAAATCCAGGCAGTCACTGGGAAAGCCCCATTTGAACAGCAGTCTTCAGGTTCTTTGGGGGAGAAATTTGTTTCAGCAGTGCACCCCCAAATATTTTTGTCTTCAAGTGTTTGCTCTGCTACTTTTACATGGGAAATTTTGAAAGACGAATCTGGATTATTGGGTGGTTTTTTTAGCACTTTCTCTGTGCTGCCATTATCACTGGGAACATGGCACAACCCAAACAGCTTCAGCAGAAAGCTCTGGGGCCCTCAGGCCACGTTTCCAGACCTTCTATCCAGTCACTGCAGCCATCTCAGCCAGAGAGAAAAAGAGGAGACATCTACCACTCACTGTCATTTCCTGGGAGCTGGCTGGAAGGAGCAACACCACTGCATGTCTCTCCTCTTTCTCCTCACCTCTAGCCCAAATACAGGAGTCCAGCTCCGCAGCCAAAAAGAAGTAAATCCCCTCTGCAATGACCTTGTCACACGAGTACTGTCACACAAGGGCCTTAAAAGAGGCATAACGTTAGCGTGACAGTGATATCAGGACAGCCGCACTGCTTTATGAGGCAATAACCTGCTCCCATCACTGTGAAGAGCTATTTGGTCTCTGACCTCCTCATGGTCTCCTGCCAGGGAGCCTGGCTACTGCTGCACAGTGCTGCAACGGGCCTATTAGCGCTTAATTAAGCAGCCAGGAACGCCATGGGGCAGAGGTGCTCCTTTTAATCCCATAGCACATGCCTGGCCAGCAAGGACGGTCATCAGGAGGGGATCTCCTTGGGAAGGGATACCTTGGTGAGACCATCCCCACCAGAGCCGGGAATGTGCTCACATGGGGTGTCAGACAGCAGCCAAGCATCTCCTGCGCTATGGTTTCTTTTTTAAACAGACCAGTCAGATGCAACGTGAAGCTCCTGCCCTTCAAGGAGCCCATCTGTCTGTACCAGCCCCTTGGCTCTCCTCCCCACCGACAGGCTGCCCAGCCAGCCTGAGCATAGCCGGGGTCTGTCCTGCCTGCCCGTCAGCTCCGTGGAGGTGCTGGGTCTCCAGGGACACATGCTGCCCAGCGAGGACATCCCTGCTGAGCCATGTGGGGAAGGGTGGCATTGCCCACCCAGTGCCAGCCAAGGGCTGCAGGACTGAGACAGCTTATACCTGCAGCTGCAGAGTTCAGCAGGGCTGCAGAGACTCCTGCAGTGAGCATTTCGGGGAACACCATCTCCCCAGGATCACACATGTGTCCGCCTGGGCTCTGGCCTGTGCAACACCCACCACTTACTCACTTACGTGAATTAGCAGCCACTTAAGAGGCACCTTACACAGCAAGAGATGGCCAACGAAACGGCTGCAGAAAGTAGCTGCGGGTTCTCGGAGGTGCTCTGGGGACCTCTAGGTAAGTGCAGCAATCACGCTGGGCACCACATGCCAGTGCTAACGAACTCACATGCAGCCTGTACGCGCCTCTGCACCTGCACGCAGAGATGAGCACGGCGAGCTTTGTACAGCCAGCTCTTCCACCACGCTGGCCACATGCCCTCCATACCCTTCATCCCATGGCCGGGCCCTGGTGTAATTAGCAACCCCAGCTGCCAGCCAGCTTTGATGAGAAGCCTCAGTCTTTGGTTGATGTGAAATGTATAATTTGGATGATGGAAATAGCCTCTACAAAGCACATGTGGTTGCTGTGTCCCAGTGACCTCTCCCATCTTGCGCAGGCTGCTCTGCTTTAAACGCGGTTATGTTTCCAGCAGCTCTACAAAGGCTTCGGTGCCATCAAACAGATGACACAGCGGCAGCAACCGAATGAGAGGTAAAATTTGGCCACTACTAAATTTTTGGCCAGCAGAGGCTTGGGAGTGCTTCTGGCAGGAGAAGCGTGAGGTGGAGATGAGAACTCAGGTGTGCAGGCCAAAGACGCACAAAGTCTCTGCAAGCCATTGCGTCTGATGGAGCAGGGAGCTCAGGTTAGGCAGAAGCAGCACAAGCTTCTCAACACAGGTCAACAGCTCAAGAACAAGATGTGCAGAGGCTGAAAGTCCCTGCAGCTCCCGCCTTTTTCTTCCCAGCACAAACCAAGCTTGCGAGTCTTCTTGTGCCACTCTGGATAAGGTGTCCTCCAGCAGACATAGCCAACAGCTCTGACTGATGTTTCACTTGCCAAAGGAATCCATGAAAACAGCAGAGAAACCTTCCCTCCCTCCCAAGCACCTCCTGCAGCAACCAGGAGAAAGACCTTCTCCTGAGCAAGCGGGATCCTGTCCGTTCTGGGTCTATCCCAACCACAGGAACAACCTATGCCTTGAGAAGCCAGGCTGTGGAAGGCACTGTCACCCCTGGAGAAGGTTTCATCTGCCTGGATCGCACCAGACCGCAAGCAAAAGCATCAGGACCAGAAGCTCAGCATGTGTCCAGGCTCACACACCCCCAGCCACAGTTCTGCCACTGGCACATAAGAAGTGATGGAGTGGCCACCACCACTGTCACACTGCTCCCTCCTCTGCCCATCCGCAAGCTCCTCTTGGCATGCCCATGACACAGGCTGTCAAGGATGTGCCAGGTCATGGTTGACTTGGTTAAGTAGGTTGACTCAAGAGCACAACTCCCATGAACGTGAGTGAGCTCTACGGAAGGAAAGCGACATTTCAGCAGGGTTAAGCTTCTGCCCTGTCCATCCCAGGCACTGTCCCCACTGACACTGGACAACCAGTCCTCCAGTCCCCACCACAGGAAACTCAATAGTCCATACATCTTGGAAACTTTATCTATTTCAGCAAACACACAGAGCAGGGGGTTAAGAGGACAGATTCAGTAGAGTTTGGTCCTCACGGGCCAGCTGACCAAGCTTTCAGATGGTATGTTGCAGTCCAAAGAGATGTTCCACACCTCCCAAGGTCAAGGTCAGCCCTGTGTCCCTGAAGCAGGTCTTGATGCAGGCAGGGGGGGGGCTAGGCAACCATCCCAGAAACCAAAGCAGGTGTTGGGGGCACTTCTGCAACCCATGGTCTTCCTCAGCATGCGTACAAGTCCCTGTCCTGCAGGCAGGATCTCTGGTACTCCAGCAACTGCTACAAACCAGGAGTCACTCCTACATGTGCCAGTCCTGCACCCTCAAGAAAGCTGCAAGAATTTCTCTTGGGGGTGCTGAGGAAACTCCCATCTAAGAGCAGAGCATCACAGGGGGACACTGAGATACCCCAGGCATGCCAGCACCAGGAGGTGGAGATCTGTTAGTCCCATAAGGGACAAATCCTCCCACAATCCTGTCCTGCTCCCATGGCATCTGGTGTTACCGCGGCATTAGAGCTGAGAATGGATGTTCACGTGCCCAGCTGCAGGACCACCAGAGCAGCCTGAAGCCCCCACAGCCCCTGCTGCGAGGCTGACCTCACATGTCCAGCCTGCTCATCCCCACGGTCTGCCTGCCCACAGCTTGAGCTTGCCCTGTGGCTTTCCATGAGCTGCTTGTGCAGCCCCAGCAGGCCCCACGATGCTCCAGCAGCTGGGGGAGACCCCTGTCAGGGAGAGGATCAGGCAGGGTGCACACCACCGCTGCTGTTCCCTTGGCTGTGCGCAGCCAGGGGACTCAGGGCCACAGGCTGGGAGGCTCCACGCCTGTGTGCCAGTGCCCACCAGTGCACATGGTGCCAGAGCGCTGCACTGGAGCAGGGGCTGCGACACCCCTAAGGCTCCTGCAGCAGCAGGGTACCGGACTCGTAAAGCTGCGTTTGCCAAGTGCCTGACTCCAGCACGTAGTCCAGCTCGCTCCACCTCTCCAAACCTCCCCCACAGCCGGAGCAAATCTCCCCCCTTTCTCCCCACGGCAGAGCTCTGCGCATAAAGCAGCTAGGAGAAGGCATCTAAAGCCAGCTCTCCAAGCACCAGAGAAGTTCCTGGCCACCTAAAAAGGGGTCCCAGGCAGGGAACTTGAAAGGACTTGACACACCAGGGCTCCCAGCCCTGCCTGTAGCACTGCTCGCCCCGCCACCAACGACCAGGGCTTTAAACTCAGCGAGCCTGGACACCGGGAGCACCGGGATGGCTGTGCAGAGCTCGTTTGCTGCCTTCTCACACCAGTTTGCCAGACCAAACCAGCTCTTTGGAGCCGCACACCCCCCATGGCCCTGGCCCAGCCAAGCCCACGGGCGCTGCCAGTCGGGACGCGGGGCAGAGTGGGCTTCGGCAGGAAGCAGGGGGCTCCCGCAGCTTCGAGATCAGCACGTGGCCACGAGGGCAACACACGGGCTGGGCATGCCTGTGGCAAGACCCGGCGCCGCAGGCCACCAGGGGGGCAGTGGGTCCCAAGATCAGAGACAGCCATCGCTGAAAACCCACCATGCACACAACGCGCTCCTGACCACACAGACCCAGGGACCAAACCCACCAGGCCAGCAAAACGCAGGCAGCCACGGTCTGGAAGCCACTCACGCAACCCCCACGGCAGCATCCTCGGTGCCCTCCTCAGCCAGGGCCCCGCAGCAGCTCTGGGTGCCAAGCCTCCGGCCCAGAGCCCAGGCGCAGCAGCGGCCGCGGTCGGCCCGGGGGACGAGCCTCCCCGGTGGCGGGGGGTGGCCGCAGCACCCGGCCGGGCAGCCTCCCTCGTCCTCGGCAGGGTGCAGCGACAAGGGGGCCGAACACCGCGGGGAGGACGAGCCCAGCCACCAGCTGCCATTGCTCCTGGCGAGGAGGCCGCGGCCGAGGCGGGAGGAGGCCGTCGGGTGGGCGGGTGGCGCCTTCCCCTCGGCGAGGCCGGGGCGGCCGCTGGCCCGCCGTCCCCTCGCCGCAGCCCCAGGGACACGCCGCGGCCTCCAGCGGCCCCTCCGCGGGTGCGGACCCCGCCATCACCCACCCCGGGCCGGCGGGCCGCACTCACCCAGCATCTGGCTGAAAAGCAGCTGCTCCAGGTCGCCCAGCACCGTCACCACCAGCTCGGGGTCCACCTTCAGGTAGGGCTTCTCCTCGGCGCCCGCCGCCACCGCCGGCCCCTTCCCGCCCAGCAGCTCGTCGTCGCACTTGCCGCCCCCGCCCGCCTCGGGGGCCTTGCTGAGGGGCTTCACCTCGGCGTAGGGCCCGCGGGGGATGCGGCTGGGCTTGCCGGCGGGCGGCGGCTTGGCGGGGCCGGCGGGGCGCGGCGGCAGCAGCGAGTGCTCGGAGCGGGACAGGCTCCGCGACATGGCGGGCGCCTCCCGGCCGCGGGGGCCGCCGCCGCCCCGGCCCCCCCCCCCCGCCGCCGCCCCCGGTGCCGCCGCCTTGGCCATGTCGTCGCTCCAGCGGGGCTCGTAGAGCTGCCGCTTCTTCTCGGCGTCGGTGAGGAAGGCCAGGTTGGTGAGCGACTTCTGCTTGCGCAGGTTGGAGCCGGCCGGCAGCCGCCCCTCCGCGCTGCTCGCCTTGAAGACGCGCAGCTCCGCGCCCCGCGGGCCCGCCGCCGCCGCCGTCGCCTTCGCCCGCTTCGGCATCACCGCGCCGCCGTCGGGGCCCCGCCGGTAGCCTCGCTCCTCCTCGCCCAGCTCCACGTCGGGAAGGCTCTTGAGGTTGCTCCCCAGCATCCCCGCGCTGCAATCATTTAACCCGCCGGGAGCTGCTGTTGCGGCACCGAGGACACACCGGGCGAGACAGAGAGAGAAGCGCCCTCAGCGCCCGCCCCACCGGCGCGGGGCGGGGCGGGGAGGGCGGGGGAGGGGGGGGGGGTTGAGCGGCACGGCCCCACCTCACTGCTCCGCCGCCAGCGGGACACTGCGAACCAGCGGAATGTCAGGGGCAAACAAAAAGGGCCCGCCCTCCTCCGCGCCCGGCTGGCGCGGGCAGGGGGCGGGGCGCGGCGCGCGCGCCCGCGGCGGGGAGGGGGAGAGGAGAGGGGAGGGGAGGGGGCGCGCGCCGCGGGGCGGGGCGAGGCGGGGGCGCTCGCCGCGCGCGAGGACCTGCAGCGCCGAGCACGGGGAGCGGGACCCCGCGGGACACCCGGGCTGCGGGACCCCGGGGCGATGCGGAACCCCCGGGCTGCGGGACCCCGCGGGACCCCGGGAGCGAGGGGTGAAGCCGGTGCTGCGTGCACCCCACGGTGCCGGGGCGCTGCCCCCCACGTCACGCCGGCCCGCGGCCCCTTGCAGGCAGGGCCGGGCCGGGGGCTGGCTGGGAGGGGGCTGCAGCCGGCAGGGGGCCAGGGCCCAGCACCCTGCAGCCCGTCCCGCCCGCCGCGGCCCCCACCCGCAGCCCCGACACCGCACACCCGGCCCCAGGGGTGTCAAAACTTCCTCACCCGGGGTGGCCCCGGGAGCCCCCCGAGGGACGCTGTGGCGGCCCCCAAACCCAGCGGAGCCTCTCCAGTGATCCGGGGGAATTAAGGGGGGAGAAAAAGAGGGGGAGCAGGATCTGGTTATCATCATTTTTCATTAATTACCCGTCCCTTGGGAGGGGTGAATTAAGTCTATTTGGTGACCTCACGCAGGCTGCCATGGCAACCGCCAGAAAATATTGCATTAGAGCCCATCACTATGTGCCGCGATACGGAGCTGGGAGGGCCAGGGGCGGCGCAAGCCCCCAGCCCAGTCCCCCACGCTGGCCTGGCCGCCCCGCTGCTTTGGGGTTCAGCCCGTGGTGATGCCGAAGAGCCCCAAAATAACCCGGCCTGGATGGGACAGCAAAAGGTGGCCAAAAAAAGGTGTTCTGCACCAAAAGGTGCTGCTGGTGTGGGATGGGTGCACAGGGCACCCCACTGCACCCCAAAGCTGCTCTGAGGTTGGGGGGCTGTTACAGTCCTCGCCAAGTTACAAGGCTATTGCCTGGGAGTAGGGCCCACTGCAGGGGTCGAATCTGGGGTGTCATGTCATTCTGGGGCTGGCAAGGTGACTCTTGGGGCCTTCCAGCGTCCCCTGTCCCCTCTGGCTGGGCCCGACGGAGCTGCAGAAGGTGTCAGAGGCTGGTGGCTGGGGGAGGCGAGGAGCAAGGGGAAGGATCCGGCCCCTTCCCCAGCACTGAACCCGCTCAGCCTCGTCCCAAAACCTCCCGCGAGGGAAGCGGGCAGCTGCGCTGGGAGCATGCCAGCCCTGCTGCTCCCCTCCCGCCTTCTCCCGGAAAATCCTCCTGCTCGCTGCCCGTTTCAGCACTTCCAAAATCGGGGCTCAGTGCTGAACACCGCTACCCTCTGGCTGTGTGGCAGCAGCGCTGGGACCCCGCTGCAAAGCCGGGCTGTGCCGGCAGCCACCGTGGCTCTGACCGACTTCTGTCCCTTCAAATCACTCGGCAAAGCTCCCGGCTCTGTTTTTTTCCCCTTCCCTGCACATCCCTGGAGCATCCCACCATCCTCCGCTGCCGCTGCCCTGGCAACCGCCGCCCCAGCACCCTCTCCAGCAGCCGCCCCCCCAAAATCTCCCCCCAAAGCAACACCGGAGGGGACCGGGGTGTCCCCGGCACTGCAGTGGGGAGCTCGTCTTGGGGTTTGTTCGGCCCCCGAGAAAGGGAGTGACCCCGCGGCGGGTGTGTGGAGCCAGTGGTGCCTCGGCACCCGCCTCCGCGCGGCTCTCTGCTGGCTCCCTGGAAATGGGTCATTCCTGGAGCTCACTGGGAAACTGGGAAGAGGAGGGAAAGGAGCCAAGCAGGGCGATGTCCCAGCAGCATCACCAGAGGGGACGGTCCCCCTGTGCCAGAGCCACTGTGGGGGATGCTGACACGGCTCCTGCGCCCGGGTGATGCCACGCCGCTGGAGGAAGGTTTTTGGCCGGGGGGCTCACCAGATGCAGCAGCTGCAGCCCTGCTGCTCCTGGGGAGCTGGGGCACCTCCAGTGTGGGGGTTCCCCCCACCAGGCCACCAGCCTCCCACCCTGGCTCTCATTCCAGCATGGGGCTATGGGGGTCTGAGCTCCGGCATGAGCCTCAGCCCCCTGGCACCATCATGGCAGCCCCCCAGCAAGACACCCCCATCCTCAGCAACCCCTTTGGACTCACTCAGGCCTCTGGGTTTGCAGCTGGGGTCAGGTCCCTCCGCAGGATCAGAGCACTTGTCACCCGGGGACGTGGCCCTCTCCTCCTCCTGGTCCTGCAGCCTGCGGGCAGAGGGGAGTGAGGGTGGGGGAGCAGCCAGCTGGGGACACCCAGGAGACAGGAATACAGCACCCTGGGCGCTGCTAGGGTTTAGGAACACTATTTTCATGGCCGAGGGGGTCCCAGGGCACCCTGTCCCCCATTGAGCCCATCCCCTGCCCCACACTGGCTCCTCCCGTGGGTGCTCCAGGAACCCCCAGCACCCCAAACCCATCAGGAACTCTCCTTCAGGGCAGACACCCCAGACCCAACCCCACCATTCCCCACGGCCAACCCCGCAGCGCCCGACTGCTTCCCCCGTCCACGTGGCCCCTTGTCACCATGCCCACCACAGCCCCATGCCCCCCATCCCCAGGGACTCACCGGTACTGGAAGGGTGCCACGGTGGCGGTGACAGGGTGGCTATGGGGCAGGCCCGAGGAGAAGTTGATGGCCCCCGATCCAAATACTGGGCCTCTGCCCTGCGAGCTGCCATGGGGCTCATCCCCTGTCCCTACTATGGCCGCTCTGCTGCCCTTCCCCGGCCGCCCCCCACCCCTGCCTTGTGTTGGGGGAGCTTTGGGCAGCCCGGTGGGCTCCCCACCCCTGCCTGCCCCTCTCCTCCCACAGCCTGCTGCCTCTGGCCACTTCCCGGGGGACACCAGGGGTCTTGCCAGGGCTTTCTGCCCCCTGCGGTGGGGGCTGCCGGGGCTGCCCTCCCTGCCCTTGGACTGCTCACGGCTGGCAGCTCTGCCAGCATCTTTGGGCTTGAGGGTCTTGGGGCCGGGGGTTGGTGCCTTTCCTGGCTGTGGGGATGGAGCCCTGTGGGGAATGGGGGACCCCGGTGTGCTTGGGGGGGCTGCAGTGTGTGGCTTGCCATGGGCCACAGCACGGGGCACCGGGATGGCGGAGACGTAGTGGCTGCGGCCAGCAGGGTTGACATTGGCTGTCCCGTTCATCCTGGCAAGGTGGCTGCCGGCGAGGCTGTGGGGGGAGAGGAGGGTTGAGCAGGGCCTGGCATGATGAAGGGGTAGGCATGGGGGGCATCTGCATCCCCTCAGCCACACCAGACCCTGGTCTTGGCCCCCATTGACCATAGGTGCTCAATGTCCCTATACTGGGAAGAGGTCACTGCATCCCGTGACCCAGGGTGAGGACACACATGATGTCCCTCCACAGGCACATGGGTCCCAGGGACCCCATGCAGCCCCATCCCTGTGTCTCCAGGTCCCTATGGCAGGTCCCTGCAGCAAGGCTGCATGGTCACAGACCCTCACCAGGTAGGGTTGCACCACAGGCAGGCTGGGCCCCTCCTGGCCACACAAAACCTTCTCCTGATCCCCAAAACTACCTCCTGGTCAACCGAGACTGTGTCCTTGTCATCCAGGACCAACTCCTGGCTGCCCAAAACCATCTCCCAGACACCCAAGGCCACTCCTGGCCACCTAAGACCATCTCCTGGTCACCCAAGACCACCTTCCAGTGCCACAAGGACCAGCTCTGTCACTCCATCCCTCAGGCTGGTGTCTGGGCCCCATCTCTGCCCTCCCCATACCCAAATGTGCCTACATGGTGCCAGCTACCCCATCTCTCCACGCTCCTGCTCTCATCTCACCCCACGGTGACTCTCCCTGGCACCACCCCCCAGACGGTGCCCTGTGTCCCCATGCCTTGACATTTCACTCCATGTGGATGAGGACAGGGACTCGGCGCACAACCCCATCCCACCCAAAGTACCCATGGGCAGGCAGGCCCGTCTTTGTCACCACTGGTGACAGGGACATCAGCACAGTCACAGTGAGTAGAGAAGCTCATCCCTCCGGCAGGCTTTGCCCGGGCTGGTAGAGCAGAGCTCAGCAAGAAAATCAGCTGTAGAGCAAAGCTCCATCTCCAACCACCTCCTGCTAGCAGCTCTCCAGGAAAAAATCCTCAAAACTCAAACAACAAAAAGGTTTTCTCCAAGGGGCTGGAGTGGTCTCTAGAAAGATGGGCAGATGTGGCTCCAGGGGCACCTGTGCCAACCTCTGCCCCTTGTCCCAGTACAGCTGCAGCAAACCAAAAGGCAAACAGGCCCCGGATGCCACAAATCTCCCGGGATGCACATTTCATGGGTTGCTCCAGCACATTTCACTCAGCCTCCTTGAAGGAGAACCTCTGGGGAGGGAAACAGGATCTTTTTGGGGTCCCTGAACATCCTAGGGGAGACTATCAGCTCCAGGCTGGCCATCCGCAGTCACTGTCCACGAGGGGGGTCCCTCTCCCCCGGTGCTGGCTCGGAGCCGGGTGGGCGCAGCGAGCACAAGTGGGTCTTTGTGCAGCAGCTCCAGCAAGCACGTTCAGAGCCACGCTGGAGCCAACTGAAGCCATTCCCAGCGGGATGGGGGAACGCTGCTGCCCAGGTACAGGGCTGCACACAAGTCGCTCTTTTTGCAGCCCAGGGCCAGCAGTCTGGCCACCTTTCAACCCACCCAACCAAGACAGAGCTTCTCTGGAGCTGGAGAAGGTTTCTTGGTAAGCCGTGGGGTACAGGGGGGTGGCTCCCATCACCCCAATGGGAACAGCACCCAGCCTCAGCCCCGCACCCTTTGCATCTCCCACTGGAGGGTGTTGCATGAGCAAGGTCCAAAAATGACCCAAACTGCCCTGTTTTGCCTCTTCCCCAACCTACAGCTGCCCTGAGCCCTGCTCCCCTCGGGCTTCAGCAAGTCTGCAAGGACCAAGCCTTGCCCCATATCCCCCACAGTGAGCACCCCCAGGGTGGGGGGCCATGTCCGGTGAACGCACCCAAATAACCTTTTGCCAACCACATGAGCTGGATCACTTGATCAACAGAGCCGTGGGTCACGGGGAGAAGGGCTGATGCAGCAAACGAGATCTAGGCATCACAGCGCGGACTCCAGTGCCAGCCAGCAGCTACAACGGCCTTTTCAAGACAGTTTTAGCGAAGGGGAAGAGGGAACCGACACACACAGCTCTGGGCTTGCGCTTGCTGAAGCCTTTGAAATGGCCAGGGAGATGTTCCCTCTCCCTGCGTCCTGAGATGTCTCTGCCTCCACTCGCTGTGGCCATGGCCCCACGTCATGGCACCGGTGGATGGAGGAAGCCCTGGGACAAGGCGCTTGGGGGGGTCTCTGGGAGAGATCCATCCCCGAGCCACCGCATGGGGTGGGGTGGAGACATGCACTGGGGCTCTGCCACCCCCGTGCTGGCAAAGAGGTCTGGGCCCGGCTCCAGTGGGCAGCCACAGCCCCCAGCAAGGGGCCCTGTGCTGGCACCAGCCTGCACCCACAGGTGCTGCGGGGCAGGCAGCAGGGGCCCTGCAGGGCTTCCCCTGCACCCGTGGGATTTCCTCGCACCAAAGGCCATTCCAGGGAGCACAGTGGCCAGGGCTCAGCACCCAGCACCAGCCAAGAGCTGAAGACCAACGCATCCCTGGGGGTACAATGCTCCCAGCCTCTCCTTTGCAGACCACCCCGCAGTCAGCATCAGCAGCAACCAGTTCTCCTCAGCCCTTCCCCCGTTTCTCAGGTTGTGCCCCACAATCCACACTTACAAACCCCAATTTTTCACTTTTTTTTCACTCTCTTTAACCCAGTCCCTTGCCCCAGGATCACTGTGCCTGGGGGCAGAGCAGTTCACAGCATTGAGCTGCAAAATACCTTGTGCAAACACAGTTGTGCTGACCTTCTTCCCAGTAAATGTGAGGATGCCTAGGATGGGGCCAAGAGCAAGCAAAGCTCCAGCCTCATGGACAGGAGTGGTTAAACCACTGGCCCCAACTCACGTATTTCACCCTTGAGGTCCCTTGCACAAATACCTCCAGCCCCAGGGCTGCTGCTGCTGGGTTTTCTCCTAATGCGGAGGAAGATCATCTGCCACGGCCTCTGTAAACCTGGTTCCGGGCTCTTCTTCAACCAGCTCAGAGGTGAAACAAACTCATCTAGGTTTATGCTGTGACCTTACCTTCACCAGCAGCCTCTGAGCATCATCACAGTGTGCAACATCCCTTCAGCCCCTCCTGCCTATCAGGCATCTAGCATGAGGGCTGTAACCAGGTTTTATAGATTTTTTTTCCCAATCAATTCACTTTGGATTTCTCTCTTTGGACCCAACTTCAATTTCTCCCCTCTGAGCCCATCAGCAGCCACTTTTCTGTGATACCACGGTGCAGCAGAAGCCAAAGCTGCCACGTCAGCCACCAAAAAAATCAGTCCTCCTCTTGTGCTCACAGGGCTGAGGTTTCCCAAGAGATGCCAATCCCTGCTGGGAGCCAGGGTCTGGAGCTGTCCCCCCTCCACAGCACAAAGCTCAGGGATCTCTGAGGAGATCCATCACTCTGCTGCACCCAGCTAAGCATAGGGGACCCCTCCTCAGGCTTCCCCTGCTTTAGAGATGCCGAGGGCTTTCCTGGGGCTGGGCCAGGGGAGATGTGGATGCGGCCCTGCTCCCCTGGGCCATAACACCAGCTGGACCCTTGGGATGTGGCCCTGTACCCACAGATGCCACCAAAGGGCTAAACCAAAGCAACTCCCACCAAGTCCCAATTTCCCCCCATTAGCCCCAGGAGGAGCCGCTCCTGCACCAAGCAGCCCTCCTACTCATCCCATCATTTTATTAACATGAGCAAACTAAAACCATTCCTGGGAGAGATCTGGCTCATTCTTCTTCAAAACAAATTCTTCATTTGCCTCCAGACTGATTTCTAGACCATCCAAACTCTGTCCCCAAGGACCAGCTCCCCCCTGGCACATGCCCCACGTGCTGTGGTGGCAGGGGACCAGCACACGCTGTGTCACGCTGGCACCCTGCCGCTGCTTTGCCCAGGTAAAGTGGGTTACGGCTTGACCTACATAGACACAGGTGGCTCCTTTGCAATTAGCTCGAAAGGGAAACACTTTCTCCTTTAATGCAACCTGGCCACAAGGCCTCCATATCCACAAAGCAGCTCTTGGGAACCAGCTCCCACTTGCCCCCCGGGTAATGTGAGTGCCAGACATTTGCACCCAATGCTTTAATTTTGCAGCTTCCAGCCAGGTGGGTCTTTGGCCCTGTCCCTTCCCCGGGTACTGGCTTGGGATCACTGGATCCTGTGGTGGTGGAAAGCAGCAAATAGACACAAGGTATTTTAGCACCAGGGGGTATTTTGCAGAAGCCACAGCAGTGCTGTGAGCTGCACAGCGCTACCTGAGTGCCAGGGCTGGGCCTCCCTGAGCAGCCAGAGATGCTTGTCTCCCAGCCAGGGGAAAGATGCTCATCCCAGCTACCTCCAGAACTCAGGTCTGGAGCTGAACACAAGTTTTCCCTGAATTAAAGACTTTTAAGCCCAGAGACAAGGTTGTTTCTGATCCCTTCGGATTAAGCCATCTACAGAGACATGGGTGTTCACACTGAAGAAAATTAAACAGCCTTGGCTGAGCTGTGTCCTTCATCCCAGGACAAACACAACCCAGCACATCCCTCAAGGCATCTCCTTCAAAGAGGCGTCTGTTATGCTCTGAGGTCAAGCTACTTCCTTGGCCCAGTGTCCAAATGCATCTCACATGCCATTTTAGCAGCCAGAAATGAATACAGGGACCTGGAGCCCCAGTCTCATATCATGTCCTCATTCTGCCTGTAAGGGGTCACTGGAGCATCCCCAGCACCAAAGCGGATCCATTTTGGAGCCATCCATCACCTGAGCAGAGCTGGAAACAGCTGCTCCCCCTGGCTCTTGGCCCTCCTGACCCTGTGCTGGGGCTACACCAAGTGGCTGAAGCCCCTGGCTCCTCTGCAATGCTTTGGAAAGATCCAGCCTCTGGCTCTTCCATGGTATAAAGAGAGCAGCTAATGGCTCTGCAAGCATTTTGCTCTGTTTCTGAAGCATTTGGGGGTGGCTTTTATAAACCAGAGTAAACTTGCTTCTCTCTTACCTCTCACAGCTGAGACATCCCTGCTGGGGATGAAACTCCACCCCGTGCCCCTGGGATAAATGGTGGCAGGTGGTATTAAACCCTTCAGCCTGTGCTGGTGTCCTGCTGCTGCTCTGTTCCTCAGTTTCCCCACCCTGACACAGCCTCTACTAGGGGTCAGGGAGCTGAAACCAGGCTGATAAATAGGAATAGAGGAGGATGGATCCTTTGCTGGATGTACTGGGCTGCAGAGAAGCTCTGTAATTTGGGAGCCGTCCTTGAGACACTTGCAGGACCAGCAGCATGGGGATGACAGGGACTGGGGCAGAGCTGGCCGTACCACATGTCCCTGGGGAGATGCTTGGGGGCTGCAAAGCATCCCCTCTTCCTAAGGGTGAGGATGGAGGGGGGCAGCCCAGGGGTGAACCCCAGGGGGTAGACAGCCTGAGGAGCTGAGCCCCTGCCAAGGGACAGATCCTGGGCTGTGACGTGGCTGCCACTCAGAACTGCTGCACGCACCTTGCAGCCCAGCACGGGATCCAGCCCCGAGCTGCCTTTGGGGATGGCTGTGCTCCAGCACAGCCTCCTCCCCGGCACGCTTGGGAAGGATGACAAAGAAAAGGCTCCTTGTGACACAAGGGACATAAAACTTCCCTAAGAGAAACAGAGGGAGCAGGGGCAGAAAAGAGCCTTCAGAGGAGAACAAGCTGCCAATTCAGCCACCAGCCCCATCCCTCCAGCCCCCACACCCTGGCCAGGACTTGGCCTGTCCGCCAGCTAGTGTCACTGCCTGGGACATTGCCACCGCCTGCACTCTGGGGCCCTGGGCTGGGTCCTTTCCCAGGGAGGTCTCCCTGCTCTGTGCCCCTCCGGAGGGGCAATGCCAGGGTGGCTGGCTCAGTGGGCTGGGTGCAGGCAGGGGGGTCTGGGGACGGACAGCAGATGGGCAAGCGGGTGGGAGGGGAGGCCTGGGCAGCTCTGCCCACCCTGCTGGCTGCTTCTCCACGCACCGTGCTGGGTGCTCAGGGAGCTGTGGGAGACAAGCTGTGGGCCAGGGCAGGAGAAGAACAGAACTGCCTGTTGCCAGAGCAGGGGTGCCCAGTGCCGCAACCACCGTGCTAATCTCTGCTTTAGCTACTCCACGGCAATCCCATTAGGCACATTAGGGTTAACCCGCTTTAATAAACCCTGCTCGAGCAAAGTTTAGCTCTCAGCTGGGCGGACTGCAGAAGCCTCTGCCACCAAAAGCCCCACACACGGCATGTGTGACCAAGCTCTGCCCAGGCTGGGCTTTGCTGGCACAAATCCTGCTGCGGGGACCAGGTTGGGTGCTTCGGGGCTGGGATAGACGCCGGGCGCTGCGCAAGGGGCTGCACGAGGGTCTGTGCAAGGAGCCCCCATGCCGAAGGTCTCCCTGGCCACAGCACCTGGGGACCCCCGGCTCCCCACGGCCCCCCCGTGTTCCGCCATCCCGCCCCCGCCTCGCGGGGCCGGCTCGGGCAAAGGTGTCACCTCCGCCGGGCAGGAGCCCCCGAGGAGGGTCATAAGGGCTGGCGGGGCCGGGGCGGGGTGGAGGAGCCAGCCCCGACCCCGGCCCCATCCCGCGGGGGCAGCCGGCGGGCAGCGGGGCGGCGCTGCCCCGCGGCGCTGGGGACGTTCAGGAGGCGCCGGTGCTGGACAGCTCCGCCCCGCGCCCGCGGCGCCGCCCCCCGCCCGCTGTCACCCCCTGGGTCACCGCCCGGCCCCCCCCCGGAGCCGCCACCGCCCCCCGCCCGCTGTCACCCCCGGGGTCACCGCCCGGCCCCCCCGGAGCCGCCACTGCCCCCCGCCCGCTGTCACCCCCGGGGTCACCGCCCGCCCCCCCCGGAGCCGCCACTGCCCCCCGCCCGCTGTCACCCCCCGGGGTCACCGCCCGGCCCCCCCCGGAGCCGCCACTGCCCCCCGCCCGCTGTCACCCCCCCGGGGTCACCCCCGGCCCTGTCACCCCTCCAAGGGCAGGCACCACCCCCCACCCGCTGTCACTCCCCGGGGTCACCCCCCGGAGCCGCCCAAGCCCCCCGCCCGCTGTCACTCCTCCCGCGGGGTCACCCTCCGGCCCTGTCACACACACACACCCCGGGTTACCCCCCAGCCCGGCACCGCCCCCCGCCCGCTGTCACCCCGCGGCCCCTGTCACCCACCCCGGGCGGTGCCCCCTCGGAGCCGGTGCCGCCTTCCCGTACCAGTGCCGCCATCCCCGGCCGGTACCGCCTACGACAGTCCGTGCCCCCAGTGCCGGCAGCGCCACCTTGCCCATGGCCAGGGAGAGCCTGTCCCCTTTGGGTCACCACCACCCGCCTGGGGCCAGCAGAGAGAGTCCCCAGGGACCCACCATAGCCCCTCCGTCCTGCAGCTGCCTGCTGGGGGCAGGTACCATCTGTCTGAAGCCTGGTGCCATCTGTCCCCCCAGAAGTGCTGCCTGCCATCCCCCAGCGTCCCCAGCACCCTTGGGGACCAAGATAGGGCTGCCCCTCCACGAGGTGACACCCCCCTGAACCTTCTCCCGATGCCCCCACGGCCAAGGTCCACCTGGGAGGAGGCTTTGGGTTGTGCTTGGGGGTCTCCCACTCCACCTGGCCTCCCCGCTCCCCCGTGCCGTCCAGCAAGAAAAGCCATGAAGCTGTCAGCAGCCCTGTGGCCAACTCGTCCCAGCACACCGCTGGAGCCACCGGACACCACAGAGCCCAGGGCCGCTCCAGCATCCAGCACCACAGCCAAAAAGCAACATCTCCCATTGCACCTCCCGAGGGCTTCAAAACCTCCCCCAAATCTCCCCAGAACCTCAGCATCACCACGGGGCCATGGATCCCACAGCAGCATGTCCCGGCCAGAGCAAGCCCTTGGCCATCCCGCAGCCCAGGTGCAGGCGCTCAGATGGGTGACATTCAGATGAACTTCTGCCCGGGCCAAAACTCTGCGAAGCCAATTGCATCACGTATTTAGCCCCGTGTTCCTGCTGCATCACGGACCTGGCCCTTTGCTCCCGGGACTTTTAAGCAAGAGCAGATGTCGCAGCGTCTGCATTCGCCTCTGCTGCTGCCATGCGGAAACAGCCCCCCTGGTCCTCAACCCTTGAAACCTGGAAGCCCTCGACATGTTTTGGCTTTGCTGACAGGGTGGTGGAGAGAGGCAGCTGCACAGCGGGGCTGCAAAATGCATTAACTCAGCAGATGCTGTCGAGTACGTGTGGGATGGTCGGGGGAGGGGGGGGCTGGGCTTGTCTTCCCCCATCCCGGCACATGCACTCCCCCCCCCCCCCCCCCCCGGCATCCCCAGACCCTCACTGCCTGTCTGCTCCTCCCAGCACTTGGCTCTCCAAGCCCACAGTGGGTTGAGCAGGGCCTTCAGGCTACCCAAAAAAGTATTTTTTCCCCCAAAAAACAGGTTAAGGATTTAGAAAATGCTGCAGGGAGTGTGGGGTGGGTAACACTGGGGACACAGCAAAGAGCTGGCCATAAACATTGCCCAAAGCGGGAGCTTTAACCCCAAGAGCAGAGACAGTGCCTGGGGTGGGGATGTGCCATCACCACATCCCCCCTGCAAAGCAGTCGAGCTCAAGCTGGGGCGTTTTTAGGTGCCCAGTCTGCTTCGGGTGATGAGGTGAGGGAAAGCCTCCAATTCCCAGCTGAATCCCCCTGGTACAGACCATTCCCACTACAAGCAAAACTCCCCGGTCTGGCCTTACCTGGGCAAGTGGGACAAATCTCCCCTCAGCCTGATTATCCCTCATATAATAAATCAATCCGCTGCTCTTGCAGCCAGGACTCTTCCTGGCAACGTTTGCCCCGAAAGCCCCAGACGCCCAGTGGCACCCCAAGGGAGTTTCCCTTGGGACAACCAGGTATTTACAGTGGAAAGCGAACACCACAGGGAGCCCTTAATGGGATGAGTGGATTTTCCAGTGAGCTGCAAATCCTCAGTGGCTGCTGGCAAATACCTCCCTGTTTGGGTCTTGGGGGTTGCAGCGGCCTCTGCTCCAAGCACAAGCAGGCAGGCTGCCCCCCTGCCACCAGTACCAGACTCAGTGACCGGCAGCCCAGGGGAAGCCACATCCCCCTGACGTTTATTGGAACAACGCTAAGTGTGTCCCTGATGCTAACATCCCCAAAGAGCTGAGGACTGCCACTCGGGGGCTGGCAATGCCACCCCCCAAGCGCCCCAGAACAGGCAGCAGCTCTGGTCCCACCACTCTCTTACACCTGAAAATCAACCTCCTGCCTCCAAGGGATGCGGCTAATGGAGCCACAGTGGGTCCATCACTCCCAGAGGATGCCTGGCTTTCCTGGAGGGGAACCCCAGCACCCCTTGAACAGCCCGAGCATCCCTCAAGCATGCCTGGAGCACCTCTTGAACATCCCGCCTGCCCACAGCGAGTAGTCCATGTGAGGATGGCAGCACTCCTGTCTTCCCTCTCGCCCACCCTGCGGTGTGTGTCCCTTGAGATGGACACCCCCGTGGGGAGCCAACTCCCCAGGGGCCAGCAGTGGGGGAGGGCACAGAGCCCATTGGAGCAAGGGGCAGGGGACCAGAGGGGGAAGGGGCGAAGGAGAAGCCGTGACTTATCACCCAGCCCTGAGCAGGGGGAGTTTGCGCTGCTGGCGGTGATGCTGCCTGGCCACATCCGCATGGGCCCAGCGGCCATGTCCAGTGGGATCTGAGGAAGAGGATGGGGGGATGAGCACAACCCAGTTCCTCCAGCTCCCCACTCCGCTCCTCCGTGAGAGTGGGGGAACCCAGGCAAATACTGGGAGGCTTTAACTCGGGCGCTGGCTCCCACCCAAACCTGTTCCCTGCAGCACAGCTGAGACCTCCGGAGCCCAGTTCCCACATCCTGGCAGTGAGAGGGTGCCAGGATGCCAAGTCCCTAAGCCAGAAGTGGCTTCACCCCAGCTGCTGCCCCTCCCATCCCCACCAGCACTCTGGGACAGAGCAAAGCTCCAAACCTGCTCTGCGCCACTCAGCCAGGACCTCTCCCCCTGGATAATGAAAATCCTGCTTTCTCCAATTATTGTCACTTCCAGTGGCAGTGGGTGCCAAGTGCTGGGGGCTCCTCCAGCCCCCCCCCCCTCCCCCTCCCCTGAACACCTTTTAATCCAGGCAGTTAATCCAGCAGCTGTGCCCAATGACCATAACACCACGCAGACCCTGCAGCACGGCCAGGCAAAGCTTGTTAGAGCTCACTTGTTAACGAGCAGGGCTGGGGTGGAGGCAAATGCAAAAATGCTGGAGCCAGCTGGGACCAGTTGCTGGTTGATCTGTCACCTGGAAGGGTTTGAGGAGGACCCACAGGTGCTGGCAGTTTGCCACTTTCCTGCAGCCCGTGCCTCAGTTTCCCCATGTGCTCCCATCGTCCTTGTCACCACCTGCAGCCACTGACTGACAGGTCCCAGCTCCCCAGAGTGTTGCTGAGGCTGGCACTGCTCTGGGCTTGGCTACGGCCTGGGGACTGACCCTGCCCAGCAGGGACAGGCTGGTGACAGGAGCTGGGGTTTCCCTGGGGACACACCGGTGGCAGGCAGAGCCAGCATGGTCCCAGCTGCCCCATCCCTGGGGACCCATCCCTGGCACTGCCTGGTCTCCCCCCTGCAGGAGGGACAGGGGGTGCTGTCCCCAGCTGCCACCCAAGGGACAACCCAGCCAGGTGACAGGGGACTGTCACCCATTTGCCAGCAGCATGGTGAAGGGGGGTCACCACGGTGGTGGGAACGGATGCTGAGTGCTCCCATCCCAGGCTGGTGTCCCCATCCCATGTTGGTGTCCCCTGGTCACTTAGCTGGTGCTGGAGCGTGTGAGACCTCCCGGGGGAGGGAGCGCAGGTGAGGGGACACCCCGTGGGTCAGCGAGCAAGAGTGGTTCTGCGAGGGCCACAGGCATGGCGGGGCACCCTCCTCCCCACAGCACCAGCTCCAGCTCTCCCAGCTCCACACGGATCCTGGTCCAGCCGGGAAGAAGGGACGTGGCTGGTGGGTGGCTCAGCCCAGGGGTCCTGCAGCTGGGCTGGGGCCCGGGGGCTGCAGCAGCCCCAGCGGGGACAGGGGCCCCACCAGCCCCCGGCTCAGCGGCTGCCCCCCAAGCAGCAGCCCGGGGGGGCCGCCTGCCCCCCCGTACCCCTGCGCCCCCCCGGCCCCGCTCCCGGCCGCAGCAGGAAACACCTTTTTCCTGTCCGTGGGGCTGCAGCGGGCCGGGGAGGGGCAGGAAAACACCTCGTGTCTCGCGGGTTATTTATAACCTGCCGCCAGCGAGGCTGGTCTCATCGCCCCCCAGAACCCCTGCCTGCACCCCGAGCCCTGCCCCAGCCCCTGCCAGCCCCAGCCCTGTCCCCATTCCCATCCCACCCCAGACGTCATCCCCATCCCCCTCCCCACACACCAAGACTCAGCCTGGAGATCCCCTCGGCAGAAGCGGGCAGCCCAAATCCTGCCCCAGGGACCAAATCCTGCCCCAGGGACCAAATCCTGCCCCAGGGACCAAATCCTGCCCCAGGGACGTCCTTCCCCTCCCAGCAAACACCAGGGCTCACCCAGCCCCACACTCCCCATCCCACCACATTTCCCCCGGTTCAGACCTGCCCTGGCCCCCCAGGAGCCGGTTCCGTGCCCAGGACACGTGGTGGGGCTGGATCCAGCCCATGCCCATGGCCCAGGAGCATTTTGCCCCATCTGGTCCCGGGAAGCCACTGTGGGGGGAGCTGAGGCGCAGGGCGAGGAGGGCGCTGAGGTGGCGCGGGCTGTGAGCTGGATGAGGCCAGGGCCATGGGGAGCGGACGGGCCATGTGCAGGCAGCTCCTGCCCACCAGAGAGGCCGCGGGCAGCCCTGCACCCCCCCAGCACCGCACGGGCAGTTACTCAGCGCCTGAGAAATGACTCAGCCAGGATCCGGCCAGGCCAGCCGGGATTTCCTGACTCAGCTTCCCTGGCTGCAAAACTGGGGGGGGTCTAACCCCACCTTGCAACAACACAGACACCAACACATCCTGTCACGGGGTGCAGGGGGCTCCCCCCATCCCTGTGACCCCCCTGGGAGCACCTGGACATTTGCTGGCACCAGGAATGACGGCACGAGCAGTTACGGCAAAGCCCTGGGGAGCAGAGGCAGCACCCCAGCGACTGTGGGCAAACCCTGCTGGCATGGGGGACACGTGCTCACCGCCGTGGGCCAGCCGTGGCACCAGCAGGACCACCGTGGCACCGGCAGCCCGGCACACCCAGGCTCTCTGGCTTTCCTCCCAGTTGTTTTTTTCCTAGGTGAAACCCAGGGAAACAGAAGCCCCGGCACATGCACACTGCAGGTCTTCACTGCTGCCCTCCCACGAGGTGACGGCACGTTAATGTCCCGTGGGGGACACAGCCCGTGCTGAAGTCACCTCTAAGATTTCCCCTTGTGCCATCCCAGTTTGGCTGCAGAGCCGAGCAAAGCCGGGCTGTGACACCACCGGCTCCACGGGAGCCATCCCACACGGGGCCTGCGGATGTTCTTCGGGGTGGCCGAACATCTCCGGGGTGGTGGAGCACCCCTAGGGTGGCCGAGCACCCAGCAGGGAGAAGCCATCGGGCTCCCAAGCCCCTTCACTACTGGTGAAACCAGCACTTCAGAAAAGCCCAAGTCTCCACTGCCCTCCTTGCTGACCCCGCGCCAGCATGGGGACATGGAACATCTGGAGCTGCACGGCCCTGGGCACCATCCAGGGAGCACCTTCCCGTACCCCAAATGAGGGCAGACACCACAAGCTGCTGGCACCAACCCGTGCTGCCTGCAGAGAGGAGATGTGGGGCAGCAGCACAGGCCAGCTCTCCGGAGAGCCGCCACCCCTCCGGGCAGCCCCCTGCCTCAGTTTCCCCCATTGCCCTTCGCTGGCGCTGCGGTCCTCGCCGGGGCCGGTTCGGGGAGGGAAGGCAGCGGCAGGCAGCACCGGCACCGGCCCCAGCGCCGCAGCGGCTCCCCACAGACCCCCTCTGCCGGGGCCGGGACCGGGGGTGTCTGGGGGACATGAGGGGCTCTGGGACACGGGAACTGGCCGGGCCAGGCTGCTCTTGGGGCTGCCCGTGCTGGGGCTCCCACTGCTGAAACGGGGCCCCGGTGGAGAGGTGGGGACATTGGGGGGCACAGGGGAGGGGACGCGGGGGGCTGCCGCCAGTGTCAGGCAGCGACAGCCCCCAGAGCCGCTGCCTGTCACCCCAGTCCCCGCCAGGGCATCCCCCGTGTCACCGCTGGTCCCCTCAGGGTGACCCCATCACCTCGGTCCCCACGGGGGTGCCCCCCGTCATCTGCCGTCCCCAGCAGGTTGCCCCCCGTGTCTCCCCGGTCCCCACCGGGGTGCCCTCCATCACCCCATGTCCCCGGCGGGGTGCCCCCCCCCCCCCCGTGTCTCCCCGTTCCCCCTCGGGGCGTCCCCCCCGACGTGCCCCCGGGGCAGAGCCAGGCGGCCGGCGCGGCACTCACCGCTCGCTGCGCCCCGTCCCGTCCCGTCCCGTCCCGCCCCGCCGCGGGCAGCGCCCGGTGCCGCCGCCGGTGTCAGCCCGGCAGAGCGGCCGCGGGACCCCGCGCAGGGCCGGGCCGCCCCGGGGAGGAGTCGCGCAGGCCCCTGCCCGGCCCCGCCGCCCGGGGGTGCCCGCCCCTGCCCCCCGCTCCCCGCGGGCCGGCCCCGCCCGCCTTCAGCCCCCCCGCTGCCGCCCCGGCGCGGCGCCCGGAGACGGGGGCGAAGCCGGAGCCGAGGGCGCCCCGGAGCCCTCGGACCCCCCCCGGCCCGTGGATTCCTCCGACGGATCCCTCTCCGTGGACCCCCATCACGGATCTCTCTCCGGACCCCTTATAGACCCACCCGCGGATCCCCTCCCTATGGATCTCGGCGTGGACCCTCCCAGGGACCCCGCTGGGCTTCCCCAGGGACCCCCCCCGCCCCAGGGATCCCGCCCCGGGGCCCGCCCGCCACCGCCCCTCGCCCCGCCCTGTGCCTGTGCCCGGTCCCGGCCCCGGCCCCGGCCTGCCCCTTCCGGCACAGCGCGGCCCGGCCTGGCCCGGCGCGGAACGGCCCGGCGCGGCTCGGCTCAGCCCGGCCCGGCGCGGAACAGCCCGGCCCGGCGCAGCTCAGCCCGGCTCAGCCCGGCACCGCTCGGCCCGGCGCAGCCCGGCTCGGCCCGGCCCGGCCCGGCATGGCGGCGGACGCGGGCTCGGCCAGCAGCGCGGCGCTCTGGGCGCTGCGGCACCTGCACCTGGACCTGCACGTGGCCTTCGGGGCGGGGGGCGCGGGGCGGCTGCGGGGGGCGGCGCGGCTGGAGCTGGAGCCGCGGGCCGGGGGCGCGGGGCCGGGGCCGCTGCGGCTGGACGCGCACCCCAGCTTGGCCGTGCGCCGCGCCGTGCTCCTGCCGCCCCCCGGCGCCCCCCCGGGCCGCGGCCCGCAGCCGGTGCCGGTGGAGAGCCGCCCCTTCGCCAGCTACGGCAGCGCCCTGCACGTCGCCCTGCCGAGCGCCCCCCCCGCCGGGCAGCGCGTCGCCCTCCAGATCGAATACGAGGCGGGCGGGGGGCCCGGGGTGAGCGAGGCGGGGGGTCGCACCCACCCTCCCCCGGGAGGAGCCCCCTCGCGGCTCCGCCAGGCGCGGGGGGCGGCCGCCTGACCGCCCCCCCCCCCCCCCCGCAGGTGTGCTGGCTGGCCCCCGAGCAGACGGCGGGCAGGCGGAAGCCCTTCATGTACACGCAGGGCCAGGCCGTCCTCAACAGGTCCTTCTTCCCCGGCTTCGACACCCCCGCCGTCAAATGCACCTACTCGGCCACCGTGAAGGTAAGCGGTGCCCCCGGCCCCCCCCGCCCAGCGGCGGCGAAACCCACCGGGTCCCTCCCAGGGTGTCCCAAAACATTGGGCATCGCGGCAGTGATGCCACCCGGGCCCACGACACCAGCGCGTCGGAGGCGATCCTCGTCATGCTCACCTCAAATCCTCCACCACGGGCCCCCGGCAGCGAAGGCGCCCAGAAATAATTAATTTGTGCTCCGGTTTGTACGTTCGCCCCCAGACGGGTGCCAGCAGCCCGCCACGGTGGCCCTGGCTGCTCCCCAGCCCCGCGCTGGCTTGTGAGCCCGGAGCACGTGCCGGCACCGCTGAAGGCTCTTCTCTCCCAGTGGGAGGTGGCCGAAATACTCGGTGCTTGCGGCCAAAATACTGGCTAACTGTCGGGATCAGCGCATCGTGTGAACCCCCCCGCTCCGCTCCTGCTGCTGCGTTTCTCTGAGTAATTCCTCCAGTTACCGGAGAAAACCCCGGGTTTGCCCCGTGGCGGCTGAGGGCAGCGAGATGCTCTTGGTGTGTGTATCAGCAGGAGGGCAACTGGGACGAGCTGAGTCTGGGGGGACACAGCCGGTGGGTGTGGGTGACACTGGGCTGTGCTGGGTCCTGGCGGTGGTGCCGGGGCTGATGAGCTTCCAGGATGGAAGAAACAGCCGCTGGTCCCCAGATTTTGTACAGAAACGGGATAAATAATCCAGATTTCCTCTTGCGTGTGTGCAGGCAGGCATGCGGCGGCACCGGCACTGGGCTGCCCCAGCGTGCTGGCTGGCCACGGGCGAGGGAAGCTGCATATCGCTGTGACACCAAGCCAGTGCCGATGGCACGTAGTGGCATCAGCGGGTGAGGCCGGAATGTATCTGTTTATTTTGCCTCTTGCTCCGACTTCCACCCTTCAAAGTTTCGGCACAGTGCCCTCGCCAAAGGGCGAGCACGGGGCTCGGCTGTTGTACAGCCCCGGAGTGATGCTCTGTGCCGAGAGACCCGTCCTCCCCACGGCACCGCAGGGGCTTGCCCCGTGTTCGGAAGAGGAGAGACTGGATCAGCCTCCCAGGGCTCGGCCCCGGCCACTGGGTCGGCTGCAGGTTCTACTTTGGATTGAGAATGGGAAAAACGAGTTGTGTAAGAAACGGGAGGAGAGGCAGCGTCTGAAGGGCCTGCGTCCTCTGCCCTTCCAGCACCTGTGACTCCAGCGTTTATCTCGCGCGCAGCTCCGGCTGTCCCGGTGTGGCACCCAGCTGATGTCTGAGCCCAAGTGCTGAGTGACGCTGTCACAGGGATGTGGCTGTGACCCCGAGCTGGAGCTTGGGGCATTACTGCTCTGCGCCCCAAAACCTGCAGTGCCCATGGACCTGGCCACCTTCAGCGCGCGGGGACTTGTTCACCATCAGACATTGCGGCGTCCCTGGCCGGGTTAACTGATGTCCCGCTCCATACGGTGTGGGTCTAACAGATGTTTTTATCTATGTGTCCAGGTCCCCGAGGGTTTCACGGCTGTGATGAGTGCCACAAGCTGGGAGAAGCAGGAGGATAACACCTTCGTCTTCAAGATGTCCCATCCGATCCCCTCCTACCTGATCGCTCTGGCTGTCGGGGACATCGTGTCTGCTGAAGTTGGCCCAAGGTAAGTGGCTCTGGAGGAGACCTGGGCGTTAAGGCCTGGCTGTGGGAGCCACACGGTGAAGTTCTGGTGCTGTGCAGCCCTGTGACAGCTACCTGCTGCCTCTCCCTGCTCCGCGGTCTCTGGCGAGCAGGCAGTGCAGGGATGCTGCCGTAGGCGGGACCTGGCCGGTCCTGTGCCTGCTGTGCGCGTGGCGCTGCTCGTCAGGCTGCGGGCCCCGCGGGGTGGGGGCTCTCGCTCTTGAGAGAGGAGCAGCCTCCATGGTCCCCTCGCCCCCTCGCTAGGTCCCTGGCTCTGCTTGTTTTACCCCCGTGCACGTGAATGAAAGCAGCGGGTCCCCATTCATGGAGGGTCCCGCGTCCCTTCCCGAGGCCGCTGGTGTGCTTGGGCTCCCAGCTGTCACAGCAGCCATATAAAAGCCCTTTGACATTTGGACAAGGGAAGAAATTACAGCAGTTTGCACTGTCAGCCTCATCAGCTTCCTTTATCAGCAGGCTTTTATTTTGCTGTGTGTGCAGGATAAACGTGTGCAGGTTTTGTCTGGCGGAGCAATGGGGTGAAAGTCTGCTCACGGTTAAAAGTTCCTCTTTTGCCACTCGGCCAGGAGCCGTGTCTGGGCCGAGCCCTGCCTGATCGAGGCTGCGAAGACGGAGTACAACGGGGTGATTGAGGAGTTCCTGGCAGTTGGGGAGAAGCTCTTTGGGCCTTATGTGTGGGGCAGGTATGGCCTCCTGGCCCTGGCGGACCTGGTTCTCCAGGGCTGGGGAGGGAGCCCCCCCCCCGTCCCCAGTCGCATCCGGGGCAGGAGGTGGCTCTGACCCAAGTGTCTGCGCTTCCCCGGCAGGTACGACGTGCTGTTCATGCCGCCCTCCTTCCCCTTCGGCGGGATGGAGAATCCCTGCCTCACCTTTGTGACACCCTGCCTGCTGGCCGGGGACCGCTCCTTGGCGGACGTCATCATCCACGAGATCTCCCACAGCTGGTTTGGCAACTTGGTCACCAACGCCACCTGGGGCGAGTTTTGGCTCAATGAGGGCTTCACCATGTACGCCCAGCGGCGCATTTCCACCGAGGTCTACGGTGCGTGGCCTTGCCTGGCTGCGGGCTGCCGAGTCCCCGCGTGCAGCCGTGCTGTCGCAGCGGGACCCGCGTGGGCCCGGGCTCCACGTGCTGCAGCTCAGCGCGTCCCTCCGCGCGCTGCTTGCAGGGACGGAGCCTGTGCTGCACCTCGGAAGAGGGGAAGAGCAGCAGCCTGCGACACCCCAGGGTTTGGTGTCAGCAGCAGCCCCCCTGTGCTCTGACGTGGAAGGGGCCCCTGCAGCCCTGCCAGGGCCGTGGGCGCTGCGATCCTGCCCACCCACCCTCACCCTCACCCTCCTCTTGCTCCCGCAGCTCCCTGGTGGAGCTGATACCAGCTGCCCTGAGCTCCCCCTGGACACGCAGGCGCATCCAGCAGCTCCGGCACTCCCGGCATCGGTTCCTGTCGTCAGATAAACTTAAATGGCTCTAAAAACCTCCTGCTGAGAGCTGGGTTCTCGTGCCTCTTTGCACTTCTACCACCCCAATGCCTTGGTTATCGGTTTTCTCCTCTCCCAGCTCATACACTAATGCTGTTTCCCTCCTGCAGCGCATCAGTGTGCCCGAGGCGTGCAGGGGTCTGCTGGGGGTCTCTGAATGCCTCCTGGTTGTCTCTGCCCAGGTCTGGCGTACACCTGCCTGGAGGCTGCGACGGGAAGGGCCCTCCTGCGCCAGCACATGGACAGCACCGGGGAGGACCATCCGCTCAACAAGCTGCGGGTGGTCATCGAGCCAGGTCCGCGGGGTGTCCCTGTCCTCCCGCAGCCGGCTGGGGGGGAGCGGGGGGGGGGGGGGGGTGAGGTGTGGTGCTGGGGGGAGGAAGCCCTGCCACTGAGGTGTTTCACGGCTTGCAATAAAACTGGCACTGGTGGTGGGACCCGAGCGAGGCGATGGCTCCAGGAGGGATGCGACAGGCTTGCAGCTGGCACGGAAAGCGGAAATCTGGGCACACATGGGAGCTGGTTTGTTTTGCAGATGCACAGCCAATTCCTGAGGGTTTTCCCTTTTTCTAGGTGTCAATCCAGATGACACGTACAACGAAACGCCCTACGAGAAGGGGTACTGCTTCGTGAGCTACTTGGCCCATCTCGTGGGGGACCAGAGCAAGTTTGACGCCTTCCTCCAGGTGGGTGCGAGGAGCTGTGGGGTGCAGGTGCCTGCGGTGGGGGGCTGGAGCGCAGGGACCCTGGGAAGGACGGGCTGAGCAGGGTGGCTCAGGAGAGGAAGAGATGGGAAATAGGTTCCTGGGGGGAACGAGATGAGGGCAGTGTCATGGTTTAACCCCAGCTGGTAA
Source organism: Falco naumanni (assembly GCF_017639655.2). NCBI lineage: Eukaryota > Metazoa > Chordata > Aves > Falconiformes > Falconidae > Falco > Falco naumanni. The sequence goes on from NC_054070.1 coordinate 1,942,661, forward strand.
CTGAGTACCGTGCAGCTGCTTGTCACCCCCCTACCCCGAGGGAGGGGGAGGAGAATCAGGAAGGAATGTAAAACTCAAGGATTGAGATAAGAACAATTTAATAGTTGTAATAAAATAAACCCAATACCACTACTACTAATAATAACACATATATAATAATAATAATTATAGTAGTTAAACCATTATAATGAAAAGGAGGGAAAAGGGGAGAGGAACAAAATCTGAAGAGAAGGGAGAACAGAAACAAAGTGATGCACAGTACAGTTGCTCACCCTCTGCTGACCGATGGCCAGTGATCCGCTGGCCCCGGCCAACTCCCTCCAGTTCATACGCCCAGTGTGATGTCCTGGGGTATGGAACATCCCTCTGGCTACTTCGGGGCAGCTGTCCTGGCTGTGGCCCCTCTCAGTTTCTTCTGCCCCACCAGCCTTCCCGCTGGCAGGGCCTGAGAAATGGAAAAGTCTCTGGGTGAATATAAAGATTACTTAGCAACAACTAAAAACATCAGTGAGTTACCAACGTTGCTCTCACACCAACCCCAAAACACGGCACCGCACTGGATACCGAAGAGAATTTGCTGTATCCCAGCTGAAAGCAGGACACAGAGCTCGGCCAGTGCTGGCAGCACTCAGAGGTGTCCAGGGGATGCAGGGGGCTGGTGGGGCTCAGCAGCATCCTGTGAGATGGAGCATGGGGAGGGCCGGGCAGCACTGCCGGGGTGGGCACGTGTCAACACGCCCTGGCCGTCCCTGCAGGCCTATGTGAACCGGTTCAAGTTCCAGAGCATCACATCCGATGATGCCCTGGGTTTCTTCCTGGAGTATTTCCCGGAGCTGAAGGAGAAAGGCGTGGACTCCATCCCAGGTCAGCGCGGCGCCTTCCTGGCCGGGGCACAGGGTGTCGCTTTGCAAACCAGATGCCCATGGGCACCGGTGCAGTCCCCGTCCCCGCAGACCCAGCGCCTGCTGGTTTGTGCATTTTCCTGGAGACGCTGCCAGCACCGCTCGCCTCGGCTACAGCAGCAGGAGCTCAGCACCGGCTGGCCCAGCATCAGGCACTAACCTGGGCTTGGGTGCTCACCTGCTCAGACTGATGATTTTTTCCCCTGCACAAATCCAGCCCAGGCTTTGCGCTCGGGTGCCGTTTCCCAGCGAGTCTCTGATGTTTGCCGGCGGAACCGCTGGCGAGTGCTGGGATCAGGCCGAGCCTGCGCCCCAGGCTTGGTGCCGCCTGGCTGCGGAGATCCAGGCTTGGCAGGAGCTTTCCGTGCTGGTGGCAGGGCTGTTGCTGCACAAGCACACACCGAGCCCAGGGTGGCTCAACGGCCTTACCCCATTAGTCTCTGCTTGTCACCATCCCCAAGCTGGGGCGCTGGGGACACCCTCGGAGGAGGCGGTGGGATGTATGGGCAGCAGCACCTGGTGGATTCAGAAAACCAGTCCCAGCTCTTCCCCCCTTTCCTTGCCGCAGGCTTCGAGTTTGACCGCTGGCTGAACACGCCGGGCTGGCCGCCCTACCTGCCCGACCTCTCGCCGGGGGAGCAGCTGATGAAGCCGGCGGACGAGCTGGCAGAGCTTTGGGCTGCTGATGGCTTGGACATGGAGGCGATCGAAGCTGTGGACATCATGGCCTGGAGGACATACCAGCTGGTCTACTTCTTGGATCAGGTCCTGCAGAAATCCCCCCTGCCAGAAGGTGAGGGCCAGGATGCCCGGGGCCCTGGTGCCTGCAGGAGGTGCAGGGTGATGCGTCCAGGTCCAGCCCACTGCCTGGGGATGTGAGGGCACGTTGGTGGGACACACGGGTGCGTGGCCATCAGCCCACCTCCACCACAGTGCAGCAGTGGGGATCCTGGTGTCTTGGAAGCCTTGATCAGTGCAGCAGGGGGAAGCGTGTCCCCAGGCGCATGGGGACATGTGCAGTGGCAGGAAGGAGCCCTACTGTCCCCAGGCTGGCTCATCCGGGTTGTCACCTCCCCGTGTCACCTCCTCATTCCTTGCACTCTGCTGAGGGACCTGCCCACCCTTCGTGCTGGCGCCCTGAGCTGGGCACAAGGTTCTGGGGGGCTGCCTGGCCCCAGGCGCGCCCAGAGCTGGGGGTGCTGGCAGGGTCGGGGGACGCAGGTCTGGCTGGAGGAGGGCAGGACCCCCGAGGAGCTGCAGCGCAGTCAGGAGGAGCTGGCAGGGTCCCCCCGGCGCAGGGGCTGGGAGCTGGAGGCTGAGCCCCCTGGGGGATGGTGACCATCCCCAACTTGCAGGCAACGTGGAAAGGCTGAGCGCAACGTACCCAAAGATCTCCAAGGCCCAGAACGCCGAGCTGCGGCTCCGCTGGTGCCAGATCGTTCTCAAGAACAACCTGGAGGCCGAGTACAGCAAGGTCAAGGACTTCCTCCACAGCCAGGTTGGTTCGGGATGGGTACAGGGCACAGGACCTCCTGTGCTGGAGGGCTGGGGGCTGGTTCTTCTCTCGGTAGCCCCACCGAGCGGTCTGGGTTGGATGGGACCTTAAAGACCAGCCCGTTCCCACCCCCCGCCCTGGGCAGGGACACCCAGGACAGGGCCGGCTCTCCGGGCTGTGAGCACTTGTGGCCAGTTTGTCACCCACCAGTATCATCAAGCCCTCCCCCCCCAGCCTGTGCTGACAGTGGGGACTTCAGGAGCTTCTCGGGGCCCCCTCCCCCTCCAGGGTCACGGGCTCCCCTCTCCCAGTGCCGGGGGCTGCCCACGGTGGCATTGCTCACCCTGTCCCCCAGCAGGGTGATGCTGGAGGTGCTGTGCCTGGGGCTGGGGGGGGCCCTGGGTGTAACCCCCCGACCATCACTGCAGGGCAAGCAGAAGTACACCCTGCCCCTCTACCGCGCCATGTGGGGCGGCTCGGAGGCGGCGCGGGCCCTGGCCATGGAGACCTTCTCCGCTACGGCCCCGCAGCTCCACGTCAACGTCCAGAACTACGTCAGGAAGGTCCTGGGGCTGGGGGGGGCAGAGGCTTAGCACAGCCAGGGCTCCCCTCGGCCGGGCTGCGCTCCCTCGCTGCGCACCTCATTAAACATGGGGAATTTTTAACGTCTCTTGTTGTGCTTTTCCCATTCCCGGTGACCCACGGGCAGCCTTAGCGCGACTCCCTGCTCCCACCGCCCGGGAACGGGAACGGGGCTGGGGCGGGAGGGGACCTCGCCGGTCCCCCCAGGCGAAGGGGCCTGGCGCTGGGCCCACCCACGGCCCCAACCCGCACCCATCCTGCCCGGCTCCTGCCACACTCACAGGTCCCACGCAGCCTCAGCACCCCTGGGTGCTGCGGGAGGCAGAGGGTAAGTTGGGGAGCGCAGCTCTTCCCTCTTCACACGGCGACACGTCTGCCCCCGTCGCGCTGGGGCTCACTCTGGGGTGGGGGACGCGGGGGGTGACGGTGCCACACGCTTACCTCCCCCGCAGCATAAACCCCGGTGGGGACAGTGGTGCGAGTAAAGCACGACTCCAGGGCTCTGACGAGCCAGCACAGCCTACTGCGGCAGAGACCGCAGGACAGCGCCGGACAGCCACACTGTCACTTACTCCGCACCGAACGCGGCCCTACGAGCACACTCCCCGGAATTGCTGTACAGAACTGCCCCCAGGCTGCACGAACACCAGTAACCCCGGGGACCTGCTGGCGGGGCCCGCCGAGGCGCGATGAGCGCACCCGTCCCCAGACCCCTCCAGACACCCGGGCTGGTGGCGCCGGGTGCCCACCTGCCC